>NC_087480.1:19911529-20220411 GCF_036417665.1 Passer domesticus | reverse complement strand
ATTTGTTTTTATGATGTTTTGGCGGGTTTTCGGAATGTTTTGGTTGGTTTTGATTTGTTTTTATGTTGTTTTGCCAAGTTTTTTGAATGTTTTGATCAGTTCAGGCTGGTTTTCTAATGTTTTGGCATCTTTTCAGAATGTTTTGATGAGTTTTGCGGGTCTAAATTATTTTGTCGGGTTTTCGGAATATTTTGGTTGGTTTTGATTTGTTTTTATGATGTTTTGGCGGGTTTTCGGAATGTTTTGGTTGGGTTTTAGAATGTTTCGTATTCTCTTGAGTTGTTTTTATTGTGTTGGCAGGTTTTGCAATGTTTGGATTCCTTTTGGCAGGTGTTCGGAATGTTTTGGCGGGTGTTCGGGATGTTTTGATTAGTTTTGACGGGTTTTGAAATATTTTGGCCGGTTTTTAGAAGGTTTCGATTTGTTTTGATTTGTTTTGATTCTGTTTAGCCCAGTTTTTGGTGTGTTTGGATTAGCTTTGGTGGGCTTTATCATGTTTTGTCAGGTTTTTTCGAATGTATTGATCACTTCTGTCTGGTTTTCTATTTTGGCGGGTTTGAAAATATTTTTGGATGAGTTTTGGCGGGTTTTCAAATATTTTGGCTCTTTGCGCAGAGATGACGGTGCCGGTTGCGGTGCGCTCCGGGGCGGTTCTTCTGCGGAAAGACGCCTGGCAGCGGCACTTGGGACAGCTCCGCGTCTCCGTATTCTGCGTTTCTTGCCTTCTGCATCTCAGCAAAATGCTTTCCCACTAGGTCTAGCAAGGAGAAACTGTGGCAGCTGAGTAGATGTAGCCCGGCCCGCCCTTTGAAGTTGACAAGTTCGTGGCATCTCAGAGCCTCAAGGGAAGAGCAAGGTTATCTATGGTAGGCTGGGGCGGAACTAGCAGCAAGCAGAGCAAAGTTGTCCAAGAATAGCTTCCATTGGAATGCTAATGGCAATTGAAGAGGCAGGCCTGTGGCAAGCCACTAGTTTCTAGCAGTTTGAAAGTTGCAGACACAGTGCCGGTGTTGTGCGGCTTCCTTCTTGGCCTCCTAGAAGTTGCCGCGCTCTCTGTGTCTTGCTTGCCAATATGTTGCCGTGTTCCTCTTATTGTTTGGTTTGTTTTGATTTGTTTTTATGATGTTTTGGCGGGTTTTCGGAATGTTTTGGTTGGTTTTGATTTGTTTTTATGTTGTTTTGCCAAGTTTTTTGAATGTTTTGATCAGTTCTGGCTGGTTTTCTAATGTTTTGGCATCTTTTCAGAATGTTTTGATGAGTTTTGCGGGTCTAAATTATTTTGGCGGGTTTTCGGAATATTTTGGTTGGTTTTGATTTGTTTTTATGATGTTTTGACGGGTTTTCGGAATGTTTTGGTTGGGTTTTAGAATGTTTCGTATTCTCTTGAGTTGTTTTTATTGTGTTGGCAGGTTTTGCAATGTTTGGATTCCTTTTGGCAGGTGTTCGGAATGTTTTGGCGGGTGTTCGGGATGTTTTGATTAGTTTTGACGGGTTTTGAAATATTTTGGCCGGTTTTTAGAAGGTTTCGATTTGTTTTGATTTGTTTTGATTCTGTTTAGCCCAGTTTTTGGTGTGTTTGGATTAGCTTTGGTGGGCTTTATCATGTTTTGTCAGGTTTTTTCGAATGTATTGATCACCTCTGTCTGGTTTTCTATTTTGGCGGGTTTGAAAATATTTTTGGATTAGTTTTGGCGGGTTTTCAAATATTTTGGCTCTTTGCGCAGAGATGACGGTGCCGGTTGCGGTGCGCTCCGGGGCGGTTCTTCTGCGGAAAGACGCCTGGCAGCGGCACTTGGGACAGCTCCGCGTCTCCGTATTCTGCGTTTCTTGCCTTCTGCATCTCAGCCAAATGGTTTCCCACTAGGTCTAGCAAGGAGAAACTGTGGCAGCTGAGTAGATGTAGCCCGGCCCGCCCTTTGAAGTTGACAAGTTCTTGGCATCTCAGAGCCTCAAGGGAAGAGCAAGGTTATCTATGGTAGGCTGGGGCAGAACTAGCAGCAAGCAGAGCAAAGTTGTCCAAGAATAGCTTCCATTGGAATGCTAATGGCAATTGAAGAGGCAGGCCAGTGGCAAGCCACTATCTTCTAGCAGTTTGAAAGTTGCAGACACAGTGCAGGTGTTGTGCGGCTTCCTTCTTGGCCTCCTAGAAGTTGCCGAGCTCTCTGTGTCTTGCTTGCCAATATGTTGCCGTGTTCCTCTTATTGTTTGGTTTGTTTTGATTTGTTTTGATGATGTTTTGGCGGGTTTTCGGAATGTTTTGGTTGGTTTTGATTTGTTTTTATGATGTTTTGCCATGTTTTTTGAATGTTTTGATCAGTTCAGTCTGGTTTTCTAATGTTTTGGCATCTTTTCAGAATGTTTTGATGAGTTTTGCGGGTCTAAATTATTTTGTCGGGTTTTCAGAATATTTTGGTTGGTTTTGATTTGTTTTTATGATGTTTTGGCGGGTTTTCGGAATGTTTTGGTTGGGTTTTAGAATGTTTTGTATTCTCTTGAGTTGTTTTTATTGTGTTGGCAGGTTTTGCAATGTTTGGATTCCTTTTGGCAGGTGTTCGGAATGTTTTGGCGGGTGTTCGGGATGTTTTGATTAGTTTTGACGGGTTTTGAAATATTTTGGCCGGTTTTTAGAAGGTTTCGATTTGTTTTGATTTGTTTTGATTCTGTTTAGCCCAGTTTTTGGTGTGTTTGGATTAGCTTTGGTGGGCTTTATCATGTTTTGTCAGGTTTTTTCGAATGTATTGATCACTTCTGTCTGGTTTTCTATTTTGGCGGGTTTGAAAATATTTTTGGATTAGTTTTGGCGGGTTTGAAAATATTTTGGCTCTTTGCGCAGAGATGACGGTGCCGGTTGCGGTGCGCTCCGGGGCGGTTCTTCTGCGGAAAGACGCCTGGCAGCGGCACTTGGGACAGCTCCGCGTCTCCGTATTCTGCGTTACTTGCCTTCTGCATCTCAGCCAAATGGTTTCCCACTAGGTCTAGCAAGGAGAAACTGTGGCAGCTGAGTAGATGTAGCCCGGCCCGCCCTTTGAAGTTGACAAGTTCTTGGCATCTCAGAGCCTCAAGGGAAGAGCAAGGTTATCTATGGTAGGCTGGGGCAGAACTAGCAGCAAGCAGAGCAAAGTTGTCCAAGAATAGCTTCCATTGGAATGCTAATGGCAATTGAAGAGGCAGGCCTGTGGCAAGCCACTATCTTCTAGCATTTTGAAAGTTGCAGACACAGTGCAGGTGTTGTGCGGCTTCCTTCTTGGCCTCCTAGAAGTTGCCGCGCTCTCTGTGTCTTGCTTGCCAATATGTTGCCGTGTTCCTCTTATTGTTTGGTTTGTTTTGATTTGTTTTTATGATGTTTTGGCGGGTTTTCTGAATATTTTGGTTGGTTTTGATTTGTTTTGATGATGTTTTGGTGGGTTTTCGGAATGTTTTGGTTGGTTTTGATTTGTTTTTATGACGTTTTGCCAAGTTTTTTGAATGTTTTGATCAGTTCTGGCTGGTTTTCTAATGTTTTGTCATCTTTTCAGAATCTTTTGATGAGTTTTGTGGGTCTAAATTATTTTGGCGAGTTTTCGGAATATTTTGGTTGGTTTTGATTTGTTTTTATGATGTTTTGGCGGGTTTTCGGAATGTTTTGGTTGGGTTTTAGGATGTTTTGTATTCTCTTGAGTTGTTTTTATTGTGTTGGCAGGTTTTGGAACGTTTGGATTCCTTTTGGCGGGTTTTAAAATATTTTGGCGGGTATTTGGAATGTTTTGGCGGGTATTCGGAATGTTTTGATTAGTTTTGACGGGTTTTGAAATATTTTGGCCGGTTTTTAGAATGTTTAGATTTGTTTTGATTTGTTTTGATTATGTTTAGCCCAGTTTTTGGTGTGTTTGGATTAGCTTTGTTGCGCTTTATCATGTTTTGTCAGGTTTTTTCGAATGTATTGATCACTTCTGTCCGGTTTTCTATTTTGGCGGGTTTGAAAATATTTTTGGATGAGTTTTGGCGGGTTTTCAAAGATTTTGGCTCTTTGCGCAGAGATGACGGTGCCGGTTGCGGTGCGCTCCGGGGCGCTCCTTCTGCGGAAAGACGCCTGGCAGCGGCACTTGGGACAGCTCCGCGTCTCCGTATTCTGCGTTTCTTGCCTTCTGCATCTCAGCCAAATGGTTTCCCACTAGGTCTAGCAAGGAGAAACTGTGGCAGCTGAGTAGATGTAGCCCGGCCCGCCCTTTGAAGTTGACAAGTTCTTGGCATCTCAGAGCCTCAAGGGAAGAGCAAGGTTATCTATGGTAGGCTGGGGCAGAACTAGCAGCAAGCAGAGCAAAGTTGTCCAAGAATAGCTTCCATTGGAATGCTAATGGCAATTGAAGAGGCAGGCCAGTGGCAAGCCACTAGCTTCTAGCAGTTTGAAAGTTGCAGACACAGTGCAGGTGTTGTGCGGCTTCCTTCTTGGCCTCCTAGAAGGTGCCGCGCTCTCCGTCTCTTGTGTGCCAATATGTTGCCGTGTTCCTCCTATTGTTTGGTTTGTTTTGATTTGTTTTTATGATGTTTTGGCGGGTTTTCGGAATATTTTGGTGGTGTTTTAGAATGTTTTGTTTTCTCTTGTGTTGTTTTTATCGTCTTGGCAGGTTGTGGAACGTTTGGATTCCTTTTGGCGGGTTTTCGGAATGTTTTGGCTGGTTTTTGGACTGTTTTGCTTGGTTTTGATTTGTTTTTATGATGTTTTGCCAAGTTTTTTGAATGTTTTGATCAGTTCTGGCTGGTTTTCTAATGTTTTGGCACCTTTTCAGAATGTTTTGGTGAGTTTTGCGGGTCTAAATTAGTTTGGCGGGTTTTCGGAATATTTTGGTTGGTTTTGATTTGTTTTGATGATGTTTTGGCGGGTTTTCGGAAAATTTGGTTGGTTTTGATTTGTTTTTATGAGGTTTTGCCAAGTTTTTTGAATGTTTTGATCAGTACTGTCTGGTTTTCTAATGTTTTGTCATCTTTTCAGAATCTTTTGATGAGTTTTGTGGGTCTAAATTATTTTGGCGAGTTTTCGGAATATTTTGGTTGGTTTTGATTTGTTTTTATGATGTTTTGGCGGGTTTTCGGAATGTTTTGGTTGGTTTTGATTTGTTTTTATGTTGTTTTGCCAAGTTTTTTGAATGTTTTGATCAGTTCAGGCTGGTTTTCTAATGTTTTGGCATCTTTTCAGAATGTTTTGATGAGTTTTGCGGGTCTAAATTATTTTGTCGGGTTTTCGGAATATTTTGGTTGGTTTTGATTTGTTTTTATGATGTTTTGGCGGGTTTTCGGAATGTTTTGGTTGGGTTTTAGAATGTTTCGTATTCTCTTGAGTTGTTTTTATTGTGTTGGCAGGTTTTGCAATGTTTGGATTCCTTTTGGCAGGTGTTCGGAATGTTTTGGCGGGTGTTCGGGATGTTTTGATTAGTTTTGACGGGTTTTGAAATATTTTGGCCGGTTTTTAGAAGGTTTCGATTTGTTTTGATTTGTTTTGATTCTGTTTAGCCCAGTTTTTGGTGTGTTTGGATTAGCTTTGGTGGGCTTTATCATGTTTTGTCAGGTTTTTTCGAATGTATTGATCACTTCTGTCTGGTTTTCTATTTTGGCGGGTTTGAAAATATTTTTGGATGAGTTTTGGCGGGTTTTCAAATATTTTGGCTCTTTGCGCAGAGATGACGGTGCCGGTTGCGGTGCGCTCCGGGGCGGTTCTTCTGCGGAAAGACGCCTGGCAGCGGCACTTGGGACAGCTCCGCGTCTCCGTATTCTGCGTTACTTGCCTTCTGCATCTCAGCAAAATGCTTTCCCACTAGGTCTAGCAAGGAGAAACTGTGGCAGCTGAGTAGATGTAGCCCGGCCCGCCCTTTGAAGTTGACAAGTTCGTGGCATCTCAGAGCCTCAAGGGAAGAGCAAGGTTATCTATGGTAGGCTGGGGCGGAACTAGCAGCAAGCAGAGCAAAGTTGTCCAAGAATAGCTTCCATTGGAATGCTAATGGCAATTGAAGAGGCAGGCCTGTGGCAAGCCACTAGTTTCTAGCAGTTTGAAAGTTGCAGACACAGTGCCGGTGTTGTGCGGCTTCCTTCTTGGCCTCCTAGAAGTTGCCGCGCTCTCTGTGTCTTGCTTACCAATATGTTGCCGTGTTCCTCTTATTGTTTGGTTTGTTTTGATTTGTTTTTATGATGTTTTGGCGGGTTTTCGGAATGTTTTGGTTGGTTTTGATTTGTTTTTATGTTGTTTTGCCAAGTTTTTTGAATGTTTTGATCAGTTCTGGCTGGTTTTCTAATGTTTTGGCATCTTTTCAGAATGTTTTGATGAGTTTTGCGGGTCTAAATTATTTTGGCGGGTTTTCGGAATATTTTGGTTGGTTTTGATTTGTTTTTATGATGTTTTGACGGGTTTTCGGAATGTTTTGGTTGGGTTTTAGAATGTTTCGTATTCTCTTGAGTTGTTTTTATTGTGTTGGCAGGTTTTGCAATGTTTGGATTCCTTTTGGCAGGTGTTCGGAATGTTTTGGCGGGTGTTCGGGATGTTTTGATTAGTTTTGACGGGTTTTGAAATATTTTGGCCGGTTTTTAGAAGGTTTCGATTTGTTTTGATTTGTTTTGATTCTGTTTAGCCCAGTTTTTGGTGTGTTTGGATTAGCTTTGGTGGGCTTTATCATGTTTTGTCAGGTTTTTTCGAATGTATTGATCACCTCTGTCTGGTTTTCTATTTTGGCGGGTTTGAAAATATTTTTGGATTAGTTTTGGCGGGTTTTCAAATATTTTGGCTCTTTGCGCAGAGATGACGGTGCCGGTTGCGGTGCGCTCCGGGGCGGTTCTTCTGCGGAAAGACGCCTGGCAGCGGCACTTGGGACAGCTCCGCGTCTCCGTATTCTGCGTTTCTTGCCTTCTGCATCTCAGCCAAATGGTTTCCCACTAGGTCTAGCAAGGAGAAACTGTGGCAGCTGAGTAGATGTAGCCCGGCCCGCCCTTTGAAGTTGACAAGTTCTTGGCATCTCAGAGCCTCAAGGGAAGAGCAAGGTTATCTATGGTAGGCTGGGGCAGAACTAGCAGCAAGCAGAGCAAAGTTGTCCAAGAATAGCTTCCATTGGAATGCTAATGGCAATTGAAGAGGCAGGCCAGTGGCAAGCCACTATCTTCTAGCAGTTTGAAAGTTGCAGACACAGTGCAGGTGTTGTGCGGCTTCCTTCTTGGCCTCCTAGAAGTTGCCGCGCTCTCTGTGTCTTGCTTGCCAATATGTTGCCGTGTTCCTCTTATTGTTTGGTTTGTTTTGATTTGTTTTTATGATGTTTTGGCGGGTTTTCGGAATGTTTTGGTTGGTTTTGATTTGTTTTTATGATGTTTTGCCATGTTTTTTGAATGTTTTGATCAGTTCAGTCTGGTTTTCTAATGTTTTGGCATCTTTTCAGAATGTTTTGATGAGTTTTGCGGGTCTAAATTATTTTGTCGGGTTTTCAGAATATTTTGGTTGGTTTTGATTTGTTTTGATGATGTTTTGGTGGGTTTTCGGAATGTTTTGGTTGGGTTTTAGAATGTTTTGTATTCTCTTGAGTTGTTTTTATTGTGTTGGCAGGTTTTGCAATGTTTGGATTCCTTTTGGCAGGTGTTCGGAATGTTTTGGCGGGTGTTCGGGATGTTTTGATTAGTTTTGACGGGTTTTGAAATATTTTGGCCGGTTTTTAGAAGGTTTCGATTTGTTTTGATTTGTTTTGATTCTGTTTAGCCCAGTTTTTGGTGTGTTTGGATTAGCTTTGGTGGGCTTTATCATGTTTTGTCAGGTTTTTTCGAATGTATTGATCACTTCTGTCTGGTTTTCTATTTTGGCGGGTTTGAAAATATTTTTGGATTAGTTTTGGCGGGTTTTCAAATATTTTGGCTCTTTGCGCAGAGATGACGGTGCCGGTTGCGGTGCGCTCCGGGGCGGTTCTTCTGCGGAAAGACGCCTGGCAGCGGCACTTGGGACAGCTCCGCGTCTCCGTATTCTGCGTTTCTTGCCTTCTGCATCTCAGCCAAATGGTTTCCCACTAGGTCTAGCAAGGAGAAACTGTGGCAGCTGAGTAGATGTAGCCCGGCCCGCCCTTTGAAGTTGACAAGTTCGTGGCATCTCAGAGCCTCAAGGGAAGAGCAAGGTTATCTATGGTAGGCTGGGGCAGAACTAGCAGCAAGCAGAGCAAAGTTGTCCAAGAATAGCTTCCATTGGAATGCTAATGGCAATTGAAGAGGCAGGCCTGTGGCAAGCCACTATCTTCTAGCAGTTTGAAAGTTGCAGACACAGTGCAGGTGTTGTGCGGCTTCCTTCTTGGCCTCCTAGAAGTTGCCGCGCTCTCTGTGTCTTGCTTGCCAATATGTTGCCGTGTTCCTCTTATTGTTTGGTTTGTTTTGATTTGTTTTTATGATGTTTTGGCGGGTTTTCTGAATATTTTGGTTGGTTTTGATTTGTTTTGATGATGTTTTGGTGGGTTTTCGGAATGTTTTGGTTGGTTTTGATTTGTTTTTATGACGTTTTGCCAAGTTTTTTGAATGTTTTGATCAGTTCTGGCTGGTTTTCTAATGTTTTGTCATCTTTTCAGAATCTTTTGATGAGTTTTGTGGGTCTAAATTATTTTGGCGAGTTTTCGGAATATTTTGGTTGGTTTTGATTTGTTTTTATGATGTTTTGGCGGGTTTTCGGAATGTTTTGGTTGGGTTTTAGGATGTTTTGTATTCTCTTGAGTTGTTTTTATTGTGTTGGCAGGTTTTGGAACGTTTGGATTCCTTTTGGCGGGTTTTAAAATATTTTGGCGGGTATTTGGAATGTTTTGGCGGGTATTCGGAATGTTTTGATTAGTTTTGACGGGTTTTGAAATATTTTGGCCGGTTTTTAGAATGTTTAGATTTGTTTTGATTTGTTTTGATTATGTTTAGCCCAGTTTTTGGTGTGTTTGAATTAGCTTTGGTGGGCTTTATCATGTTTTGTCAGGTTTTTTCGAATGTATTGATCACTTCTGTCCGGTTTTCTATTTTGGCGGGTTTGAAAATATTTTTGGATGAGTTTTGGCGGGTTTTCAAAGATTTTGGCTCTTTGCGCAGAGATGACGGTGCCGGTTGCGGTGCGCTCCGGGGCGCTCCTTCTGCGGAAAGACGCCTGGCAGCGGCACTTGGGACAGCTCCGCGTCTCCGTATTCTGCGTTTCTTGCCTTCTGCATCTCAGCCAAATGGTTTCCCACTAGGTCTAGCAAGGAGAAACTGTGGCAGCTGAGTAGATGTAGCCCGGCCCGCCCTTTGAAGTTGACAAGTTCTTGGCATCTCAGAGCCTCAAGGGAAGAGCAAGGTTATCTATGGTAGGCTGGGGCAGAACTAGCAGCAAGCAGAGCAAAGTTGTCCAAGAATAGCTTCCATTGGAATGCTAATGGCAATTGAAGAGGCAGGCCAGTGGCAAGCCACTATCTTCTAGCAGTTTGAAAGTTGCAGACACAGTGCAGGTGTTGTGCGGCTTCCTTCTTGGCCTCCTAGAAGGTGCCGCGCTCTCCGTCTCTTGTGTGCCAATATGTTGCCGTGTTCCTCCTATTGTTTGGTTTGTTTTGATTTGTTTTTATGATGTTTTGGCGGGTTTTCGGAATATTTTGGTGGTGTTTTAGAATGTTTTGTTTTCTCTTGTGTTGTTTTTATCGTCTTGGCAGGTTGTGGAACGTTTGGATTCCTTTTGGCGGGTTTTCAGAATGTTTTGGCTGGTTTTTGGACTGTTTTGCTTGGTTTTGATTTGTTTTTATGATGTTTTGCCAAGTTTTTTGAATGTTTTGATCAGTTCTGGCTGGTTTTCTAATGTTTTGGCACCTTTTCAGAATGTTTAGGTGAGTTTTGCGGGTCTAAATTAGTTTGGCGGGTTTTCGGAATATTTTGGTTGGTTTTGATTTGTTTTGATGATGTTTTGGCGGGTTTTCGGAAAATTTGGTTGGTTTTGATTTGTTTTTATGAGGTTTTGCCAAGTTTTTTGAATGTTTTGATCAGTACTGTCTGGTTTTCTAATGTTTTGTCATCTTTTCAGAATCTTTTGATGAGTTTTGTGGGTCTAAATTATTTTGGCGAGTTTTCGGAATATTTTGGTTGGTTTTGATTTGTTTTTATGATGTTTTGGCGGGTTTTCGGAATGTTTTGGTTGGTTTTGATTTGTTTTTATGTTGTTTTGCCAAGTTTTTTGAATGTTTTGATCAGTTCAGGCTGGTTTTCTAATGTTTTGGCATCTTTTCAGAATGTTTTGATGAGTTTTGCGGGTCTAAATTATTTTGTCGGGTTTTCGGAATATTTTGGTTGGTTTTGATTTGTTTTTATGATGTTTTGGCGGGTTTTCGGAATGTTTTGGTTGGGTTTTAGAATGTTTTGTATTCTCTTGAGTTGTTTTTATTGTGTTGGCAGGTTTTGCAATGTTTGGATTCCTTTTGGCAGGTGTTCGGAATGTTTTGGCGGGTGTTCGGGATGTTTTGATTAGTTTTGACGGGTTTTGAAATATTTTGGCCGGTTTTTAGAAGGTTTCGATTTGTTTTGATTTGTTTTGATTCTGTTTAGCCCAGTTTTTGGTGTGTTTGGATTAGCTTTGGTGGGCTTTATCATGTTTTGTCAGGTTTTTTCGAATGTATTGATCACTTCTGTCTGGTTTTCTATTTTGGCGGGTTTGAAAATATTTTTGGATGAGTTTTGGCGGGTTTTCAAATATTTTGGCTCTTTGCGCAGAGATGACGGTGCCGGTTGCGGTGCGCTCCGGGGCGCTCCTTCTGCGGAAAGACGCCTGGCAGCGGCACTTGGGACAGCTCCGCGTCTCCGTATTCTGCGTTTCTTGCCTTCTGCATCTCAGCCAAATGGTTTCCCACTAGGTCTAGCAAGGAGAAACTGTGGCAGCTGAGTAGATGTAGCCCGGCCCGCCCTTTGAAGTTGACAAGTTCGTGGCATCTCAGAGCCTCAAGGGAAGAGCAAGGTTATCTATGGTAGGCTGGGGCAGAACTAGCAGCAAGCAGAGCAAAGTTGTCCAAGAATAGCTTCCATTGGAATGCTAATGGCAATTGAAGAGGCAGGCCTGTGGCAAGCCACTATCTTCTAGCAGTTTGAAAGTTGCAGACACAGTGCAGGTGTTGTGCGGCTTCCTTCTTGGCCTCCTAGAAGTTGCCGCGCTCTCTGTGTCTTGCTTGCCAATATGTTGCCGTGTTCCTCTTATTGTTTGGTTTGTTTTGATTTGTTTTTATGATGTTTTGGCGGGTTTTCTGAATATTTTGGTTGGTTTTGATTTGTTTTGATGATGTTTTGGTGGGTTTTCGGAATGTTTTGGTTGGTTTTGATTTGTTTTTATGACGTTTTGCCAAGTTTTTTGAATGTTTTGATCAGTTCTGGCTGGTTTTCTAATGTTTTGTCATCTTTTCAGAATCTTTTGATGAGTTTTGTGGGTCTAAATTATTTTGGCGAGTTTTCGGAATATTTTGGTTGGTTTTGATTTGTTTTTATGATGTTTTGGCGGGTTTTCGGAATGTTTTGGTTGGGTTTTAGGATGTTTTGTATTCTCTTGAGTTGTTTTTATTGTGTTGGCAGGTTTTGGAACGTTTGGATTCCTTTTGGCGGGTTTTAAAATATTTTGGCGGGTATTTGGAATGTTTTGGCGGGTATTCGGAATGTTTTGATTAGTTTTGACGGGTTTTGAAATATTTTGGCCGGTTTTTAGAATGTTTAGATTTGTTTTGATTTGTTTTGATTATGTTTAGCCCAGTTTTTGGTGTGTTTGAATTAGCTTTGTTGCGCTTTATCATGTTTTGTCAGGTTTTTTCGAATGTATTGATCACTTCTGTCCGGTTTTCTATTTTGGCGGGTTTGAAAATATTTTTGGATGAGTTTTGGCGGGTTTTCAAAGATTTTGGCTCTTTGCACAGAGATGACGGTGCCGGTTGCGGTGCGCTCCGGGGCGCTCCTTCTGCGGAAAGACGCCTGGCAGCGGCACTTGGGACAGCTCCGCGTCTCCGTATTCTGCGTTTCTTGCCTTCTGCATCTCAGCCAAATGGTTTCCCACTAGGTCTAGCAAGGAGAAACTGTGGCAGCTGAGTAGATGTAGCCCGGCCCGCCCTTTGAAGTTGACAAGTTCTTGGCATCTCAGAGCCTCAAGGGAAGAGCAAGGTTATCTATGGTAGGCTGGGGCAGAACTAGCAGCAAGCAGAGCAAAGTTGTCCAAGAATAGCTTCCATTGGAATGCTAATGGCAATTGAAGAGGCAGGCCAGTGGCAAGCCACTATCTTCTAGCAGTTTGAAAGTTGCAGACACAGTGCAGGTGTTGTGCGGCTTCCTTCTTGGCCTCCTAGAAGGTGCCGCGCTCTCCGTCTCTTGTGTGCCAATATGTTGCCGTGTTCCTCCTATTGTTTGGTTTGTTTTGATTTGTTTTTATGATGTTTTGGCGGGTTTTCGGAATATTTTGGTGGTGTTTTAGAATGTTTTGTTTTCTCTTGTGTTGTTTTTATCGTCTTGGCAGGTTGTGGAACGTTTGGATTCCTTTTGGCGGGTTTTCAGAATGTTTTGGCTGGTTTTTGGACTGTTTTGCTTGGTTTTGATTTGTTTTTATGATGTTTTGCCAAGTTTTTTGAATGTTTTGATCAGTTCTGGCTGGTTTTCTAATGTTTTGGCACCTTTTCAGAATGTTTAGGTGAGTTTTGCGGGTCTAAATTAGTTTGGCGGGTTTTCGGAATATTTTGGTTGGTTTTGATTTGTTTTGATGATGTTTTGGCGGGTTTTCGGAAAATTTGGTTGGTTTTGATTTGTTTTTATGAGGTTTTGCCAAGTTTTTTGAATGTTTTGATCAGTACTGTCTGGTTTTCTAATGTTTTGTCATCTTTTCAGAATCTTTTGATGAGTTTTGTGGGTCTAAATTATTTTGGCGAGTTTTCGGAATATTTTGGTTGGTTTTGATTTGTTTTTATGATGTTTTGGCGGGTTTTCGGAATGTTTTGGTTGGGTTTTAGAATGTTTCGTATTCTCTTGAGTTGTTTTTATTGTGTTGGCAGGTTTTGCAATGTTTGGATTCCTTTTGGCAGGTGTTCGGAATGTTTTGGCGGGTGTTCGGGATGTTTTGATTAGTTTTGACGGGTTTTGAAATATTTTGGCCGGTTTTTAGAAGGTTTCGATTTGTTTTGATTTGTTTTGATTCTGTTTAGCCCAGTTTTTGGTGTGTTTGGATTAGCTTTGGTGGGCTTTATCATGTTTTGTCAGGTTTTTTCGAATGTATTGATCACTTCTGTCTGGTTTTCTATTTTGGCGGGTTTGAAAATATTTTTGGATGAGTTTTGGCGGGTTTTCAAATATTTTGGCTCTTTGCGCAGAGATGACGGTGCCGGTTGCGGTGCGCTCCGGGGCGGTTCTTCTGCGGAAAGACGCCTGGCAGCGGCACTTGGGACAGCTCCGCGTCTCCGTATTCTGCGTTTCTTGCCTTCTGCATCTCAGCCAAATGGTTTCCCACTAGGTCTAGCAAGGAGAAACTGTGGCAGCTGAGTAGATGTAGCCCGGCCCGCCCTTTGAAGTTGACAAGTTCGTGGCATCTCAGAGCCTCAAGGGAAGAGCAAGGTTATCTATGGTAGGCTGGGGCGGAACTAGCAGCAAGCAGAGCAAAGTTGTCCAAGAATAGCTTCCATTGGAATGCTAATGGCAATTGAAGAGGCAGGCCTGTGGCAAGCCACTAGTTTCTAGCAGTTTGAAAGTTGCAGACACAGTGCCGGTGTTGTGCGGCTTCCTTCTTGGCCTCCTAGAAGTTGCCGCGCTCTCTGTGTCTTGCTTGCCAATATGTTGCCGTGTTCCTCTTATTGTTTGGTTTGTTTTGATTTGTTTTTATGATGTTTTGGCGGGTTTTCGGAATGTTTTGGTTGGTTTTGATTTGTTTTTATGTTGTTTTGCCAAGTTTTTTGAATGTTTTGATCAGTTCTGGCTGGTTTTCTAATGTTTTGGCATCTTTTCAGAATGTTTTGATGAGTTTTGCGGGTCTAAATTATTTTGGCGGGTTTTCGGAATATTTTGGTTGGTTTTGATTTGTTTTTATGATGTTTTGACGGGTTTTCGGAATGTTTTGGTTGGGTTTTAGAATGTTTCGTATTCTCTTGAGTTGTTTTTATTGTGTTGGCAGGTTTTGCAATGTTTGGATTCCTTTTGGCAGGTGTTCGGAATGTTTTGGCGGGTGTTCGGGATGTTTTGATTAGTTTTGACGGGTTTTGAAATATTTTGGCCGGTTTTTAGAAGGTTTCGATTTGTTTTGATTTGTTTTGATTCTGTTTAGCCCAGTTTTTGGTGTGTTTGGATTAGCTTTGGTGGGCTTTATCATGTTTTGTCAGGTTTTTTCGAATGTATTGATCACCTCTGTCTGGTTTTCTATTTTGGCGGGTTTGAAAATATTTTTGGATTAGTTTTGGCGGGTTTTCAAATATTTTGGCTCTTTGCGCAGAGATGACGGTGCCGGTTGCGGTGCGCTCCGGGGCGGTTCTTCTGCGGAAAGACGCCTGGCAGCGGCACTTGGGACAGCTCCGCGTCTCCGTATTCTGCGTTTCTTGCCTTCTGCATCTCAGCCAAATGGTTTCCCACTAGGTCTAGCAAGGAGAAACTGTGGCAGCTGAGTAGATGTAGCCCGGCCCGCCCTTTGAAGTTGACAAGTTCTTGGCATCTCAGAGCCTCAAGGGAAGAGCAAGGTTATCTATGGTAGGCTGGGGCAGAACTAGCAGCAAGCAGAGCAAAGTTGTCCAAGAATAGCTTCCATTGGAATGCTAATGGCAATTGAAGAGGCAGGCCAGTGGCAAGCCACTATCTTCTAGCAGTTTGAAAGTTGCAGACACAGTGCAGGTGTTGTGCGGCTTCCTTCTTGGCCTCCTAGAAGTTGCCGAGCTCTCTGTGTCTTGCTTGCCAATATGTTGCCGTGTTCCTCTTATTGTTTGGTTTGTTTTGATTTGTTTTGATGATGTTTTGGCGGGTTTTCGGAATGTTTTGGTTGGTTTTGATTTGTTTTTATGATGTTTTGCCATGTTTTTTGAATGTTTTGATCAGTTCAGTCTGGTTTTCTAATGTTTTGGCATCTTTTCAGAATGTTTTGATGAGTTTTGCGGGTCTAAATTATTTTGTCGGGTTTTCAGAATATTTTGGTTGGTTTTGATTTGTTTTTATGATGTTTTGGCGGGTTTTCGGAATGTTTTGGTTGGGTTTTAGAATGTTTTGTATTCTCTTGAGTTGTTTTTATTGTGTTGGCAGGTTTTGCAATGTTTGGATTCCTTTTGGCAGGTGTTCGGAATGTTTTGGCGGGTGTTCGGGATGTTTTGATTAGTTTTGACGGGTTTTGAAATATTTTGGCCGGTTTTTAGAAGGTTTCGATTTGTTTTGATTTGTTTTGATTCTGTTTAGCCCAGTTTTTGGTGTGTTTGGATTAGCTTTGGTGGGCTTTATCATGTTTTGTCAGGTTTTTTCGAATGTATTGATCACTTCTGTCTGGTTTTCTATTTTGGCGGGTTTGAAAATATTTTTGGATTAGTTTTGGCGGGTTTTCAAATATTTTGGCTCTTTGCGCAGAGATGACGGTGCCGGTTGCGGTGCGCTCCGGGGCGGTTCTTCTGCGGAAAGACGCCTGGCAGCGGCACTTGGGACAGCTCCGCGTCTCCGTATTCTGCGTTACTTGCCTTCTGCATCTCAGCCAAATGGTTTCCCACTAGGTCTAGCAAGGAGAAACTGTGGCAGCTGAGTAGATGTAGCCCGGCCCGCCCTTTGAAGTTGACAAGTTCTTGGCATCTCAGAGCCTCAAGGGAAGAGCAAGGTTATCTATGGTAGGCTGGGGCAGAACTAGCAGCAAGCAGAGCAAAGTTGTCCAAGAATAGCTTCCATTGGAATGCTAATGGCAATTGAAGAGGCAGGCCTGTGGCAAGCCACTATCTTCTAGCAGTTTGAAAGTTGCAGACACAGTGCAGGTGTTGTGCGGCTTCCTTCTTGGCCTCCTAGAAGTTGCCGCGCTCTCTGTGTCTTGCTTGTCAATATGTTGCCGTGTTCCTCTTATTGTTTGGTTTGTTTTGATTTGTTTTTATGATGTTTTGGCGGGTTTTCTGAATATTTTGGTTGGTTTTGATTTGTTTTTATGATGTTTTGCCAAGTTTTTTGAATGTTTTGATCAGTTCTGGCTGGTTTTCTAATGTTTTGGCATCTTTTCAGAATGTTTTGATGAGTTTTGCGGGTCTAAATTATTTTGTCGGGTTTTCGGAATATTTTGGTTGGTTTTGATTTGTTTTGATGATGTTTTGGTGGGTTTTCGGAATGTTTTGGTTGGGTTTTAGAATGTTTTGTTTTCTCTTGTGTTGTTTTTATTGTGTTGGCAGGTTGTGGAACATTTGGATTCCTTTTGGCGGGTTTTAAAATATTTTGGCGGGTATTTGGAATGTTTTGGTTTGCTTTCATTTGTTTTGATTATGTTTTGGCAAGTTATTGAAAATTTTGATCACTTCTGACTGGTTTTCTAGTATTTTGGCATCTTTTCAGAATGTTTTGATCAGTTTTGGCGGGTTCTAAACTATTTTGTCAGGTTTTTGGAATTTTTTGGTTGGTTTTGATTTGTTTTTATGATGTTTTGCCAAGTTTTTTGAATGTTTTGATCAGTTCAGGCTGGTTTTCTAATGTTTTGGCATCTTTTCAGAATGTTTTGATGAGTTTTGCGGGTCTAAATTATTTTGTCGGGTTTTCGGAATATTTTGGTTGGTTTTGATTTTTTTTTTATGATGTTTTGGCGGGTTTTTGGAATGTTTTGGCGGGTATTTGGAATGTTTTGGCGGGTGTTCGGAATGTTTTGGCGGGTATTCGGAATGTTTTGATTAGTTTTGACGGGTTTTGAAATATTTTGGCCGGTTTTTAGAAGGTTTCGATTTGTTTTGATTTGTTTTGATTCTGTTTAGCCCAGTTTTTGGTGTGTTTGGATTAGCTTTGGTGGGCTTTATCATGTTTTGTCAGGTTTTTTCGAATGTATTGATCACCTCTGTCTGGTTTTCTATTTTGGCGGGTTTGAAAATATTTTTGGATTAGTTTTGGCGGGTTTTCAAATATTTTGGCTCTTTGCGCAGAGATGACGGTGCCGGTTGCGGTGCGCTCCGGGGCGGTCCTTCTGCGGAAAGACGCCTGGCAGCGGCACTTGGGACAGCTCCGCGTCTCCGTATTCTGCGTTTCTTGCCTTCTGCATCTCAGCCAAATGGTTTCCCACTAGGTCTAGCAAGGAGAAACTGTGGCAGCTGAGTAGATGTAGCCCGGCCCGCCCTTTGAAGTTGACAAGTTCTTGGCATCTCAGAGCCTCAAGGGAAGAGCAAGGTTATCTATGGTAGGCTGGGGCAGAACTAGCAGCAAGCAGAGCAAAGTTGTCCAAGAATAGCTTCCATTGGAATGCTAATGGCAATTGAAGAGGCAGGCCTGTGGCAAGCCACTAGTTTCTAGCAGTTTGAAAGTTGCAGACACAGTGCCGGTGTTGTGCGGCTTCCTTCTTGGCCTCCTAGAAGTTGCCGCGCTCTCTGTGTCTTGCTTGCCAATATGTTGCCGTGTTCCTCTTATTGTTTGGTTTGTTTTGATTTGTTTTTATGATGTTTTGGCGGGTTTTCGGAATGTTTTGGTTGGTTTTGATTTGTTTTTATGTTGTTTTGCCAAGTTTTTTGAATGTTTTGATCAGTTCTGGCTGGTTTTCTAATGTTTTGTCATCTTTTCAGAATGTTTTGATGAGTTTTGCGGGTCTAAATTATTTTGGCGGGTTTTCGGAATATTTTGGTTGGTTTTGATTTGTTTTTATGATGTTTTGACGGGTTTTCGGAATGTTTTGGTTGGGTTTTAGAATGTTTCGTATTCTCTTGAGTTGTTTTTATTGTGTTGGCAGGTTTTGCAATGTTTGGATTCCTTTTGGCAGGTGTTCGGAATGTTTTGGCGGGTGTTCGGGATGTTTTGATTAGTTTTGACGGGTTTTGAAATATTTTGGCCGGTTTTTAGAAGGTTTCGATTTGTTTTGATTTGTTTTGATTCTGTTTAGCCCAGTTTTTGGTGTGTTTGGATTAGCTTTGGTGGGCTTTATCATGTTTTGTCAGGTTTTTTCGAATGTATTGATCACCTCTGTCTGGTTTTCTATTTTGGCGGGTTTGAAAATATTTTTGGATTAGTTTTGGCGGGTTTTCAAATATTTTGGCTCTTTGCGCAGAGATGACGGTGCCGGTTGCGGTGCGCTCCGGGGCGGTTCTTCTGCGGAAAGACGCCTGGCAGCGGCACTTGGGACAGCTCCGCGTCTCCGTATTCTGCGTTTCTTGCCTTCTGCATCTCAGCCAAATGGTTTCCCACTAGGTCTAGCAAGGAGAAACTGTGGCAGCTGAGTAGATGTAGCCCGGCCCGCCCTTTGAAGTTGACAAGTTCTTGGCATCTCAGAGCCTCAAGGGAAGAGCAAGGTTATCTATGGTAGGCTGGGGCAGAACTAGCAGCAAGCAGAGCAAAGTTGTCCAAGAATAGCTTCCATTGGAATGCTAATGGCAATTGAAGAGGCAGGCCAGTGGCAAGCCACTATCTTCTAGCAGTTTGAAAGTTGCAGACACAGTGCAGGTGTTGTGCGGCTTCCTTCTTGGCCTCCTAGAAGTTGCCGAGCTCTCTGTGTCTTGCTTGCCAATATGTTGCCGTGTTCCTCTTATTGTTTGGTTTGTTTTGATTTGTTTTGATGATGTTTTGGCGGGTTTTCGGAATGTTTTGGTTGGTTTTGATTTGTTTTTATGATGTTTTGCCATGTTTTTTGAATGTTTTGATCAGTTCAGTCTGGTTTTCTAATGTTTTGGCATCTTTTCAGAATGTTTTGATGAGTTTTGCGGGTCTAAATTATTTTGTCGGGTTTTCAGAATATTTTGGTTGGTTTTGATTTGTTTTTATGATGTTTTGGCGGGTTTTCGGAATGTTTTGGTTGGGTTTTAGAATGTTTTGTATTCTCTTGAGTTGTTTTTATTGTGTTGGCAGGTTTTGCAATGTTTGGATTCCTTTTGGCAGGTGTTCGGAATGTTTTGGCGGGTGTTCGGGATGTTTTGATTAGTTTTGACGGGTTTTGAAATATTTTGGCCGGTTTTTAGAAGGTTTCGATTTGTTTTGATTTGTTTTGATTCTGTTTAGCCCAGTTTTTGGTGTGTTTGGATTAGCTTTGGTGGGCTTTATCATGTTTTGTCAGGTTTTTTCGAATGTATTGATCACTTCTGTCTGGTTTTCTATTTTGGCGGGTTTGAAAATATTTTTGGATTAGTTTTGGCGGGTTTTCAAATATTTTGGCTCTTTGCGCAGAGATGACGGTGCCGGTTGCGGTGCGCTCCGGGGCGGTTCTTCTGCGGAAAGACGCCTGGCAGCGGCACTTGGGACAGCTCCGCGTCTCCGTATTCTGCGTTACTTGCCTTCTGCATCTCAGCCAAATGGTTTCCCACTAGGTCTAGCAAGGAGAAACTGTGGCAGCTGAGTAGATGTAGCCCGGCCCGCCCTTTGAAGTTGACAAGTTCTTGGCATCTCAGAGCCTCAAGGGAAGAGCAAGGTTATCTATGGTAGGCTGGGGCAGAACTAGCAGCAAGCAGAGCAAAGTTGTCCAAGAATAGCTTCCATTGGAATGCTAATGGCAATTGAAGAGGCAGGCCTGTGGCAAGCCACTATCTTCTAGCAGTTTGAAAGTTGCAGACACAGTGCAGGTGTTGTGCGGCTTCCTTCTTGGCCTCCTAGAAGTTGCCGCGCTCTCTGTGTCTTGCTTGTCAATATGTTGCCGTGTTCCTCTTATTGTTTGGTTTGTTTTGATTTGTTTTTATGATGTTTTGGCGGGTTTTCTGAATATTTTGGTTGGTTTTGATTTGTTTTTATGATGTTTTGCCAAGTTTTTTGAATGTTTTGATCAGTTCTGGCTGGTTTTCTAATGTTTTGGCATCTTTTCAGAATGTTTTGATGAGTTTTGCGGGTCTAAATTATTTTGTCGGGTTTTCGGAATATTTTGGTTGGTTTTGATTTGTTTTGATGATGTTTTGGTGGGTTTTCGGAATGTTTTGGTTGGGTTTTAGAATGTTTTGTTTTCTCTTGTGTTGTTTTTATTGTGTTGGCAGGTTGTGGAACATTTGGATTCCTTTTGGCGGGTTTTAAAATATTTTGGCGGGTATTTGGAATGTTTTGGTTTGCTTTCATTTGTTTTGATTATGTTTTGGCAAGTTATTGAAAATTTTGATCACTTCTGACTGGTTTTCTAGTATTTTGGCATCTTTTCAGAATGTTTTGATCAGTTTTGGCGGGTTCTAAACTATTTTGTCAGGTTTTTGGAATTTTTTGGTTGGTTTTGATTTGTTTTTATGATGTTTTGCCAAGTTTTTTGAATGTTTTGATCAGTTCAGGCTGGTTTTCTAATGTTTTGGCATCTTTTCAGAATGTTTTGATGAGTTTTGCGGGTCTAAATTATTTTGTCGGGTTTTCGGAATATTTTGGTTGGTTTTGATTTTTTTTTTATGATGTTTTGGCGGGTTTTTGGAATGTTTTGGCGGGTATTTGGAATGTTTTGGCGGGTGTTCGGAATGTTTTGGCGGGTATTCGGAATGTTTTGATTAGTTTTGACGGGTTTTGAAATATTTTGGCCGGTTTTTAGAAGGTTTCGATTTGTTTTGATTTGTTTTGATTCTGTTTAGCCCAGTTTTTGGTGTGTTTGGATTAGCTTTGGTGGGCTTTATCATGTTTTGTCAGGTTTTTTCGAATGTATTGATCACCTCTGTCTGGTTTTCTATTTTGGCGGGTTTGAAAATATTTTTGGATTAGTTTTGGCGGGTTTTCAAATATTTTGGCTCTTTGCGCAGAGATGACGGTGCCGGTTGCGGTGCGCTCCGGGGCGGTCCTTCTGCGGAAAGACGCCTGGCAGCGGCACTTGGGACAGCTCCGCGTCTCCGTATTCTGCGTTTCTTGCCTTCTGCATCTCAGCCAAATGCTTTCCCACTAGGTCTAGCAAGGAGAAACTGTGGCAGCTGAGTAGATGTAGCCCGGCCCGCCCTTTGAAGTTGACAAGTTCTTGGCATCTCAGAGCCTCAAGGGAAGAGCAAGGTTATCTATGGTAGGCTGGGGCAGAACTAGCAGCAAGCAGAGCAAAGTTGTCCAAGAATAGCTTCCATTGGAATGCTAATGGCAATTGAAGAGGCAGGCCTGTGGCAAGCCACTAGTTTCTAGCAGTTTGAAAGTTGCAGACACAGTGCCGGTGTTGTGCGGCTTCCTTCTTGGCCTCCTAGAAGTTGCCGCGCTCTCTGTGTCTTGCTTGCCAATATGTTGCCGTGTTCCTCTTATTGTTTGGTTTGTTTTGATTTGTTTTTATGATGTTTTGGCGGGTTTTCGGAATGTTTTGGTTGGTTTTGATTTGTTTTTATGTTGTTTTGCCAAGTTTTTTGAATGTTTTGATCAGTTCTGGCTGGTTTTCTAATGTTTTGTCATCTTTTCAGAATGTTTTGATGAGTTTTGCGGGTCTAAATTATTTTGGCGGGTTTTCGGAATATTTTGGTTGGTTTTGATTTGTTTTTATGATGTTTTGACGGGTTTTCGGAATGTTTTGGTTGGGTTTTAGAATGTTTCGTATTCTCTTGAGTTGTTTTTATTGTGTTGGCAGGTTTTGCAATGTTTGGATTCCTTTTGGCAGGTGTTCGGAATGTTTTGGCGGGTGTTCGGGATGTTTTGATTAGTTTTGACGGGTTTTGAAATATTTTGGCCGGTTTTTAGAAGGTTTCGATTTGTTTTGATTTGTTTTGATTCTGTTTAGCCCAGTTTTTGGTGTGTTTGGATTAGCTTTGGTGGGCTTTATCATGTTTTGTCAGGTTTTTTCGAATGTATTGATCACCTCTGTCTGGTTTTCTATTTTGGCGGGTTTGAAAATATTTTTGGATTAGTTTTGGCGGGTTTTCAAATATTTTGGCTCTTTGCGCAGAGATGACGGTGCCGGTTGCGGTGCGCTCCGGGGCGGTTCTTCTGCGGAAAGACGCCTGGCAGCGGCACTTGGGACAGCTCCGCGTCTCCGTATTCTGCGTTTCTTGCCTTCTGCATCTCAGCCAAATGGTTTCCCACTAGGTCTAGCAAGGAGAAACTGTGGCAGCTGAGTAGATGTAGCCCGGCCCGCCCTTTGAAGTTGACAAGTTCTTGGCATCTCAGAGCCTCAAGGGAAGAGCAAGGTTATCTATGGTAGGCTGGGGCAGAACTAGCAGCAAGCAGAGCAAAGTTGTCCAAGAATAGCTTCCATTGGAATGCTAATGGCAATTGAAGAGGCAGGCCTGTGGCAAGCCACTATCTTCTAGCAGTTTGAAAGTTGCAGACACAGTGCAGGTGTTGTGCGGCTTCCTTCTTGGCCTCCTAGAAGTTGCCGAGCTCTCTGTGTCTTGCTTGCCAATATGTTGCCGTGTTCCTTTTATTGTTTGGTTTGTTTTGATTTGTTTTTATGATGTTTTGGCGGGTTTTCGGAATGTTTTGGTTGGTTTTGATTTGTTTTTATGTTGTTTTGCCATGTTTTTTGAATGTTTTGATCAGTTCAGTCTGGTTTTCTAATGTTTTGGCATCTTTTCAGAATGTTTTGATGAGTTTTGCGGGTCTAAATTATTTTGTCGGGTTTTCAGAATATTTTGGTTGGTTTTGATTTGTTTTTATGATGTTTTGGCGGGTTTTCGGAATGTTTTGGTTGGGTTTTAGAATGTTTTGTATTCTCTTGAGTTGTTTTTATTGTGTTGGCAGGTTTTGCAATGTTTGGATTCCTTTTGGCAGGTGTTCGGAATGTTTTGGCGGGTGTTCGGGATATTTTGATTAGTTTTGACGGGTTTTGAAATATTTTGGCCGGTTTTTAGAAGGTTTCGATTTGTTTTGATTTGTTTTGATTCTGTTTAGCCCAGTTTTTGGTGTGTTTGGATTAGCTTTGGTGGGCTTTATCATGTTTTGTCAGGTTTTTTCGAATGTATTGATCACTTCTGTCTGGTTTTCTATTTTGGCGGGTTTGAAAATATTTTTGGATTAGTTTTGGCGGGTTTTCAAATATTTTGGCTCTTTGCGCAGAGATGACGGTGCCGGTTGCGGTGCGCTCCGGGGCGGTTCTTCTGCGGAAAGACGCCTGGCAGCGGCACTTGGGACAGCTCCGCGTCTCCGTATTCTGCGTTACTTGCCTTCTGCATCTCAGCCAAATGGTTTCCCACTAGGTCTAGCAAGGAGAAACTGTGGCAGCTGAGTAGATGTAGCCCGGCCCGCCCTTTGAAGTTGACAAGTTCTTGGCATCTCAGAGCCTCAAGGGAAGAGCAAGGTTATCTATGGTAGGCTGGGGCAGAACTAGCAGCAAGCAGAGCAAAGTTGTCCAAGAATAGCTTCCATTGGAATGCTAATGGCAATTGAAGAGGCAGGCCTGTGGCAAGCCACTATCTTCTAGCAGTTTGAAAGTTGCAGACACAGTGCAGGTGTTGTGCGGCTTCCTTCTTGGCCTCCTAGAAGTTGCCGCGCTCTCTGTGTCTTGCTTGCCAATATGTTGCCGTGTTCCTCTTATTGTTTGGTTTGTTTTGATTTGTTTTTATGATGTTTTGGCGGGTTTTCTGAATATTTTGGTTGGTTTTGATTTGTTTTTATGATGTTTTGCCAAGTTTTTTGAATGTTTTGATCAGTTCTGGCTGGTTTTCTAATGTTTTGGCATCTTTTCAGAATGTTTTGATGAGTTTTGCGGGTCTAAATTATTTTGTCGGGTTTTCGGAATATTTTGGTTGGTTTTGATTTGTTTTGATGATGTTTTGGTGGGTTTTCGGAATGTTTTGGTTGGGTTTTAGAATGTTTTGTTTTCTCTTGTGTTGTTTTTATTGTGTTGGCAGGTTGTGGAACATTTGGATTCCTTTTGGCGGGTTTTAAAATATTTTGGCGGGTATTTGGAATGTTTTGGTTTGCTTTCATTTGTTTTGATTATGTTTTGGCAAGTTATTGAAAATTTTGATCACTTCTGACTGGTTTTCTAGTATTTTGGCATCTTTTCAGAATGTTTTGATCAGTTTTGGCGGGTTCTAAACTATTTTGTCAGGTTTTTGGAATTTTTTGGTTGGTTTTGATTTGTTTTTATGATGTTTTGCCAAGTTTTTTGAATGTTTTGATCAGTTCAGGCTGGTTTTCTAATGTTTTGGCATCTTTTCAGAATGTTTTGATGAGTTTTGCGGGTCTAAATTATTTTGTCGGGTTTTCGGAATATTTTGGTTGGTTTTGATTTTTTTTTTATGATGTTTTGGCGGGTTTTTGGAATGTTTTGGCGGGTATTTGGAATGTTTTGGCGGGTGTTCGGAATGTTTTGGCGGGTATTCGGAATGTTTTGATTAGTTTTGACGGGTTTTGAAATATTTTGGCCGGTTTTTAGAAGGTTTCGATTTGTTTTGATTTGTTTTGATTCTGTTTAGCCCAGTTTTTGGTGTGTTTGGATTAGCTTTGGTGGGCTTTATCATGTTTTGTCAGGTTTTTTCGAATGTATTGATCACCTCTGTCTGGTTTTCTATTTTGGCGGGTTTGAAAATATTTTTGGATTAGTTTTGGCGGGTTTTCAAATATTTTGGCTCTTTGCGCAGAGATGACGGTGCCGGTTGCGGTGCGCTCCGGGGCGGTCCTTCTGCGGAAAGACGCCTGGCAGCGGCACTTGGGACAGCTCCGCGTCTCCGTATTCTGCGTTTCTTGCCTTCTGCATCTCAGCCAAATGCTTTCCCACTAGGTCTAGCAAGGAGAAACTGTGGCAGCTGAGTAGATGTAGCCCGGCCCGCCCTTTGAAGTTGACAAGTTCTTGGCATCTCAGAGCCTCAAGGGAAGAGCAAGGTTATCTATGGTAGGCTGGGGCAGAACTAGCAGCAAGCAGAGCAAAGTTGTCCAAGAATAGCTTCCATTGGAATGCTAATGGCAATTGAAGAGGCAGGCCTGTGGCAAGCCACTAGTTTCTAGCAGTTTGAAAGTTGCAGACACAGTGCCGGTGTTGTGCGGCTTCCTTCTTGGCCTCCTAGAAGTTGCCGCGCTCTCTGTGTCTTGCTTGCCAATATGTTGCCGTGTTCCTCTTATTGTTTGGTTTGTTTTGATTTGTTTTGATGATGTTTTGGCGGGTTTTCGGAATGTTTTGGTTGGTTTTGATTTGTTTTTATGTTGTTTTGCCAAGTTTTTTGAATGTTTTGATCAGTTCTGGCTGGTTTTCTAATGTTTTGTCATCTTTTCAGAATGTTTTGATGAGTTTTGCGGGTCTAAATTATTTTGGCGGGTTTTCGGAATATTTTGGTTGGTTTTGATTTGTTTTTATGATGTTTTGACGGGTTTTCGGAATGTTTTGGTTGGGTTTTAGAATGTTTCGTATTCTCTTGAGTTGTTTTTATTGTGTTGGCAGGTTTTGCAATGTTTGGATTCCTTTTGGCAGGTGTTCGGAATGTTTTGGCGGGTGTTCGGGATGTTTTGATTAGTTTTGACGGGTTTTGAAATATTTTGGCCGGTTTTTAGAAGGTTTCGATTTGTTTTGATTTGTTTTGATTCTGTTTAGCCCAGTTTTTGGTGTGTTTGGATTAGCTTTGGTGGGCTTTATCATGTTTTGTCAGGTTTTTTCGAATGTATTGATCACTTCTGTCTGGTTTTCTATTTTGGCGGGTTTGAAAATATTTTTGGATTAGTTTTGGCGGGTTTTCAAATATTTTGGCTCTTTGCGCAGAGATGACGGTGCCGGTTGCGGTGCGCTCCGGGGCGGTTCTTCTGCGGAAAGACGCCTGGCAGCGGCACTTGGGACAGCTCCGCGTCTCCGTATTCTGCGTTACTTGCCTTCTGCATCTCAGCCAAATGGTTTCCCACTAGGTCTAGCAAGGAGAAACTGTGGCAGCTGAGTAGATGTAGCCCGGCCCGCCCTTTGAAGTTGACAAGTTCTTGGCATCTCAGAGCCTCAAGGGAAGAGCAAGGTTATCTATGGTAGGCTGGGGCAGAACTAGCAGCAAGCAGAGCAAAGTTGTCCAAGAATAGCTTCCATTGGAATGCTAATGGCAATTGAAGAGGCAGGCCAGTGGCAAGCCACTATCTTCTAGCAGTTTGAAAGTTGCAGACACAGTGCAGGTGTTGTGCGGCTTCCTTCTTGGCCTCCTAGAAGTTGCCGAGCTCTCTGTGTCTTGCTTGCCAATATGTTGCCGTGTTCCTCTTATTGTTTGGTTTGTTTTGATTTGTTTTGATGATGTTTTGGCGGGTTTTCGGAATGTTTTGGTTGGTTTTGATTTGTTTTTATGATGTTTTGCCATGTTTTTTGAATGTTTTGATCAGTTCAGTCTGGTTTTCTAATGTTTTGGCATCTTTTCAGAATGTTTTGATGAGTTTTGCGGGTCTAAATTATTTTGTCGGGTTTTCAGAATATTTTGGTTGGTTTTGATTTGTTTTTATGATGTTTTGGCGGGTTTTCGGAATGTTTTGGTTGGGTTTTAGAATGTTTTGTATTCTCTTGAGTTGTTTTTATTGTGTTGGCAGGTTTTGCAATGTTTGGATTCCTTTTGGCAGGTGTTCGGAATGTTTTGGCGGGTGTTCGGGATGTTTTGATTAGTTTTGACGGGTTTTGAAATATTTTGGCCGGTTTTTAGAAGGTTTCGATTTGTTTTGATTTGTTTTGATTCTGTTTAGCCCAGTTTTTGGTGTGTTTGGATTAGCTTTGGTGGGCTTTATCATGTTTTGTCAGGTTTTTTCGAATGTATTGATCACTTCTGTCTGGTTTTCTATTTTGGCGGGTTTGAAAATATTTTTGGATTAGTTTTGGCGGGTTTTCAAATATTTTGGCTCTTTGCGCAGAGATGACGGTGCCGGTTGCGGTGCGCTCCGGGGCGGTTCTTCTGCGGAAAGACGCCTGGCAGCGGCACTTGGGACAGCTCCGCGTCTCCGTATTCTGCGTTACTTGCCTTCTGCATCTCAGCCAAATGGTTTCCCACTAGGTCTAGCAAGGAGAAACTGTGGCAGCTGAGTAGATGTAGCCCGGCCCGCCCTTTGAAGTTGACAAGTTCTTGGCATCTCAGAGCCTCAAGGGAAGAGCAAGGTTATCTATGGTAGGCTGGGGCAGAACTAGCAGCAAGCAGAGCAAAGTTGTCCAAGAATAGCTTCCATTGGAATGCTAATGGCAATTGAAGAGGCAGGCCTGTGGCAAGCCACTATCTTCTAGCAGTTTGAAAGTTGCAGACACAGTGCAGGTGTTGTGCGGCTTCCTTCTTGGCCTCCTAGAAGTTGCCGCGCTCTCTGTGTCTTGCTTGCCAATATGTTGCCGTGTTCCTCTTATTGTTTGGTTTGTTTTGATTTGTTTTTATGATGTTTTGGCGGGTTTTCTGAATATTTTGGTTGGTTTTGATTTGTTTTTATGATGTTTTGCCAAGTTTTTTGAATGTTTTGATCAGTTCTGGCTGGTTTTCTAATGTTTTGGCATCTTTTCAGAATGTTTTGATGAGTTTTGCGGGTCTAAATTATTTTGTCGGGTTTTCGGAATATTTTGGTTGGTTTTGATTTGTTTTGATGATGTTTTGGTGGGTTTTCGGAATGTTTTGGTTGGGTTTTAGAATGTTTTGTTTTCTCTTGTGTTGTTTTTATTGTGTTGGCAGGTTGTGGAACATTTGGATTCCTTTTGGCGGGTTTTAAAATATTTTGGCGGGTATTTGGAATGTTTTGGTTTGCTTTCATTTGTTTTGATTATGTTTTGGCAAGTTATTGAAAATTTTGATCACTTCTGACTGGTTTTCTAGTATTTTGGCATCTTTTCAGAATGTTTTGATCAGTTTTGGCGGGTTCTAAACTATTTTGTCAGGTTTTTGGAATTTTTTGGTTGGTTTTGATTTGTTTTTATGATGTTTTGCCAAGTTTTTTGAATGTTTTGATCAGTTCAGGCTGGTTTTCTAATGTTTTGGCATCTTTTCAGAATGTTTTGATGAGTTTTGCGGGTCTAAATTATTTTGTCGGGTTTTCGGAATATTTTGGTTGGTTTTGATTTTTTTTTTATGATGTTTTGGCGGGTTTTTGGAATGTTTTGGCGGGTATTTGGAATGTTTTGGCGGGTGTTCGGAATGTTTTGGCGGGTATTCGGAATGTTTTGATTAGTTTTGACGGGTTTTGAAATATTTTGGCCGGTTTTTAGAAGGTTTCGATTTGTTTTGATTTGTTTTGATTCTGTTTAGCCCAGTTTTTGGTGTGTTTGGATTAGCTTTGGTGGGCTTTATCATGTTTTGTCAGGTTTTTTCGAATGTATTGATCACCTCTGTCTGGTTTTCTATTTTGGCGGGTTTGAAAATATTTTTGGATTAGTTTTGGCGGGTTTTCAAATATTTTGGCTCTTTGCGCAGAGATGACGGTGCCGGTTGCGGTGCGCTCCGGGGCGGTCCTTCTGCGGAAAGACGCCTGGCAGCGGCACTTGGGACAGCTCCGCGTCTCCGTATTCTGCGTTTCTTGCCTTCTGCATCTCAGCCAAATGGTTTCCCACTAGGTCTAGCAAGGAGAAACTGTGGCAGCTGAGTAGATGTAGCCCGGCCCGCCCTTTGAAGTTGACAAGTTCTTGGCATCTCAGAGCCTCAAGGGAAGAGCAAGGTTATCTATGGTAGGCTGGGGCAGAACTAGCAGCAAGCAGAGCAAAGTTGTCCAAGAATAGCTTCCATTGGAATGCTAATGGCAATTGAAGAGGCAGGCCTGTGGCAAGCCACTAGTTTCTAGCAGTTTGAAAGTTGCAGACACAGTGCCGGTGTTGTGCGGCTTCCTTCTTGGCCTCCTAGAAGTTGCCGCGCTCTCTGTGTCTTGCTTGCCAATATGTTGCCGTGTTCCTCTTATTGTTTGGTTTGTTTTGATTTGTTTTTATGATGTTTTGGCGGGTTTTCGGAATGTTTTGGTTGGTTTTGATTTGTTTTTATGTTGTTTTGCCAAGTTTTTTGAATGTTTTGATCAGTTCTGGCTGGTTTTCTAATGTTTTGTCATCTTTTCAGAATGTTTTGATGAGTTTTGCGGGTCTAAATTATTTTGGCGGGTTTTCGGAATATTTTGGTTGGTTTTGATTTGTTTTTATGATGTTTTGACGGGTTTTCGGAATGTTTTGGTTGGGTTTTAGAATGTTTCGTATTCTCTTGAGTTGTTTTTATTGTGTTGGCAGGTTTTGCAATGTTTGGATTCCTTTTGGCAGGTGTTCGGAATGTTTTGGCGGGTGTTCGGGATGTTTTGATTAGTTTTGACGGGTTTTGAAATATTTTGGCCGGTTTTTAGAAGGTTTCGATTTGTTTTGATTTGTTTTGATTCTGTTTAGCCCAGTTTTTGGTGTGTTTGGATTAGCTTTGGTGGGCTTTATCATGTTTTGTCAGGTTTTTTCGAATGTATTGATCACCTCTGTCTGGTTTTCTATTTTGGCGGGTTTGAAAATATTTTTGGATTAGTTTTGGCGGGTTTTCAAATATTTTGGCTCTTTGCGCAGAGATGACGGTGCCGGTTGCGGTGCGCTCCGGGGCGGTTCTTCTGCGGAAAGACGCCTGGCAGCGGCACTTGGGACAGCTCCGCGTCTCCGTATTCTGCGTTTCTTGCCTTCTGCATCTCAGCCAAATGGTTTCCCACTAGGTCTAGCAAGGAGAAACTGTGGCAGCTGAGTAGATGTAGCCCGGCCCGCCCTTTGAAGTTGACAAGTTCTTGGCATCTCAGAGCCTCAAGGGAAGAGCAAGGTTATCTATGGTAGGCTGGGGCAGAACTAGCAGCAAGCAGAGCAAAGTTGTCCAAGAATAGCTTCCATTGGAATGCTAATGGCAATTGAAGAGGCAGGCCTGTGGCAAGCCACTATCTTCTAGCAGTTTGAAAGTTGCAGACACAGTGCAGGTGTTGTGCGGCTTCCTTCTTGGCCTCCTAGAAGTTGCCGAGCTCTCTGTGTCTTGCTTGCCAATATGTTGCCGTGTTCCTTTTATTGTTTGGTTTGTTTTGATTTGTTTTTATGATGTTTTGGCGGGTTTTCGGAATGTTTTGGTTGGTTTTGATTTGTTTTTATGATGTTTTGCCATGTTTTTTGAATGTTTTGATCAGTTCAGTCTGGTTTTCTAATGTTTTGGCATCTTTTCAGAATGTTTTGATGAGTTTTGCGGGTCTAAATTATTTTGTCGGGTTTTCAGAATATTTTGGTTGGTTTTGATTTGTTTTTATGATGTTTTGGCGGGTTTTCGGAATGTTTTGGTTGGGTTTTAGAATGTTTTGTATTCTCTTGAGTTGTTTTTATTGTGTTGGCAGGTTTTGCAATGTTTGGATTCCTTTTGGCAGGTGTTCGGAATGTTTTGGCGGGTGTTCGGGATATTTTGATTAGTTTTGACGGGTTTTGAAATATTTTGGCCGGTTTTTAGAAGGTTTCGATTTGTTTTGATTTGTTTTGATTCTGTTTAGCCCAGTTTTTGGTGTGTTTGGATTAGCTTTGGTGGGCTTTATCATGTTTTGTCAGGTTTTTTCGAATGTATTGATCACTTCTGTCTGGTTTTCTATTTTGGCGGGTTTGAAAATATTTTTGGATTAGTTTTGGCGGGTTTTCAAATATTTTGGCTCTTTGCGCAGAGATGACGGTGCCGGTTGCGGTGCGCTCCGGGGCGGTTCTTCTGCGGAAAGACGCCTGGCAGCGGCACTTGGGACAGCTCCGCGTCTCCGTATTCTGCGTTACTTGCCTTCTGCATCTCAGCCAAATGGTTTCCCACTAGGTCTAGCAAGGAGAAACTGTGGCAGCTGAGTAGATGTAGCCCGGCCCGCCCTTTGAAGTTGACAAGTTCTTGGCATCTCAGAGCCTCAAGGGAAGAGCAAGGTTATCTATGGTAGGCTGGGGCAGAACTAGCAGCAAGCAGAGCAAAGTTGTCCAAGAATAGCTTCCATTGGAATGCTAATGGCAATTGAAGAGGCAGGCCTGTGGCAAGCCACTATCTTCTAGCAGTTTGAAAGTTGCAGACACAGTGCAGGTGTTGTGCGGCTTCCTTCTTGGCCTCCTAGAAGTTGCCGCGCTCTCTGTGTCTTGCTTGCCAATATGTTGCCGTGTTCCTCTTATTGTTTGGTTTGTTTTGATTTGTTTTTATGATGTTTTGGCGGGTTTTCTGAATATTTTGGTTGGTTTTGATTTGTTTTTATGATGTTTTGCCAAGTTTTTTGAATGTTTTGATCAGTTCTGGCTGGTTTTCTAATGTTTTGGCATCTTTTCAGAATGTTTTGATGAGTTTTGCGGGTCTAAATTATTTTGTCGGGTTTTCGGAATATTTTGGTTGGTTTTGATTTGTTTTGATGATGTTTTGGTGGGTTTTCGGAATGTTTTGGTTGGGTTTTAGAATGTTTTGTTTTCTCTTGTGTTGTTTTTATTGTGTTGGCAGGTTGTGGAACATTTGGATTCCTTTTGGCGGGTTTTAAAATATTTTGGCGGGTATTTGGAATGTTTTGGTTTGCTTTCATTTGTTTTGATTATGTTTTGGCAAGTTATTGAAAATTTTGATCACTTCTGACTGGTTTTCTAGTATTTTGGCATCTTTTCAGAATGTTTTGATCAGTTTTGGCGGGTTCTAAACTATTTTGTCAGGTTTTTGGAATTTTTTGGTTGGTTTTGATTTGTTTTTATGATGTTTTGCCAAGTTTTTTGAATGTTTTGATCAGTTCAGGCTGGTTTTCTAATGTTTTGGCATCTTTTCAGAATGTTTTGATGAGTTTTGCGGGTCTAAATTATTTTGTCGGGTTTTCGGAATATTTTGGTTGGTTTTGATTTTTTTTTTATGATGTTTTGGCGGGTTTTTGGAATGTTTTGGCGGGTATTTGGAATGTTTTGGCGGGTGTTCGGAATGTTTTGGCGGGTATTCGGAATGTTTTGATTAGTTTTGACGGGTTTTGAAATATTTTGGCCGGTTTTTAGAAGGTTTCGATTTGTTTTGATTTGTTTTGATTCTGTTTAGCCCAGTTTTTGGTGTGTTTGGATTAGCTTTGGTGGGCTTTATCATGTTTTGTCAGGTTTTTTCGAATGTATTGATCACCTCTGTCTGGTTTTCTATTTTGGCGGGTTTGAAAATATTTTTGGATTAGTTTTGGCGGGTTTTCAAATATTTTGGCTCTTTGCGCAGAGATGACGGTGCCGGTTGCGGTGCGCTCCGGGGCGGTCCTTCTGCGGAAAGACGCCTGGCAGCGGCACTTGGGACAGCTCCGCGTCTCCGTATTCTGCGTTTCTTGCCTTCTGCATCTCAGCCAAATGCTTTCCCACTAGGTCTAGCAAGGAGAAACTGTGGCAGCTGAGTAGATGTAGCCCGGCCCGCCCTTTGAAGTTGACAAGTTCTTGGCATCTCAGAGCCTCAAGGGAAGAGCAAGGTTATCTATGGTAGGCTGGGGCAGAACTAGCAGCAAGCAGAGCAAAGTTGTCCAAGAATAGCTTCCATTGGAATGCTAATGGCAATTGAAGAGGCAGGCCTGTGGCAAGCCACTAGTTTCTAGCAGTTTGAAAGTTGCAGACACAGTGCCGGTGTTGTGCGGCTTCCTTCTTGGCCTCCTAGAAGTTGCCGCGCTCTCTGTGTCTTGCTTGCCAATATGTTGCCGTGTTCCTCTTATTGTTTGGTTTGTTTTGATTTGTTTTGATGATGTTTTGGCGGGTTTTCGGAATGTTTTGGTTGGTTTTGATTTGTTTTTATGTTGTTTTGCCAAGTTTTTTGAATGTTTTGATCAGTTCTGGCTGGTTTTCTAATGTTTTGTCATCTTTTCAGAATGTTTTGATGAGTTTTGCGGGTCTAAATTATTTTGGCGGGTTTTCGGAATATTTTGGTTGGTTTTGATTTGTTTTTATGATGTTTTGACGGGTTTTCGGAATGTTTTGGTTGGGTTTTAGAATGTTTCGTATTCTCTTGAGTTGTTTTTATTGTGTTGGCAGGTTTTGCAATGTTTGGATTCCTTTTGGCAGGTGTTCGGAATGTTTTGGCGGGTGTTCGGGATGTTTTGATTAGTTTTGACGGGTTTTGAAATATTTTGGCCGGTTTTTAGAAGGTTTCGATTTGTTTTGATTTGTTTTGATTCTGTTTAGCCCAGTTTTTGGTGTGTTTGGATTAGCTTTGGTGGGCTTTATCATGTTTTGTCAGGTTTTTTCGAATGTATTGATCACTTCTGTCTGGTTTTCTATTTTGGCGGGTTTGAAAATATTTTTGGATTAGTTTTGGCGGGTTTTCAAATATTTTGGCTCTTTGCGCAGAGATGACGGTGCCGGTTGCGGTGCGCTCCGGGGCGGTTCTTCTGCGGAAAGACGCCTGGCAGCGGCACTTGGGACAGCTCCGCGTCTCCGTATTCTGCGTTACTTGCCTTCTGCATCTCAGCCAAATGGTTTCCCACTAGGTCTAGCAAGGAGAAACTGTGGCAGCTGAGTAGATGTAGCCCGGCCCGCCCTTTGAAGTTGACAAGTTCTTGGCATCTCAGAGCCTCAAGGGAAGAGCAAGGTTATCTATGGTAGGCTGGGGCAGAACTAGCAGCAAGCAGAGCAAAGTTGTCCAAGAATAGCTTCCATTGGAATGCTAATGGCAATTGAAGAGGCAGGCCTGTGGCAAGCCACTATCTTCTAGCAGTTTGAAAGTTGCAGACACAGTGCAGGTGTTGTGCGGCTTCCTTCTTGGCCTCCTAGAAGTTGCCGCGCTCTCTGTGTCTTGCTTGCCAATATGTTGCCGTGTTCCTCTTATTGTTTGGTTTGTTTTGATTTGTTTTTATGATGTTTTGGCGGGTTTTCTGAATATTTTGGTTGGTTTTGATTTGTTTTTATGATGTTTTGCCAAGTTTTTTGAATGTTTTGATCAGTTCTGGCTGGTTTTCTAATGTTTTGGCATCTTTTCAGAATGTTTTGATGAGTTTTGCGGGTCTAAATTATTTTGTCGGGTTTTCGGAATATTTTGGTTGGTTTTGATTTGTTTTGATGATGTTTTGGTGGGTTTTCGGAATGTTTTGGTTGGGTTTTAGAATGTTTTGTTTTCTCTTGTGTTGTTTTTATTGTGTTGGCAGGTTGTGGAACATTTGGATTCCTTTTGGCGGGTTTTAAAATATTTTGGCGGGTATTTGGAATGTTTTGGTTTGCTTTCATTTGTTTTGATTATGTTTTGGCAAGTTATTGAAAATTTTGATCACTTCTGACTGGTTTTCTAGTATTTTGGCATCTTTTCAGAATGTTTTGATCAGTTTTGGCGGGTTCTAAACTATTTTGTCAGGTTTTTGGAATTTTTTGGTTGGTTTTGATTTGTTTTTATGATGTTTTGCCAAGTTTTTTGAATGTTTTGATCAGTTCAGGCTGGTTTTCTAATGTTTTGGCATCTTTTCAGAATGTTTTGATGAGTTTTGCGGGTCTAAATTATTTTGTCGGGTTTTCGGAATATTTTGGTTGGTTTTGATTTTTTTTTTATGATGTTTTGGCGGGTTTTTGGAATGTTTTGGCGGGTATTTGGAATGTTTTGGCGGGTGTTCGGAATGTTTTGGCGGGTATTCGGAATGTTTTGATTAGTTTTGACGGGTTTTGAAATATTTTGGCCGGTTTTTAGAAGGTTTCGATTTGTTTTGATTTGTTTTGATTCTGTTTAGCCCAGTTTTTGGTGTGTTTGGATTAGCTTTGGTGGGCTTTATCATGTTTTGTCAGGTTTTTTCGAATGTATTGATCACCTCTGTCTGGTTTTCTATTTTGGCGGGTTTGAAAATATTTTTGGATTAGTTTTGGCGGGTTTTCAAATATTTTGGCTCTTTGCGCAGAGATGACGGTGCCGGTTGCGGTGCGCTCCGGGGCGGTCCTTCTGCGGAAAGACGCCTGGCAGCGGCACTTGGGACAGCTCCGCGTCTCCGTATTCTGCGTTTCTTGCCTTCTGCATCTCAGCCAAATGCTTTCCCACTAGGTCTAGCAAGGAGAAACTGTGGCAGCTGAGTAGATGTAGCCCGGCCCGCCCTTTGAAGTTGACAAGTTCTTGGCATCTCAGAGCCTCAAGGGAAGAGCAAGGTTATCTATGGTAGGCTGGGGCAGAACTAGCAGCAAGCAGAGCAAAGTTGTCCAAGAATAGCTTCCATTGGAATGCTAATGGCAATTGAAGAGGCAGGCCTGTGGCAAGCCACTAGTTTCTAGCAGTTTGAAAGTTGCAGACACAGTGCCGGTGTTGTGCGGCTTCCTTCTTGGCCTCCTAGAAGTTGCCGCGCTCTCTGTGTCTTGCTTGCCAATATGTTGCCGTGTTCCTCTTATTGTTTGGTTTGTTTTGATTTGTTTTGATGATGTTTTGGCGGGTTTTCGGAATGTTTTGGTTGGTTTTGATTTGTTTTTATGTTGTTTTGCCAAGTTTTTTGAATGTTTTGATCAGTTCTGGCTGGTTTTCTAATGTTTTGTCATCTTTTCAGAATGTTTTGATGAGTTTTGCGGGTCTAAATTATTTTGGCGGGTTTTCGGAATATTTTGGTTGGTTTTGATTTGTTTTTATGATGTTTTGACGGGTTTTCGGAATGTTTTGGTTGGGTTTTAGAATGTTTCGTATTCTCTTGAGTTGTTTTTATTGTGTTGGCAGGTTTTGCAATGTTTGGATTCCTTTTGGCAGGTGTTCGGAATGTTTTGGCGGGTGTTCGGGATGTTTTGATTAGTTTTGACGGGTTTTGAAATATTTTGGCCGGTTTTTAGAAGGTTTCGATTTGTTTTGATTTGTTTTGATTCTGTTTAGCCCAGTTTTTGGTGTGTTTGGATTAGCTTTGGTGGGCTTTATCATGTTTTGTCAGGTTTTTTCGAATGTATTGATCACCTCTGTCTGGTTTTCTATTTTGGCGGGTTTGAAAATATTTTTGGATTAGTTTTGGCGGGTTTTCAAATATTTTGGCTCTTTGCGCAGAGATGACGGTGCCGGTTGCGGTGCGCTCCGGGGCGGTTCTTCTGCGGAAAGACGCCTGGCAGCGGCACTTGGGACAGCTCCGCGTCTCCGTATTCTGCGTTTCTTGCCTTCTGCATCTCAGCCAAATGCTTTCCCACTAGGTCTAGCAAGGAGAAACTGTGGCAGCTGAGTAGATGTAGCCCGGCCCGCCCTTTGAAGTTGACAAGTTCTTGGCATCTCAGAGCCTCAAGGGAAGAGCAAGGTTATCTATGGTAGGCTGGGGCAGAACTAGCAGCAAGCAGAGCAAAGTTGTCCAAGAATAGCTTCCATTGGAATGCTAATGGCAATTGAAGAGGCAGGCCAGTGGCAAGCCACTATCTTCTAGCAGTTTGAAAGTTGCAGACACAGTGCAGGTGTTGTGCGGCTTCCTTCTTGGCCTCCTAGAAGTTGCCGAGCTCTCTGTGTCTTGCTTGCCAATATGTTGCCGTGTTCCTTTTATTGTTTGGTTTGTTTTGATTTGTTTTTATGATGTTTTGGCGGGTTTTCGGAATGTTTTGGTTGGTTTTGATTTGTTTTTATGATGTTTTGCCATGTTTTTTGAATGTTTTGATCAGTTCAGTCTGGTTTTCTAATGTTTTGGCATCTTTTCAGAATGTTTTGATGAGTTTTGCGGGTCTAAATTATTTTGTCGGGTTTTCAGAATATTTTGGTTGGTTTTGATTTGTTTTTATGATGTTTTGGCGGGTTTTCGGAATGTTTTGGTTGGGTTTTAGAATGTTTTGTATTCTCTTGAGTTGTTTTTATTGTGTTGGCAGGTTTTGCAATGTTTGGATTCCTTTTGGCAGGTGTTCGGAATGTTTTGGCGGGTGTTCGGGATATTTTGATTAGTTTTGACGGGTTTTGAAATATTTTGGCCGGTTTTTAGAAGGTTTCGATTTGTTTTGATTTGTTTTGATTCTGTTTAGCCCAGTTTTTGGTGTGTTTGGATTAGCTTTGGTGGGCTTTATCATGTTTTGTCAGGTTTTTTCGAATGTATTGATCACTTCTGTCTGGTTTTCTATTTTGGCGGGTTTGAAAATATTTTTGGATTAGTTTTGGCGGGTTTTCAAATATTTTGGCTCTTTGCGCAGAGATGACGGTGCCGGTTGCGGTGCGCTCCGGGGCGGTTCTTCTGCGGAAAGACGCCTGGCAGCGGCACTTGGGACAGCTCCGCGTCTCCGTATTCTGCGTTACTTGCCTTCTGCATCTCAGCCAAATGGTTTCCCACTAGGTCTAGCAAGGAGAAACTGTGGCAGCTGAGTAGATGTAGCCCGGCCCGCCCTTTGAAGTTGACAAGTTCTTGGCATCTCAGAGCCTCAAGGGAAGAGCAAGGTTATCTATGGTAGGCTGGGGCAGAACTAGCAGCAAGCAGAGCAAAGTTGTCCAAGAATAGCTTCCATTGGAATGCTAATGGCAATTGAAGAGGCAGGCCTGTGGCAAGCCACTATCTTCTAGCAGTTTGAAAGTTGCAGACACAGTGCAGGTGTTGTGCGGCTTCCTTCTTGGCCTCCTAGAAGTTGCCGCGCTCTCTGTGTCTTGCTTGCCAATATGTTGCCGTGTTCCTCTTATTGTTTGGTTTGTTTTGATTTGTTTTTATGATGTTTTGGCGGGTTTTCTGAATATTTTGGTTGGTTTTGATTTGTTTTGATGATGTTTTGGTGGGTTTTCGGAATGTTTTGGTTGGTTTTGATTTGTTTTTATGACGTTTTGCCAAGTTTTTTGAATGTTTTGATCAGTTCTGGCTGGTTTTCTAATGTTTTGTCATCTTTTCAGAATCTTTTGATGAGTTTTGTGGGTCTAAATTATTTTGGCGAGTTTTCGGAATATTTTGGTTGGTTTTGATTTGTTTTTATGATGTTTTGGCGGGTTTTCGGAATGTTTTGGTTGGGTTTTAGGATGTTTTGTATTCTCTTGAGTTGTTTTTATTGTGTTGGCAGGTTTTGGAACGTTTGGATTCCTTTTGGCGGGTTTTAAAATATTTTGGCGGGTATTTGGAATGTTTTGGCGGGTATTCGGAATGTTTTGATTAGTTTTGACGGGTTTTGAAATATTTTGGCCGGTTTTTAGAATGTTTAGATTTGTTTTGATTTGTTTTGATTATGTTTAGCCCAGTTTTTGGTGTGTTTGGATTAGCTTTGTTGCGCTTTATCATGTTTTGTCAGGTTTTTTCGAATGTATTGATCACTTCTGTCCGGTTTTCTATTTTGGCGGGTTTGAAAATATTTTTGGATGAGTTTTGGCGGGTTTTCAAAGATTTTGGCTCTTTGCGCAGAGATGACGGTGCCGGTTGCGGTGCGCTCCGGGGCGCTCCTTCTGCGGAAAGACGCCTGGCAGCGGCACTTGGGACAGCTCCGCGTCTCCGTATTCTGCGTTTCTTGCCTTCTGCATCTCAGCAAAATGCTTTCCCACTAGGTCTAGCAAGGAGAAACTGTGGCAGCTGAGTAGATGTAGCCCGGCCCGCCCTTTGAAGTTGACAAGTTCTTGGCATCTCAGAGCCTCAAGGGAAGAGCAAGGTTATCTATGGTAGGCTGGGGCAGAACTAGCAGCAAGCAGAGCAAAGTTGTCCAAGAATAGCTTCCATTGGAATGCTAATGGCAATTGAAGAGGCAGGCCAGTGGCAAGCCACTAGCTTCTAGCAGTTTGAAAGTTGCAGACACAGTGCAGGTGTTGTGCGGCTTCCTTCTTGGCCTCCTAGAAGGTGCCGCGCTCTCCGTCTCTTGTGTGCCAATATGTTGCCGTGTTCCTCCTATTGTTTGGTTTGTTTTGATTTGTTTTTATGATGTTTTGGCGGGTTTTCGGAATATTTTGGTGGTGTTTTAGAATGTTTTGTTTTCTCTTGTGTTGTTTTTATCGTCTTGGCAGGTTGTGGAAGGTTTGGATTCCTTTTGGCGGGTTTTCGGAATGTTTTGGCTGGTTTTTGGACTGTTTTGCTTGGTTTTGATTTGTTTTTATGATGTTTTGCCAAGTTTTTTGAATGTTTTGATCAGTTCTGGCTGGTTTTCTAATGTTTTGGCACCTTTTCAGAATGTTTTGGTGAGTTTTGCGGGTCTAAATTATTTTGTCGGGTTTTCGGAATATTTTGGTTGGTTTTGATTTGTTTTGATGATGTTCTGGCGGGTTTTCGGAAAATTTGGTTGGTTTTGATTTGTTTTTATGAGGTTTTGCCAAGTTTTTTGAATGTTTTGATCAGTTCTGGCTGGTTTTCTAATGTTTTGTCATCTTTTCAGAATCTTTTGATGAGTTTTGTGGGTCTAAATTATTTTGGCGAGTTTTCGGAATATTTTGGTTGGTTTTGATTTGTTTTTATGATGTTTTGGCGGGTTTTCGGAATGTTTTGGTTGGGTTTTAGAATGTTTCGTATTCTCTTGAGTTGTTTTTATTGTGTTGGCAGGTTTTGCAATGTTTGGATTCCTTTTGGCAGGTGTTCGGAATGTTTTGGCGGGTGTTCGGGATGTTTTGATTAGTTTTGACGGGTTTTGAAATATTTTGGCCGGTTTTTAGAAGGTTTTGATTTGTTTTGATTTGTTTTGATTCTGTTTAGCCCAGTTTTTGGTGTGTTTGGATTAGCTTTGGTGGGCTTTATCATGTTTTGTCAGGTTTTTTCGAATGTATTGATCACTTCTGTCTGGTTTTCTATTTTGGCGGGTTTGAAAATATTTTTGGATGAGTTTTGGGGGGTTTTCAAATATTTTGGCTCTTTGCGCAGAGATGACGGTGCCGGTTGCGGTGCGCTCCGGGGCGGTTCTTCTGCGGAAAGACGCCTGGCAGCGGCACTTGGGACAGCTCCGCGTCTCCGTATTCTGCGTTTCTTGCCTTCTGCATCTCAGCCAAATGGTTTCCCACTAGGTCTAGCAAGGAGAAACTGTGGCAGCTGAGTAGATGTAGCCCGGCCCGCCCTTTGAAGTTGACAAGTTCTTGGCATCTCAGAGCCTCAAGGGAAGAGCAAGGTTATCTATGGTAGGCTGGGGCAGAACTAGCAGCAAGCAGAGCAAAGTTGTCCAAGAATAGCTTCCATTGGAATGCTAATGGCAATTGAAGAGGCAGGCCTGTGGCAAGCCACTATCTTCTAGCAGTTTGAAAGTTGCAGACACAGTGCAGGTGTTGTGCGGCTTCCTTCTTGGCCTCCTAGAAGTTGCCGCGCTCTCTGTGTCTTGCTTGCCAATATGTTGCCGTGTTCCTCTTATTGTTTGGTTTGTTTTGATTTGTTTTTATGATGTTTTGGCGGGTTTTCTGAATATTTTGGTTGGTTTTGATTTGTTTTTATGATGTTTTGCCAAGTTTTTTGAATGTTTTGATCAGTTCAGTCTGGTTTTCTAATGTTTTGGCATCTTTTCAGAATGTTTTGATGAGTTTTGCGGGTCTAAATTATTTTGTCGGGTTTTCGGAATATTTTGGTTGGTTTTGATTTGTTTTGATGATGTTTTGGTGGGTTTTCGGAATGTTTTGGTTGGGTTTTAGAATGTTTTGTTTTCTCTTGTGTTGTTTTTATTGTGTTGGCAGGTTGTGGAACATTTGGATTCCTTTTGGCGGGTTTTAAAATATTTTGGCGGGTATTTGGAATGTTTTGGTTTGCTTTCATTTGTTTTGATTATGTTTTGGCAAGTTATTGAAAATTTTGATCACTTCTGACTGGTTTTCTAGTATTTTGGCATCTTTTCAGAATGTTTTGATCAGTTTTGGCGGGTTCTAAACTATTTTGTCAGGTTTTTGGAATTTTTTGGTTGGTTTTGATTTGTTTTTATGATGTTTTGCCAAGTTTTTTGAATGTTTTGATCAGTTCAGGCTGGTTTTCTAATGTTTTGGCATCTTTTCAGAATGTTTTGATGAGTTTTGCGGGTCTAAATTATTTTGTCGGCTTTTCGGAATATTTTGGTTGGTTTTGATTTTTTTTTTATGATGTTTTGGCGGGTTTTTGGAATGTTTTGGCGGGTATTTGGAATGTTTTGGCGGGTGTTCGGAATGTTTTGGCGGGTATTCGGAATGTTTTGATTAGTTTTGACGGGTTTTGAAATATTTTGGCCGGTTTTTAGAAGGTTTCGATTTGTTTTGATTTGTTTTGATTCTGTTTAGCCCAGTTTTTGGTGTGTTTGGATTAGCTTTGGTGGGCTTTATCATGTTTTGTCAGGTTTTTTCGAATGTATTGATCACCTCTGTCTGGTTTTCTATTTTGGCGGGTTTGAAAATATTTTTGGATTAGTTTTGGCGGGTTTTCAAATATTTTGGCTCTTTGCGCAGAGATGACGGTGCCGGTTGCGGTGCACTCCGGGGCGGTCCTTCTGCGGAAAGACGCCTGGCAGCGGCACTTGGGACAGCTCCGCGTCTCCGTATTCTGCGTTTCTTGCCTTCTGCATCTCAGCCAAATGGTTTCCCACTAGGTCTAGCAAGGAGAAACTGTGGCAGCTGAGTAGATGTAGCCCGGCCCGCCCTTTGAAGTTGACAAGTTCTTGGCATCTCAGAGCCTCAAGGGAAGAGCAAGGTTATCTATGGTAGGCTGGGGCAGAACTAGCAGCAAGCAGAGCAAAGTTGTCCAAGAATAGCTTCCATTGGAATGCTAATGGCAATTGAAGAGGCAGGCCTGTGGCAAGCCACTAGTTTCTAGCAGTTTGAAAGTTGCAGACACAGTGCCGGTGTTGTGCGGCTTCCTTCTTGGCCTCCTAGAAGTTGCCGCGCTCTCTGTGTCTTGCTTGCCAATATGTTGCCGTGTTCCTCTTATTGTTTGGTTTGTTTTGATTTGTTTTTATGATGTTTTGGCGGGTTTTCGGAATGTTTTGGTTGGTTTTGATTTGTTTTTATGTTGTTTTGCCAAGTTTTTTGAATGTTTTGATCAGTTCTGGCTGGTTTTCTAATGTTTTGTCATCTTTTCAGAATGTTTTGATGAGTTTTGCGGGTCTAAATTATTTTGGCGGGTTTTCGGAATATTTTGGTTGGTTTTGATTTGTTTTTATGATGTTTTGGCGGGTTTTCGGAATGTTTTGGTTGGGTTTTAGGATGTTTTGTATTCTCTTGAGTTGTTTTTATTGTGTTGGCAGGTTTTGCAATGTTTGGATTCCTTTTGGCAGGTGTTCGGAATGTTTTGGCGGGTGTTCGGAATGTTTTGATTAGTTTTGACGGGTTTTGAAATATTTTGGCCGGTTTTTAGAAGGTTTTGATTTGTTTTGATTTGTTTTGATTCTGTTTAGCCCAGTTTTTGGTGTGTTTGGATTAGCTTTGGTGGGCTTTATCATGTTTTGTCAGGTTTTTTCGAATGTATTGATCACTTCTGTCTGGTTTTCTATTTTGGCGGGTTTGAAAATATTTTTGGATTAGTTTTGGCGGGTTTTCAAATATTTTGGCTCTTTGCGCAGAGATGACGGTGCCGGTTGCGGTGCGCTCCGGGGCGGTTCTTCTGCGGAAAGACGCCTGGCAGCGGCACTTGGGACAGCTCCGCGTCTCCGTATTCTGCGTTTCTTGCCTTCTGCATCTCAGCCAAATGGTTTCCCACTAGGTCTAGCAAGGAGAAACTGTGGCAGCTGAGTAGATGTAGCCCGGCCCGCCCTTTGAAGTTGACAAGTTCTTGGCATCTCAGAGCCTCAAGGGAAGAGCAAGGTTATCTATGGTAGGCTGGGGCAGAACTAGCAGCAAGCAGAGCAAAGTTGTCCAAGAATAGCTTCCATTGGAATGCTAATGGCAATTGAAGAGGCAGGCCTGTGGCAAGCCACTATCTTCTAGCAGTTTGAAAGTTGCAGACACAGTGCAGGTGTTGTGCGGCTTCCTTCTTGGCCTCCTAGAAGTTGCCGCGCTCTCTGTGTCTTGCTTGCCAATATGTTGCCGTGTTCCTCTTATTGTTTGGTTTGTTTTGATTTGTTTTTATGATGTTTTGGCGGGTTTTCTGAATATTTTGGTTGGTTTTGATTTGTTTTTATGATGTTTTGCCAAGTTTTTTGAATGTTTTGATCAGTTCTGGCTGGTTTTCTAATGTTTTGGCATCTTTTCAGAATGTTTTGATGAGTTTTGCGGGTCTAAATTATTTTGTCGGGTTTTCGGAATATTTTGGTTGGTTTTGATTTGTTTTGATGATGTTTTGGTGGGTTTTCGGAATGTTTTGGTTGGGTTTTAGAATGTTTTGTTTTCTCTTGTGTTGTTTTTATTGTGTTGGCAGGTTGTGGAACATTTGGATTCCTTTTGGCGGGTTTTAAAATATTTTGGCGGGTATTTGGAATGTTTTGGTTTGCTTTCATTTGTTTTGATTATGTTTTGGCAAGTTATTGAAAATTTTGATCACTTCTGACTGGTTTTCTAGTATTTTGGCATCTTTTCAGAATGTTTTGATCAGTTTTGGCGGGTTCTAAACTATTTTGTCAGGTTTTTGGAATTTTTTGGTTGGTTTTGATTTGTTTTTATGATGTTTTGCCAAGTTTTTTGAATGTTTTGATCAGTTCAGGCTGGTTTTCTAATGTTTTGGCATCTTTTCAGAATGTTTTGATGAGTTTTGCGGGTCTAAATTATTTTGGCGGGTTTTCGGAATATTTTGGTTGGTTTTGATTTTTTTTTTATGATGTTTTGGCGGGTTTTTGGAATGTTTTGGCGGGTATTTGGAATGTTTTGGCGGGTGTTCGGAATGTTTTGGCGGGTATTCGGAATGTTTTGATTAGTTTTGACGGGTTTTGAAATATTTTGGCCGGTTTTTAGAAGGTTTCGATTTGTTTTGATTTGTTTTGATTCTGTTTAGCCCAGTTTTTGGTGTGTTTGGATTAGCTTTGGTGGGCTTTATCATGTTTTGTCAGGTTTTTTCGAATGTATTGATCACCTCTGTCTGGTTTTCTATTTTGGCGGGTTTGAAAATATTTTTGGATTAGTTTTGGCGGGTTTTCAAATATTTTGGCTCTTTGCGCAGAGATGACGGTGCCGGTTGCGGTGCGCTCCGGGGCGGTTCTTCTGCGGAAAGACGCCTGGCAGCGGCACTTGGGACAGCTCCGCGTCTCCGTATTGTGCGTTTCTTGCCTTCTGCATCTCAGCCAAATGGTTTCCCACTAGGTCTAGCAAGGAGAAACTGTGGCAGCTGAGTAGATGTAGCCCGGCCCGCCCTTTGAAGTTGACAAGTTCTTGGCATCTCAGAGCCTCAAGGGAAGAGCAAGGTTATCTATGGTAGGCTGGGGCAGAACTAGCAGCAAGCAGAGCAAAGTTGTCCAAGAATAGCTTCCATTGGAATGGTAATGGCAATTGAAGAGGCAGGCTAGTGGCAAGCCACTAGCTTCTAGCAGTTTGAAAGTTGCAGACACAGTGCAGGTGTTGTGCGGCTTCCTTCTTGGCCTCCTAGAAGGTGCCGCGCTCTCCGTCTCTTGCGTGCCAATATGTTGCCGTGTTCCTCTTATTGTTTGGTTTGTTTTGATTTGTTTTTATGATGTTTTGGCGGGTTTTCGGAATGTTTTGGTTGGTTTTGATTTGTTTTTATGATGTTTTGCCAAGTTTTTTGAATGTTTTGATCAGTTCAGTCTGGTTTTCTAATGTTTTGGCATCTTTTCAGAATGTTTTGATGAGTTTTGCGGGTCTAAATTATTTTGTCGGGTTTTCGGAATATTTTGGTTGGTTTTGATTTGTTTTGATGATGTTTTGGCGGGTTTTCGGAATGTTTTGGTTGGGTTTTAGAAGGTTTTGTATTCTCTTGAGTTGTTTTTATTGTGTTGGCAGGTTTTGCAATGTTTGGATTCCTTTTGGCAGGTGTTCGGAATGTTTTGGCGGGTGTTCGGGATGTTTTGATTAGTTTTGACGGGTTTTGAAATATTTTGGCGGGTTTTTAGAAGGTTTCGATTTGTTTTGATTTGTTTTGATTCTGTTTAGCCCAGTTTTTGGTGTGTTTGGATTAGCTTTGGTGGGCTTTATCATGTTTTGTCAGGTTTTTTCGAATGTATTGATCACTTCTGTCTGGTTTTCTATTTTGGCGGGTTTGAAAATATTTTTGGATTAGTTTTGGCGGGTTTTCAAATATTTTGGCTCTTTGCGCAGAGATGACGGTGCCGGTTGCGGTGCGCTCCGGGGCGGTTCTTCTGCGGAAAGACGCCTGGCAGCGGCACTTGGGACAGCTCCGCGTCTCCGTATTCTGCGTTTCTTGCCTTCTGCATCTCAGCCAAATGGTTTCCCACTAGGTCTAGCAAGGAGAAACTGTGGCAGCTGAGTAGATGTAGCCCGGCCCGCCCTTTGAAGTTGACAAGTTCGTGGCATCTCAGAGCCTCAAGGGAAGAGCAAGGTTATCTATGGTAGGCTGGGGCGGAACTAGCAGCAAGCAGAGCAAAGTTGTCCAAGAATAGCTTCCATTGGAATGCTAATGGCAATTGAAGAGGCAGGCCTGTGGCAAGCCACTAGTTTCTAGCAGTTTGAAAGTTGCAGACACAGTGCCGGTGTTGTGCGGCTTCCTTCTTGGCCTCCTAGAAGGTGCCGCGCTCTCTGTGTCTTGCTTGCCAATATGTTGCCGTGTTCCTCTTATTGTTTGGTTTGTTTTGATTTGTTTTGATGATGTTTTGGCGGGTTTTCGGAATGTTTTGGTTGGTTTTGATTTGTTTTTATGATGTTTTGCCAAGTTTTTTGAATGTTTTGATCAGTTCTGGCTGGTTTTCTAATGTTTTGGCATCTTTTCAGAATGTTTTGATGAGTTTTGCGGGTCTAAATTATTTTGTCGGGTTTTCGGAATATTTTGGTTGGTTTTGATTTGTTTTGATGATGTTTTGGTGGGTTTTCGGAATGTTTTGGTTGGGTTTTAGAATGTTTTGTTTTCTCTTGTGTTGTTTTTATTGTGTTGGCAGGTTGTGGAACATTTGGATTCCTTTTGGCGGGTTTTAAAATATTTTGGCGGGTATTTGGAATGTTTTGGTTTGCTTTCATTTGTTTTGATTATGTTTTGGCAAGTTATTGAAAATTTTGATCACTTCTGACTGGTTTTCTAGTATTTTGGCATCTTTTCAGAATGTTTTGATCAGTTTTGGCGGGTTCTAAACTATTTTGTCAGGTTTTTGGAATTTTTTGGTTGGTTTTGATTTGTTTTTATGATGTTTTGCCAAGTTTTTTGAATGTTTTGATCAGTTCAGGCTGGTTTTCTAATGTTTTGGCATCTTTTCAGAATGTTTTGATGAGTTTTGCGGGTCTAAATTATTTTGGCGGCTTTTCGGAATATTTTGGTTGGTTTTGATTTTTTTTTAATGATGTTTTGGCGGGTTTTTGGAATGTTTTGGCGGGTATTTGGAATGTTTTGGCGGGTGTTCGGAATGTTTTGGCGGGTATTCGGAATGTTTTGATTAGTTTTGACGGGTTTTGAAATATTTTGGCCGGTTTTTAAAAGGTTTACATTTGTTTTGATTTGTTTTGATTCTGTTTAGCCCAGTTTTTGGTGTGTTTGGATTAGCTTTGGTGGGCTTTATCATGTTTTGTCAGGTTTTTTCGAATGTATTGATCACTTCTGTCTGGTTTTCTATTTTGGCGGGTTTGAAAATATTTTTGGATTAGTTTTGGCGGGTTTTCAAATATTTTGGCTCTTTGCGCAGAGATGACGGTGCCGGTTGCGGTGCGCTCCGGGGCGGTTCTTCTGCGGAAAGACGCCTGGCAGCGGCACTTGGGACAGCTCCGCGTCTCCGTATTCTGCGTTTCTTGCCTTCTGCATCTCAGCCAAATGGTTTCCCACTAGGTCTAGCAAGGAGAAACTGTGGCAGCTGAGTAGATGTAGCCCGGCCCGCCCTTTGAAGTTGACAAGTTCTTGGCATCTCAGAGCCTCAAGGGAAGAGCAAGGTTATCTATGGTAGGCTGGGGCAGAACTAGCAGCAAGCAGAGCAAAGTTGTCCAAGAATAGCTTCCATTGGAATGCTAATGGCAATTGAAGAGGCAGGCCAGTGGCAAGCCACTATCTTCTAGCAGTTTGAAAGTTGCAGACACAGTGCAGGTGTTGTGCGGCTTCCTTCTTGGCCTCCTAGAAGTTGCCGCGCTCTCTGTGTCTTGCTTGCCAATATGTTGCCGTGTTCCTCTTATTGTTTGGTTTGTTTTGATTTGTTTTTATGATGTTTTGGCGGGTTTTCGGAATGTTTTGGTTGGTTTTGATTTGTTTTTATGATGTTTTGCCAAGTTTTTTGAATGTTTTGATCAGTTCTGGCTGGTTTTCTAATGTTTTGGCATCTTTTCAGAATGTTTTGATGAGTTTTGAGGGTCTAAATTATTTTGTCGGGTTTTCGGAATATTTTGGTTGGTTTTGATTTGTTTTTATGATGTTTTGGCGGGTTTTCGGAATGTTTTGGTTGGGTTTTAGAATGTTTTGTATTCTCTTGAGTTGTTTTTATTGTGTTGACAGGTTTTGCAATGTTTGGATTCCTTTTGGCAGGTGTTCGGAATGTTTTGGCGGGTGTTCGGGATGTTTTGATTAGTTTTGACGGGTTTTGAAATATTTTGGCGGGTTTTTAGAAGGTTTCGATTTGTTTTGATTTGTTTTGATTCTGTTTAGCCCAGTTTTTGGTGTGTTTGGATTAGCTTTGGTGGGCTTTATCATGTTTTGTCAGGTTTTTTCGAATGTATTGATCACTTCTGTCTGGTTTTCTATTTTGGCGGGTTTGAAAATATTTTTGGATTAGTTTTGGCGGGTTTTCAAATATTTTGGCTCTTTGCGCAGAGATGACGGTGCCGGTTGCGGTGCGCTCCGGGGCGGTTCTTCTGCGGAAAGACGCCTGGCAGCGGCACTTGGGACAGCTCCGCGTCTCCGTATTGTGCGTTTCTTGCCTTCTGCATCTCAGCCAAATGCTTTCCCACTAGGTCTAGCAAGGAGAAACTGTGGCAGCTGAGTAGATGTAGCCCGGCCCGCCCTTTGAAGTTGACAAGTTCGTGGCATCTCAGAGCCTCAAGGGAAGAGCAAGGTTATCTATGGTAGGCTGGGGCGGAACTAGCAGCAAGCAGAGCAAAGTTGTCCAAGAATAGCTTCCATTGGAATGCTAATGGCAATTGAAGAGGCAGGCCTGTGGCAAGCCACTAGTTTCTAGCAGTTTGAAAGTTGCAGACACAGTGCCGGTGTTGTGCGGCTTCCTTCTTGGCCTCCTAGAAGGTGCCGCGCTCTCTGTGTCTTGCTTGCCAATATGTTGCCGTGTTCCTCTTATTGTTTGGTTTGTTTTGATTTGTTTTGATGATGTTTTGGCGGGTTTTCGGAATGTTTTGGTTGGTTTTGATTTGTTTTTATGATGTTTTGCCAAGTTTTTTGAATGTTTTGATCAGTTCTGGCTGGTTTTCTAATGTTTTGGCATCTTTTCAGAATGTTTTGATGAGTTTTGCGGGTCTAAATTATTTTGTCGGGTTTTCGGAATATTTTGGTTGGTTTTGATTTGTTTTGATGATGTTTTGGTGGGTTTTCGGAATGTTTTGGTTGGGTTTTAGAATGTTTTGTTTTCTCTTGTGTTGTTTTTATTGTGTTGGCAGGTTGTGGAACATTTGGATTCCTTTTGGCGGGTTTTAAAATATTTTGGCGGGTATTTGGAATGTTTTGGTTTGCTTTCATTTGTTTTGATTATGTTTTGGCAAGTTATTGAAAATTTTGATCACTTCTGACTGGTTTTCTAGTATTTTGGCATCTTTTCAGAATGTTTTGATCAGTTTTGGCGGGTTCTAAACTATTTTGTCAGGTTTTTGGAATTTTTTGGTTGGTTTTGATTTGTTTTTATGATGTTTTGCCAAGTTTTTTGAATGTTTTGATCAGTTCAGGCTGGTTTTCTAATGTTTTGGCATCTTTTCAGAATGTTTTGATGAGTTTTGCGGGTCTAAATTATTTTGGCGGCTTTTCGGAATATTTTGGTTGGTTTTGATTTTTTTTTAATGATGTTTTGGCGGGTTTTTGGAATGTTTTGGCGGGTATTTGGAATGTTTTGGCGGGTGTTCGGAATGTTTTGGCGGGTATTCGGAATGTTTTGATTAGTTTTGACGGGTTTTGAAATATTTTGGCCGGTTTTTAAAAGGTTTACATTTGTTTTGATTTGTTTTGATTCTGTTTAGCCCAGTTTTTGGTGTGTTTGGATTAGCTTTGGTGGGCTTTATCATGTTTTGTCAGGTTTTTTCGAATGTATTGATCACTTCTGTCTGGTTTTCTATTTTGGCGGGTTTGAAAATATTTTTGGATTAGTTTTGGCGGGTTTTCAAATATTTTGGCTCTTTGCGCAGAGATGACGGTGCCGGTTGCGGTGCGCTCCTGGGCGGTCCTTCTGCGGAAAGACGCCTGGCAGCGGCACTTGGGACAGCTCCGCGTCTCCGTATTGTGCGTTTCTTGCCTTCTGCATCTCAGCAAAATGCTTTCCCACTAGGTCTAGCAAGGAGAAACTGTGGCAGCTGAGTAGATGTAGCCCGGCCCGCCCTTTGAAGTTGACAAGTTCTTGGCATCTCAGAGCCTCAAGGGAAGAGCAAGGTTATCTATGGTAGGCTGGGGCAGAACTAGCAGCAAGCAGAGCAAAGTTGTCCAAGAATAGCTTCCATTGGAATGCTAATGGCAATTGAAGAGGCAGGCCAGTGGCAAGCCACTAGCTTCTAGCAGTTTGAAAGTTGCAGACACAGTGCAGGTGTTGTGCGGCTTCCTTCTTGGCCTCCTAGAAGGTGCCGCGCTCTCCGTCTCTTGTGTGCCAATATGTTGCCGTGTTCCTCCTATTGTTTGGTTTGTTTTGATTTGTTTTTATGATGTTTTGGCGGGTTTTCGGAATATTTTGGTGGTGTTTTAGAATGTTTTGTTTTCTCTTGTGTTGTTTTTATTGTCTTGGCAGGTTGTGGAACATTTGGATCCCTTTTGGCGGGTTTTAAAATATTTTGGCTGGTTTTTGGAATGTTTCGGTTGGATTTGATTTGTTTTTAGGATGTTTTGCCAAGTTTTTTGAATGTTTTGATCAGTTCTGGCTGGTTTTCTAATGTTTTGGCATCTTTTCAGAATGTTTCGATGAGTTTTGCGAGTCTAAATTATTTTGGCGGGTTTTCGGAATATTTTGGTTGGTTTTGATTTGTTTTGATGATGTTTTGGCGGGTTTTCGGAATGTTTTGGTTGGGTTTTAGAATGTTTTGTATTCTCTTGAGTTGTTTTTATTGTGTTGGCAGGTTTTGCAATGTTTGGATTCCTTTTGGCAAGTGTTTGGAATGTTATGGCGGGTGTTCGGAATGTTTTGATTAGTTTTGACGGGTTTTGAAATATTTTGGCCGGTTTTTAGAAGGTTTCGATTTGTTTTGATTTTTTTGATTCTGTTTAGCCCAGTTTTTGGTGTGTTTGGATTAGCTTTGGTGGGCTTTATCATGTTTTGTCAGGTTTTTTCGAATGTATTGATCACTTCTGTCTGGTTTTCTATTTTGGTGGGTTTGAAAATATTTTTGGATGAGTTTTGGCGGGTTTTCAAATATTTTGGCTCTTTGCGCAGAGATGACGGTGCCGGTTGCGGTGCGCTCCGGGGCGGTTCTTCTGCGGAAAGACGCCTGGCAGCGGCACTTGGGACAGCTCCGCGTCTCCGTATTGTGCGTTTCTTGCCTTCTGCATCTCAGCCAAATGGTTTCCCACTAGGTCTAGCAAGGAGAAACTGTGGCAGCTGAGTAGATGTAGCCCGGCCCGCCCTTTGAAGTTGACAAGTTCTTGGCATCTCAGAGCCTCAAGGGAAGAGCAAGGTTATCTATGGTAGGCTGGGGCAGAACTAGCAGCAAGCAGAGCAAAGTTGTCCAAGAATAGCTTCCATTGGAATGCTAATGGCAATTGAAGAGGCAGGCCAGTGGCAAGCCACTATCTTCTAGCAGTTTGAAAGTTGCAGACACAGTGCAGGTGTTGTGCGGCTTCCTTCTTGGCCTCCTAGAAGGTGCCGCGCTCTCCGTCTCTTGCGTGCCAATATGTTGCCGTGTTCCTCTTATTGTTTGGTTTGTTTTGATTTGTTTTTATGATGTTTTGGCGGGTTTTCGGAATGTTTTGGTTGGTTTTGATTTGTTTTTATGATGTTTTGCCAAGTTTTTTGAATGTTTTGATCAGTTCAGGCTGGTTTTCTAATGTTTTGGCATCTTTTCAGAATGTTTTGATGAGTTTTGCGGGTCTAAATTATTTTGTCGGGTTTTCGGAATATTTTGGTTGGTTTTGATTTGTTTTGATGATGTTTTGGCGGGTTTTCGGAATGTTTTGGTTGGGTTTTAGAAGGTTTTGTATTCTCTTGAGTTGTTTTTATTGTGTTGGCAGGTTTTGCAATGTTTGGATTCCTTTTGGCAGGTGTTCGGAATGTTTTGGCGGGTGTTCGGGATGTTTTGATTAGTTTTGACGGGTTTTGAAATATTTTGGCGGGTTTTTAGAAGGTTTCGATTTGTTTTGATTTGTTTTGATTCTGTTTAGCCCAGTTTTTGGTGTGTTTGGATTAGCTTTGGTGGGCTTTATCATGTTTTGTCAGGTTTTTTCGAATGTATTGATCACTTCTGTCTGGTTTTCTATTTTGGCGGGTTTGAAAATATTTTTGGATTAGTTTTGGCGGGTTTTCAAATATTTTGGCTCTTTGCGCAGAGATGACGGTGCCGGTTGCGGTGCGCTCCGGGGCGGTTCTTCTGCGGAAAGACGCCTGGCAGCGGCACTTGGGACAGCTCCGCGTCTCCGTATTCTGCGTTTCTTGCCTTCTGCATCTCAGCCAAATGGTTTCCCACTAGGTCTAGCAAGGAGAAACTGTGGCAGCTGAGTAGATGTAGCCCGGCCCGCCCTTTGAAGTTGACAAGTTCGTGGCATCTCAGAGCCTCAAGGGAAGAGCAAGGTTATCTATGGTAGGCTGGGGCGGAACTAGCAGCAAGCAGAGCAAAGTTGTCCAAGAATAGCTTCCATTGGAATGCTAATGGCAATTGAAGAGGCAGGCCTGTGGCAAGCCACTAGTTTCTAGCAGTTTGAAAGTTGCAGACACAGTGCCGGTGTTGTGCGGCTTCCTTCTTGGCCTCCTAGAAGGTGCCGCGCTCTCTGTGTCTTGCTTGCCAATATGTTGCCGTGTTCCTCTTATTGTTTGGTTTGTTTTGATTTGTTTTGATGATGTTTTGGCGGGTTTTCGGAATGTTTTGGTTGGTTTTGATTTGTTTTTATGATGTTTTGCCAAGTTTTTTGAATGTTTTGATCAGTTCTGGCTGGTTTTCTAATGTTTTGGCATCTTTTCAGAATGTTTTGATGAGTTTTGCGGGTCTAAATTATTTTGTCGGGTTTTCGGAATATTTTGGTTGGTTTTGATTTGTTTTGATGATGTTTTGGTGGGTTTTCGGAATGTTTTGGTTGGGTTTTAGAATGTTTTGTTTTCTCTTGTGTTGTTTTTATTGTGTTGGCAGGTTGTGGAACATTTGGATTCCTTTTGGCGGGTTTTAAAATATTTTGGCGGGTATTTGGAATGTTTTGGTTTGCTTTCATTTGTTTTGATTATGTTTTGGCAAGTTATTGAAAATTTTGATCACTTCTGACTGGTTTTCTAGTATTTTGGCATCTTTTCAGAATGTTTTGATCAGTTTTGGCGGGTTCTAAACTATTTTGTCAGGTTTTTGGAATTTTTTGGTTGGTTTTGATTTGTTTTTATGATGTTTTGCCAAGTTTTTTGAATGTTTTGATCAGTTCAGGCTGGTTTTCTAATGTTTTGGCATCTTTTCAGAATGTTTTGATGAGTTTTGCGGGTCTAAATTATTTTGGCGGCTTTTCGGAATATTTTGGTTGGTTTTGATTTTTTTTTAATGATGTTTTGGCGGGTTTTTGGAATGTTTTGGCGGGTATTTGGAATGTTTTGGCGGGTGTTCGGAATGTTTTGGCGGGTATTCGGAATGTTTTGATTAGTTTTGACGGGTTTTGAAATATTTTGGCCGGTTTTTAAAAGGTTTACATTTGTTTTGATTTGTTTTGATTCTGTTTAGCCCAGTTTTTGGTGTGTTTGGATTAGCTTTGGTGGGCTTTATCATGTTTTGTCAGGTTTTTTCGAATGTATTGATCACTTCTGTCTGGTTTTCTATTTTGGCGGGTTTGAAAATATTTTTGGATTAGTTTTGGCGGGTTTTCAAATATTTTGGCTCTTTGCGCAGAGATGACGGTGCCGGTTGCGGTGCGCTCCTGGGCGGTCCTTCTGCGGAAAGACGCCTGGCAGCGGCACTTGGGACAGCTCCGCGTCTCCGTATTGTGCGTTTCTTGCCTTCTGCATCTCAGCAAAATGCTTTCCCACTAGGTCTAGCAAGGAGAAACTGTGGCAGCTGAGTAGATGTAGCCCGGCCCGCCCTTTGAAGTTGACAAGTTCTTGGCATCTCAGAGCCTCAAGGGAAGAGCAAGGTTATCTATGGTAGGCTGGGGCAGAACTAGCAGCAAGCAGAGCAAAGTTGTCCAAGAATAGCTTCCATTGGAATGCTAATGGCAATTGAAGAGGCAGGCCAGTGGCAAGCCACTAGCTTCTAGCAGTTTGAAAGTTGCAGACACAGTGCAGGTGTTGTGCGGCTTCCTTCTTGGCCTCCTAGAAGGTGCCGCGCTCTCCGTCTCTTGTGTGCCAATATGTTGCCGTGTTCCTCCTATTGTTTGGTTTGTTTTGATTTGTTTTTATGATGTTTTGGCGGGTTTTCGGAATATTTTGGTGGTGTTTTAGAATGTTTTGTTTTCTCTTGTGTTGTTTTTATTGTCTTGGCAGGTTGTGGAACATTTGGATCCCTTTTGGCGGGTTTTAAAATATTTTGGCTGGTTTTTGGAATGTTTCGGTTGGATTTGATTTGTTTTTAGGATGTTTTGCCAAGTTTTTTGAATGTTTTGATCAGTTCTGGCTGGTTTTCTAATGTTTTGGCATCTTTTCAGAATGTTTCGATGAGTTTTGCGAGTCTAAATTATTTTGGCGGGTTTTCGGAATATTTTGGTTGGTTTTGATTTGTTTTGATGATGTTTTGGCGGGTTTTCGGAATGTTTTGGTTGGGTTTTAGAATGTTTTGTATTCTCTTGAGTTGTTTTTATTGTGTTGGCAGGTTTTGCAATGTTTGGATTCCTTTTGGCAAGTGTTTGGAATGTTATGGCGGGTGTTCGGAATGTTTTGATTAGTTTTGACGGGTTTTGAAATATTTTGGCCGGTTTTTAGAAGGTTTCGATTTGTTTTGATTTTTTTGATTCTGTTTAGCCCAGTTTTTGGTGTGTTTGGATTAGCTTTGGTGGGCTTTATCATGTTTTGTCAGGTTTTTTCGAATGTATTGATCACTTCTGTCTGGTTTTCTATTTTGGTGGGTTTGAAAATATTTTTGGATGAGTTTTGGCGGGTTTTCAAATATTTTGGCTCTTTGCGCAGAGATGACGGTGCCGGTTGCGGTGCGCTCCGGGGCGGTTCTTCTGCGGAAAGACGCCTGGCAGCGGCACTTGGGACAGCTCCGCGTCTCCGTATTGTGCGTTTCTTGCCTTCTGCATCTCAGCCAAATGGTTTCCCACTAGGTCTAGCAAGGAGAAACTGTGGCAGCTGAGTAGATGTAGCCCGGCCCGCCCTTTGAAGTTGACAAGTTCTTGGCATCTCAGAGCCTCAAGGGAAGAGCAAGGTTATCTATGGTAGGCTGGGGCAGAACTAGCAGCAAGCAGAGCAAAGTTGTCCAAGAATAGCTTCCATTGGAATGCTAATGGCAATTGAAGAGGCAGGCCAGTGGCAAGCCACTATCTTCTAGCAGTTTGAAAGTTGCAGACACAGTGCAGGTGTTGTGCGGCTTCCTTCTTGGCCTCCTAGAAGGTGCCGCGCTCTCCGTCTCTTGCGTGCCAATATGTTGCCGTGTTCCTCTTATTGTTTGGTTTGTTTTGATTTGTTTTTATGATGTTTTGGCGGGTTTTCGGAATGTTTTGGTTGGTTTTGATTTGTTTTTATGATGTTTTGCCAAGTTTTTTGAATGTTTTGATCAGTTCAGGCTGGTTTTCTAATGTTTTGGCATCTTTTCAGAATGTTTTGATGAGTTTTGCGGGTCTAAATTATTTTGGCGGCTTTTCGGAATATTTTGGTTGGTTTTGATTTTTTTTTTATGATGTTTTGGCGGGTTTTTGGAATGTTTTGGCGGGTATTTGGAATGTTTTGGCGGGTGTTCGGAATGTTTTGGCGGGTATTTGGAATGTTTTGATTAGTTTTGACGGGTTTTGAAATATTTTGGCCGGTTTTTAAAAGGTTTACATTTGTTTTGATTTGTTTTGATTCTGTTTAGCCCAGTTTTTGGTGTGTTTGGATTAGCTTTGGTGGGCTTTATCATGTTTTGTCAGGTTTTTTCGAATGTATTGATCACTTCTGTCTGGTTTTCTATTTTGGCGGGTTTGAAAATATTTTTGGATGAGTTTTGGCGGGTTTTCAAATATTTTGGCTCTTTGCGCAGAGATGACGGTGCCGGTTGCGGTGCGCTCCGGGGCGCTCCTTCTGCGGAAAGACGCCTGGCAGCGGCACTTGGGACAGCTCCGCGTCTCCGTATTCTGTGTTTCTTGCCTTCTGCATCTCAGCAAAATGCTTTCCCACTAGGTCTAGCAAGGAGAAACTGTGGCAGCTGAGTAGATGTAGCCCGGCCCGCCCTTTGAAGTTGACAAGTTCTTGGCATCTCAGAGCCTCAAGGGAAGAGCAAGGTTATCTATGGTAGGCTGGGGCAGAACTAGCAGCAAGCAGAGCAAAGTTGTCCAAGAATAGCTTCCATTGGAATGCTAATGGCAATTGAAGAGGCAGGCCTGTGGCAAGCCACTAGCTTCTAGCAGTTTGAAAGTTGCAGACACAGTGCAGGTGTTGTGTGGCTTCCTTCTTGGCCTTCTAGAAGGTGCCGCGCTCTCTGTGTCTTGCTTGCCAATATGTTGCCGTGTTCCTCTTATTGTTTGGTTTGTTTTGATTTGTTTTGATGATGTTTTGGCGGGTTTTCGGAATGTTTTGGTTGGTTTTGATTTGTTTTTATGTTGTTTTGCCAAGTTTTTTGAATGTTTTGATCAGTTCAGGCTGGTTTTCTAATGTTTTGGCATCTTTTCAGAATGTTTTGATGAGTTTTGCGGGTCTAAATTATTTTGTCGGGTTTTCGGAATATTTTGGTTGGTTTTGATTTGTTTTTATGATGTTTTGACGGGTTTTCGGAATGTTTTGGTTGGGTTTTAGAATGTTTCGTATTCTCTTGAGTTGTTTTTATTGTGTTGGCAGGTTTTGCAATGTTTGGATTCCTTTTGGCAGGTGTTCGGAATGTTTTGGCGGGTGTTCGGAATGTTTTGATTAGTTTTGACGGGTTTTGAAATATTTTGGCTGGTTTTTAGAAGGTTTCGATTTGTTTTGATTTGTTTTGATTCTGTTTAGCCCAGTTTTTGGTGTGTTTGGATTAGCTTTGGTGGGCTTTATCATGTTTTGTCAGGTTTTTTCGAATGTATTGATCACTTCTGTCTGGTTTTCTATTTTGGCGGGTTTGAAAATATTTTTGGATGAGTTTTGGCGGGTTTTCAAATATTTTGGCTCTTTGCGCAGAGATGACGGTGCCGGTTGCGGTGCGCTCCTGGGCGGTCCTTCTGCGGAAAGACGCCTGGCAGCGGCACTTGGGACAGCTCCGCGTCTCCGTATTGTGCGTTTCTTGCCTTCTGCATCTCAGCAAAATGCTTTCCCACTAGGTCTAGCAAGGAGAAACTGTGGCAGCTGAGTAGATGTAGCCCGGCCCGCCCTTTGAAGTTGACAAGTTCTTGGCATCTCAGAGCCTCAAGGGAAGAGCAAGGTTATCTATGGTAGGCTGGGGCAGAACTAGCAGCAAGCAGAGCAAAGTTGTCCAAGAATAGCTTCCATTGGAATGCTAATGGCAATTGAAGAGGCAGGCCAGTGGCAAGCCACTAGCTTCTAGCAGTTTGAAAGTTGCAGACACAGTGCAGGTGTTGTGCGGCTTCCTTCTTGGCCTCCTAGAAGTTGCCGCGCTCTCTGTGTCTTGCTTGCCAATATGTTGCCGTGTTCCTCTTATTGTTTGGTTTGTTTTGATTTGTTTTTATGATGTTTTGGCGGGTTTTCGGAATGTTTTGGTTGGTTTTGATTTGTTTTTATGATGTTTTGCCAAGTTTTTTGAATGTTTTGATCAGTTCAGGCTGGTTTTCTAATGTTTTGGCATCTTTTCAGAATGTTTTGATGAGTTTTGCGGGTCTAAATTATTTTGGCGGCTTTTCGGAATATTTTGGTTGGTTTTGATTTTTTTTTTATGATGTTTTGGCGGGTTTTTGGAATGTTTTGGCGGGTATTTGGAATGTTTTGGCGGGTGTTCGGAATGTTTTGGCGGGTATTCGGAATGTTTTGATTAGTTTTGACGGGTTTTGAAATATTTTGGCCGGTTTTTAGAAGGTTTCGATTTGTTTTGATTTGTTTTGATTCTGTTTAGCCCAGTTTTTGGTGTGTTTGGATTAGCTTTGGTGGGCTTTATCATGTTTTGTCAGGTTTTTTCGAATGTATTGATCACTTCTGTCTGGTTTTCTATTTTGGCGGGTTTGAAAATATTTTTGGATGAGTTTTGGCGGGTTTTCAAATATTTTGGCTCTTTGCGCAGAGATGACGGTGCCGGTTGCGGTGCGCTCCGGGGCGGTCCTTCTGCGGAAAGACGCCTGGCAGCGGCACTTGGGACAGCTCCGCGTCTCCGTATTCTGTGTTTCTTGCCTTCTGCATCTCAGCAAAATGGTTTCCCACTAGGTCTAGCAAGGAGAAACTGTGGCAGCTGAGTAGATGTAGCCCGGCCCGCCCTTTGAAGTTGACAAGTTCTTGGCATCTCAGAGCCTCAAGGGAAGAGCAAGGTTATCTATGGTAGGCTGGGGCAGAACTAGCAGCAAGCAGAGCAAAGTTGTCCAAGAATAGCTTCCATTGGAATGCTAATGGCAATTGAAGAGGCAGGCCTGTGGCAAGCCACTAGCTTCTAGCAGTTTGAAAGTTGCAGACACAGTGCAGGTGTTGTGCGGCTTCCTTCTTGGCCTTCTAGAAGGTGCCGCGCTCTCTGTGTCTTGCTTGCCAATATGTTGCCGTGTTCCTCTTATTGTTTGGTTTGTTTTGATTTGTTTTTATGATGTTTTGGCGGGTTTTCGGAATGTTTTGGTTGGTTTTGATTTGTTTTTATGTTGTTTTGCCAAGTTTTTTGAATGTTTTGATCAGTTCTGGCTGGTTTTCTAATGTTTTGGCATCTTTTCAGAATGTTTTGATGAGTTTTGCGGGTCTAAATTATTTTGGCGGGTTTTCGGAATATTTTGGTTGGTTTTGATTTGTTTTTATGATGTTTTGACGGGTTTTCGGAATGTTTTGGTTGGGTTTTAGAATGTTTCGTATTCTCTTGAGTTGTTTTTATTGTGTTGGCAGGTTTTGCAATGTTTGGATTCCTTTTGGCAGGTGTTCGGAATATTTTGGCCGGTGTTCGGAATGTTTTGATTAGTTTTGACGGGTTTTGAAATATTTTGGCCGGTTTTTAGAAGGTTTCGATTTGTTTTGATTTGTTTTGATTCTGTTTAGCCCAGTTTTTGGTGTGTTTGGATTAGCTTTGGTGGGCTTTATCATGTTTTGTCAGGTTTTTTCGAATGTATTGATCATCTCTGTCTGGTTTTCTATTTTGGCGGGTTTGAAAATATTTTTGGATTAGTTTTGGCGGGTTTTCAAATATTTTGGCTCTTTGTGCAGAGATGACGGTGCCGGTTGCGGTGCGCTCCGGGGCGGTTCTTCTGCGGAAAGACGCCTGGCAGCGGCACTTAGGACAGCTCCGCGTCTCCGTATTCTGCGTTTCTTGCCTTCTGCATCTCAGCCAAATGGTTTCCCACTAGGTCTAGCAAGGAGAAACTGTGGCAGCTGAGTAGATGTAGCCCGGCCCGCCCTTTGAAGTTGACAAGTTCTTGGCATCTCAGAGCCTCAAGGGAAGAGCAAGGTTATCTATGGTAGGCTGGGGCAGAACTAGCAGCAAGCAGAGCAAAGTTGTCCAAGAATAGCTTCCATTGGAATGCTAATGGCAATTGAAGAGGCAGGCCAGTGGCAAGCCACTATCTTCTAGCAGTTTGAAAGTTGCAGACACAGTGCAGGTGTTGTGCGGCTTCCTTCTTGGCCTCCTAGAAGTTGCCGCGCTCTCTGTGTCTTGCTTGCCAATATGTTGCCGTGTTCCTCTTATTGTTTGGTTTGTTTTGATTTGTTTTTATGATGTTTTGGCGGGTTTTCGGAATGTTTTGGTTGGTTTTGATTTGTTTTTATGATGTTTTGCCAAGTTTTTTGAATGTTTTGATCAGTTCTGGCTGGTTTTCTAATGTTTTGGCATCTTTTCAGAATGTTTTGATGAGTTTTGAGGGTCTAAATTATTTTGTCGGGTTTTCGGAATATTTTGGTTGGTTTTGATTTGTTTTGATGATGTTTTGGCGGGTTTTCGGAATGTTTTGGTTGGGTTTTAGAATGTTTTGTATTCTCTTGAGTTGTTTTTATTGTGTTGGCACTTTTTGCAATGTTTGGATTCCTTTTGGCGGGTGTTCGGAATGTTTTGGCGGGTGTTCGGGATGTTTTGATTAGTTTTGACGGGTTTTGAAATATTTTGGCCGGTTTTTAAAAGGTTTACATTTGTTTTGATTTGTTTTGATTCTGTTTAGCCCAGTTTTTGGTGTGTTTGGATTAGCTTTGGTGGGCTTTATCATGTTTTGTCAGGTTTTTTCGAATGTATTGATCACTTCTGTCTGGTTTTCTATTTTGGCGGGTTTGAAAATATTTTTGGATGAGTTTTGGCGGGTTTTCAAATATTTTGGCTCTTTGTGCAGAGATGACGGTGCCGGTTGCGGTGCGCTCCGGGGCGGTCCTTCTGCGGAAAGACGCCTGGCAGCGGCACTTGGGACAGCTCCGCGTCTCCGTATTGTGCGTTTCTTGCCTTCTGCATCTCAGCAAAATGGTTTCCCACTAGGTCTAGCAAGGAGAAACTGTGGCAGCTGAGTAGATGTAGCCCGGCCCGCCCTTTGAAGTTGACAAGTTCTTGGCATCTCAGAGCCTCAAGGGAAGAGCAAGGTTATCTATGGTAGGCTGGGGCAGAACTAGCAGCAAGCAGAGCAAAGTTGTCCAAGAATAGCTTCCATTGGAATGCTAATGGCAATTGAAGAGGCAGGCCTGTGGCAAGCCACTAGCTTCTAGCAGTTTGAAAGTTGCAGACACAGTGCAGGTGTTGTGCGGCTTCCTTCTTGGCCTCCTAGAAGGTGCCGCGCTCTCTGTGTCTTGCTTGCCAATATGTTGCCGTGTTCCTCTTATTGTTTGGTTTGTTTTGATTTGTTTTTATGATGTTTTGGCGGGTTTTCGGAATGTTTTGGTTGGTTTTGATTTGTTTTTATGTTGTTTTGCCAAGTTTTTTGAATGTTTTGATCAGTTCTGGCTGGTTTTCTAATGTTTTGGCATCTTTTCAGAATGTTTTGATGAGTTTTGCGGGTCTAAATTATTTTGGCGGGTTTTCGGAATATTTTGGTTGGTTTTGATTTGTTTTGATGATGTTTTGGTGGGTTTTCAGAATGTTTTGGTTGGGTTTTAGAATGTTTTGTTTTCTCTTGTGTTGTTTTTATTGTGTTGGCAGGTTGTGGAACATTTGGATTCCTTTTGGCGGGTTTTAAAATATTTTGGCGGGTATTTGGAATGTTTTGGTTTGCTTTCATTTGTTTTGATTATGTTTTGGCAAGTTATTGAAAATTTTGATCACTTCTGACTGGTTTTCTAGTATTTTGGCATCTTTTCAGAATGTTTTGATCAGTTTTGGCGGGTTCTAAACTATTTTGTCAGGTTTTTGGAATTTTTTGGTTGGTTTTGATTTGTTTTTATGATGTTTTGCCAAGTTTTTTGAATGTTTTGATCAGTTCAGGCTGGTTTTCTAATGTTTTGGCATCTTTTCAGAATGTTTTGATGAGTTTTGCGGGTCTAAATTATTTTGGCGGCTTTTCGGAATATTTTGGTTGGTTTTGATTTTTTTTTTATGATGTTTTGGCGGGTTTTTGGAATGTTTTGGCGGGTATTTGGAATGTTTTGGCGGGTGTTCGGAATGTTTTGGCGGGTATTCGGAATGTTTTGATTAGTTTTGACGGGTTTTGAAATATTTTGGCCGGTTTTTAGAAGGTTTCGATTTGTTTTGATTTGTTTTGATTCTGTTTAGCCCAGTTTTTGGTGTGTTTGGATTAGCTTTGGTGGGCTTTATCATGTTTTGTCAGGTTTTTTCGAATGTATTGATCACTTCTGTCTGGTTTTCTATTTTGGCGGGTTTGAAAATATTTTTGGATTAGTTTTGGCGGGTTTTCAAATATTTTGGCTCTTTGCGCAGAGATGACGGTGCCGGTTGCGGTGCGCTCCTGGGCGGTCCTTCTGCGGAAAGACGCCTGGCAGCGGCACTTGGGACAGCTCCGCGTCTCCGTATTGTGCGTTTCTTGCCTTCTGCATCTCAGCAAAATGCTTTCCCACTAGGTCTAGCAAGGAGAAACTGTGGCAGCTGAGTAGATGTAGCCCGGCCCGCCCTTTGAAGTTGACAAGTTCTTGGCATCTCAGAGCCTCAAGGGAAGAGCAAGGTTATCTATGGTAGGCTGGGGCAGAACTAGCAGCAAGCAGAGCAAAGTTGTCCAAGAATAGCTTCCATTGGAATGCTAATGGCAATTGAAGAGGCAGGCCAGTGGCAAGCCACTAGCTTCTAGCAGTTTGAAAGTTGCAGACACAGTGCAGGTGTTGTGCGGCTTCCTTCTTGGCCTCCTAGAAGGTGCCGCGCTCTCTGTGTCTTGCTTGCCAATATGTTGCCGTGTTCCTCCTATTGTTTGGTTGTTTTGATTTGTTTTTATGATGTTTTGGCGGGTTTTCGGAATATTTTGGTGGTGTTTTAGAATGTTTTGTTTTCTCTTGTGTTGTTTTTATTGTCTTGGCAGGTTGTGGAACATTTGGATCCCTTTTGGCGGGTTTTAAAATATTTTGGCTGGTTTTTGGAATGTTTCGGTTGGATTTGATTTGTTTTTAGGATGTTTTGCCAAGTTTTTTGAATGTTTTGATCAGTTCTGGCTGGTTTTCTAATGTTTTGGCATCTTTTCAGAATGTTTTGATGAGTTTTGCGGGTCTAAATTATTTTGGCGGGTTTTCGGAATATTTTGGTTGGTTTTGATTTGTTTTGATGATGTTTTGGTGGGTTTTCAGAATGTTTTGGTTGGGTTTTAGAATGTTTTGTTTTCTCTTGTGTTGTTTTTATTGTGTTGGCAGGTTTTGCAATGTTTGGATTCCTTTTGGCGGGTTTTAAAATATTTTGGCGGGTATTTGGAATGTTTTGGTTTGCTTTCATTTGTTTTGATTATGTTTTGGCAAGTTATTGAAAATTTTGATCACTTCTGACTGGTTTTCTAGTATTTTGGCATCTTTTCAGAATGTTTTGATCAGTTTTGGCGGGTTCTAAACTATTTTGTCAGGTTTTTGGAATTTTTTGGTTGGTTTTGATTTGTTTTTATGATGTTTTGCCAAGTTTTTTGAATGTTTTGATCAGTTCAGGCTGGTTTTCTAATGTTTTGGCATCTTTTCAGAATGTTTTGATGAGTTTTGCGGGTCTAAATTATTTTGGCGGCTTTTCGGAATATTTCGGTTGGTTTTGATTTTTTTTTTATGATGTTTTGGCGGGTTTTTGGAATGTTTTGGCGGGTATTTGGAATGTTTTGGCGGGTGTTCGGAATGTTTTGGCGGGTATTCGGAATGTTTTGATTAGTTTTGACGGGTTTTGAAATATTTTGGCCGGTTTTTAGAAGGTTTCGATTTGTTTTGATTTGTTTTGATTCTGTTTAGCCCAGTTTTTGGTGTGTTTGGATTAGCTTTGGTGGGCTTTATCATGTTTTGTCAGGTTTTTTCGAATGTATTGATCACTTCTGTCTGGTTTTCTATTTTGGCGGGTTTGAAAATATTTTTGGATTAGTTTTGGCGGGTTTTCAAATATTTTGGCTCTTTGCGCAGAGATGACGGTGCCGGTTGCGGTGCGCTCCTGGGCGGTCCTTCTGCGGAAAGACGCCTGGCAGCGGCACTTGGGACAGCTCCGCGTCTCCGTATTGTGCGTTTCTTGCCTTCTGCATCTCAGCAAAATGCTTTCCCACTAGGTCTAGCAAGGAGAAACTGTGGCAGCTGAGTAGATGTAGCCCGGCCCGCCCTTTGAAGTTGACAAGTTCTTGGCATCTCAGAGCCTCAAGGGAAGAGCAAGGTTATCTATGGTAGGCTGGGGCAGAACTAGCAGCAAGCAGAGCAAAGTTGTCCAAGAATAGCTTCCATTGGAATGCTAATGGCAATTGAAGAGGCAGGCCAGTGGCAAGCCACTAGCTTCTAGCAGTTTGAAAGTTGCAGACACAGTGCAGGTGTTGTGCGGCTTCCTTCTTGGCCTCCTAGAAGGTGCCGCGCTCTCCGTCTCTTGTGTGCCAATATGTTGCCGTGTTCCTCCTATTGTTTGGTTTGTTTTGATTTGTTTTTATGATGTTTTGGCGGGTTTTCGGAATATTTTGGTGGTGTTTTAGAATGTTTTGTTTTCTCTTGTGTTGTTTTTATTGTCTTGGCAGGTTGTGGAACATTTGGATCCCTTTTGGCGGGTTTTAAAATATTTTGGCTGGTTTTTGGAATGTTTCGGTTGGATTTGATTTGTTTTTAGGATGTTTTGCCAAGTTTTTTGAATGTTTTGATCAGTTCTGGCTGGTTTTCTAATGTTTTGGCATCTTTTCAGAATGTTTCGATGAGTTTTGCGAGTCTAAATTATTTTGGCGGGTTTTCGGAATATTTTGGTTGGTTTTGATTTGTTTTGATGATGTTTTGGCGGGTTTTCGGAATGTTTTGGTTGGGTTTTAGAATGTTTTGTATTCTCTTGAGTTGTTTTTATTGTGTTGGCAGGTTTTGCAATGTTTGGATTCCTTTTGGCAGGTGTTTGGAATGTTATGGCGGGTGTTCGGAATGTTTTGATTAGTTTTGACGGGTTTTGAAATATTTTGGCCGGTTTTTAGAAGGTTTCGATTTGTTTTGATTTTTTTGATTCTGTTTAGCCCAGTTTTTGGTGTGTTTGGATTAGCTTTGGTGGGCTTTATCATGTTTTGTCAGGTTTTTTCGAATGTATTGATCACTTCTGTCTGGTTTTCTATTTTGGCGGGTTTGAAAATATTTTTGGATTAGTTTTGGCGGGTTTTCAAATATTTTGGCTCTTTGTGCAGAGATGACGGTGCCGGTTGCGGTGCGCTCCGGGGCGGTTCTTCTGCGGAAAGACGCCTGGCAGCGGCACTTGGGACAGCTCCGCGTCTCCGTATTGTGCGTTTCTTGCCTTCTGCATCTCAGCCAAATGCTTTCCCACTAGGTCTAGCAAGGAGAAACTGTGGCAGCTGAGTAGATGTAGCCCGGCCCGCCCTTTGAAGTTGACAAGTTCTTGGCATCTCAGAGCCTCAAGGGAAGAGCAAGGTTATCTATGGTAGGCTGGGGCAGAACTAGCAGCAAGCAGAGCAAAGTTGTCCAAGAATAGCTTCCATTGGAATGCTAATGGCAATTGAAGAGGCAGGCCAGTGGCAAGCCACTAGCTTCTAGCAGTTTGAAAGTTGCAGACACAGTGCAGGTGTTGTGCGGCTTCCTTCTTGGCCTCCTAGAAGTTGCCGCGCTCTCTGTGTCTTGCTTGCCAATATGTTGCCGTGTTCCTCTTATTGTTTGGTTTGTTTTGATTTGTTTTTATGATGTTTTGGCGGGTTTTCGGAATGTTTTGGTTGGTTTTGATTTGTTTTTATGATGTTTTGCCAAGTTTTTTGAATGTTTTGATCAGTTCAGGCTGGTTTTCTAATGTTTTGGCATCTTTTCAGAATGTTTTGATGAGTTTTGCGGGTCTAAATTATTTTGGCGGCTTTTCGGAATATTTTGGTTGGTTTTGATTTTTTTTTTATGATGTTTTGGCGGGTTTTTGGAATGTTTTGGCGGGTATTTGGAATGTTTTGGCGGGTGTTCGGAATGTTTTGGCGGGTATTCGGAATGTTTTGATTAGTTTTGACGGGTTTTGAAATATTTTGGCCGGTTTTTAAAAGGTTTCGATTTGTTTTGATTTGTTTTGATTCTGTTTAGCCCAGTTTTTGGTGTGTTTGGATTAGCTTTGGTGGGCTTTATCATGTTTTGTCAGGTTTTTTCGAATGTATTGATCACTTCTGTCTGGTTTTCTATTTTGGCGGGTTTGAAAATATTTTTGGATTAGTTTTGGCGGGTTTTCAAATATTTTGGCTCTTTGCGCAGAGATGACGGTGCCGGTTGCGGTGCGCTCCGGGGCGGTCCTTCTGCGGAAAGACGCCTGGCAGCGGCACTTGGGACAGCTCCGCGTCTCCGTATTCTGTGTTTCTTGCCTTCTGCATCTCAGCAAAATGGTTTCCCACTAGGTCTAGCAAGGAGAAACTGTGGCAGCTGAGTAGATGTAGCCCGGCCCGCCCTTTGAAGTTGACAAGTTCTTGGCATCTCAGAGCCTCAAGGGAAGAGCAAGGTTATCTATGGTAGGCTGGGGCGGAACTAGCAGCAAGAAGAGCAAAGTTGTCCAAGAATAGCTTCCATTGGAATGCTAATGGCAATTGAAGAGGCAGGCCTGTGGCAAGCTACTAGCTTCTAGCAGTTTGAAAGTTGCAGACACAGTGCAGGTGTTGTGCGGCTTCCTTCTTGGCCTCCTAGAAGGTGCCGCGCTCTCCGTCTCTTGCTTGCCAATATGTTGCCGTGTTCCTCTTATTGTTTGGTTTGTTTTGATTTGTTTTTATGATGTTTTGGCGGGTTTTCGGAATGTTTTGGTTGGTTTTGATTTGTTTTTATGTTGTTTTGCCAAGTTTTTTGAATGTTTTGATCAGTTCAGGCTGGTTTTCTAATGTTTTGGCATCTTTTCAGAATGTTTTGATGAGTTTTGCGGGTCTAAATTATTTTGGCGGGTTTTCGGAATATTTTGGTTGGTTTTGATTTGTTTTTATGATGTTTTGACGGGTTTTCGGAATGTTTTGGTTGGGTTTTAGAATGTTTCGTATTCTCTTGAGTTGTTTTTATTGTGTTGGCAGGTTTTGCAATGTTTGGATTCCTTTTGGCAGGTGTTCGGAATGTTTTGGCGGGTGTTCGGAATGTTTTGATTAGTTTTGACGGGTTTTGAAATATTTTGGCCGGTTTTTAGAAGGTTTCGATTTGTTTTGATTTGTTTTGATTCTGTTTAGCCCAGTTTTTGGTGTGTTTGGATTAGCTTTGGTGGGCTTTATCATGTTTTGTCAGGTTTTTTCGAATGTATTGATCACTTCTGTCTGGTTTTCTATTTTGGCGGGTTTGAAAATATTTTTGGATTAGTTTTGGCGGCTTTTCAAATATTTTGGCTCTTTGCGCAGAGATGACGGTGCCGGTTGCGGTGCGCTCCTGGGCGGTCCTTCTGCGGAAAGACGCCTGGCAGCGGCACTTGGGACAGCTCCGCGTCTCCGTATTGTGCGTTTCTTGCCTTCTGCATCTCAGCCAAATGGTTTCCCACTAGGTCTAGCAAGGAGAAACTGTGGCAGCTGAGTAGATGTAGCCCGGCCCGCCCTTTGAAGTTGACAAGTTCTTGGCATCTCAGAGCCTCAAGGGAAGAGCAAGGTTATCTATGGTAGGCTGGGGCAGAACTAGCAGCAAGCAGAGCAAAGTTGTCCAAGAATAGCTTCCATTGGAATGCTAATGGCAATTGAAGAGGCAGGCCAGTGGCAAGCCACTATCTTCTAGCAGTTTGAAAGTTGCAGACACAGTGCAGGTGTTGTGCGGCTTCCTTCTTGGCCTCCTAGAAGTTGCCGCGCTCTCTGTGTCTTGCTTGCCAATATGTTGCCGTGTTCCTCTTATTGTTTGGTTTGTTTTGATTTGTTTTTATGATGTTTTGGCGGGTTTTCGGAATGTTTTGGTTGGTTTTGATTTGTTTTTATGATGTTTTGCCAAGTTTTTTGAATGTTTTGATCAGTTCAGGCTGGTTTTCTAATGTTTTGGCATCTTTTCAGAATGTTTTGATGAGTTTTGCGGGTCTAAATTATTTTGGCGGCTTTTCGGAATATTTTGGTTGGTTTTGATTTTTTTTTTATGATGTTTTGGCGGGTTTTTGGAATGTTTTGGCGGGTATTTGGAATGTTTTGGCGGGTGTTCGGAATGTTTTGGCGGGTATTCGGAATGTTTTGATTAGTTTTGACGGGTTTTGAAATATTTTGGCCGGTTTTTAAAAGGTTTACATTTGTTTTGATTTGTTTTGATTCTGTTTAGCCCAGTTTTTGGTGTGTTTGGATTAGCTTTGGTGGGCTTTATCATGTTTTGTCAGGTTTTTTCGAATGTATTGATCACTTCTGTCTGGTTTTCTATTTTGGCGGGTTTGAAAATATTTTTGGATGAGTTTTGGCGGGTTTTCAAAGATTTTGGCTCTTTGCGCAGAGATGACGGTGCCGGTTGCGGTGCGCTCCGGGGCGGTCCTTCTGCGGAAAGACGCCTGGCAGCGGCACTTGGGACAGCTCCGCGTCTCCGTATTCTGTGTTTCTTGCCTTCTGCATCTCAGCAAAATGGTTTCCCACTAGGTCTAGCAAGGAGAAACTGTGGCAGCTGAGTAGATGTAGCCCGGCCCGCCCTTTGAAGTTGACAAGTTCTTGGCATCTCAGAGCCTCAAGGGAAGAGCAAGGTTATCTATGGTAGGCTGGGGCAGAACTAGCAGCAAGCAGAGCAAAGTTGTCCAAGAATAGCTTCCATTGGAATGCTAATGGCAATTGAAGAGGCAGGCCTGTGGCAAGCCACTAGCTTCTAGCAGTTTGAAAGTTGCAGACACAGTGCAGGTGTTGTGTGGCTTCCTTCTTGGCCTTCTAGAAGGTGCCGCGCTCTCTGTGTCTTGCTTGCCAATATGTTGCCGTGTTCCTCTTATTGTTTGGTTTGTTTTGATTTGTTTTTATGATGTTTTGGCGGGTTTTCGGAATGTTTTGGTTGGTTTTGATTTGTTTTTATGTTGTTTTGCCAAGTTTTTTGAATGTTTTGATCAGTTCTGGCTGGTTTTCTAATGTTTTGGCATCTTTTCAGAATGTTTTGATGAGTTTTGCGGGTCTAAATTATTTTGGCGGGTTTTCGGAATATTTTGGTTGGTTTTGATTTGTTTTTATGAAGTTTTGACGGGTTTTCGGAATGTTTTGGTTGGGTTTTAGAATGTTTTGTTTTCTCTTGTGTTGTTTTTATTGTGTTGGCAGTTTGTGGAACATTTGGATTCCTTTTGGCGGGTTTTAAAATATTTTGGCGGGTATTTGGAATGTTTTGGTTTGCTTTCATTTGTTTTGATTATGTTTTGGCAAGTTATTGAAAATTTTGATCACTTCTGACTGGTTTTCTAGTATTTTGGCATCTTTTCAGAATGTTTTGATCAGTTTTGGCGGGTTCTAAACTATTTTGTCAGGTTTTTGGAATTTTTTGGTTGGTTTTGATTTGTTTTTATGATGTTTTGCCAAGTTTTTTGAATGTTTTGATCAGTTCAGGCTGGTTTTCTAATGTTTTGGCATCTTTTCAGAATGTTTTGATGAGTTTTGCGGGTCTAAATTATTTTGGCGGCTTTTCGGAATATTTTGGTTGGTTTTGATTTTTTTTTTATGATGTTTTGGCGGGTTTTTGGAATGTTTTGGCGGGTATTTGGAATGTTTTGGCGGGTGTTCGGAATGTTTTGGCGGGTATTCGGAATGTTTTGATTAGTTTTGACGGGTTTTGAAATATTTTGGCCGGTTTTTAGAAGGTTTTGATTTGTTTTGATTTGTTTTGATTCTGTTTAGCCCAGTTTTTGGTGTGTTTGGATTAGCTTTGGTGGGCTTTATCATGTTTTGTCAGGTTTTTTCGAATGTATTGATCACCTCTGTCTGGTTTTCTATTTTGGCGGGTTTGAAAATATTTTTGGATTAGTTTTGGCGGGTTTTCAAATATTTTGGCTCTTTGCGCAGAGATGACGGTGCCGGTTGCGGTGCGCTCCGGGGCGGTCCTTCTGCGGAAAGACGCCTGGCAGCGGCACTTGGGACAGCTCCGCGTCTCCGTATTCTGCGTTTCTTGCCTTCTGCATCTCAGCAAAATGCTTTCCCACTAGGTCTAGCAAGGAGAAACTGTGGCAGCTGAGTAGATGTAGCCCGGCCCGCCCTTTGAAGTTGACAAGTTCTTGGCATCTCAGAGCCTCAAGGGAAGAGCAAGGTTATCTATGGTAGGCTGGGGCGGAACTAGCAGCAAGCAGAGCAAAGTTGTCCAAGAATAGCTTCCATTGGAATGCTAATGGCAATTGAAGAGGCAGGCCTGTGGCAAGCCACTAGTTTCTAGCAGTTTGAAAGTTGCAGACACAGTGCCGGTGTTGTGCGGCTTCCTTCTTGGCCTTCTAGAAGGTGCCGCGCTCTCTGTGTCTTGCTTGCCAATATGTTGCCATGTTCCTCTTATTGTTTGGTTTGTTTTGATTTGTTTTTATGATGTTTTGGCGGGTTTTCGGAATGTTTTGGTTGGTTTTGATTTGTTTTTATGTTGTTTTGCCAAGTTTTTTGAATGTTTTGATCAGTTCTGGCTGGTTTTCTAATGTTTTGGCATCTTTTCAGAATGTTTTGATGAGTTTTGCGGGTCTAAATTATTTTGTCGGGTTTTCGGAATATTTTGGTTGGTTTTGATTTGTTTTTATGATGTTTTGACGGGTTTTCGGAATGTTTTGGTTGGGTTTTAGAATGTTTCGTATTCTCTTGAGTTGTTTTTATTGTGTTGGCAGGTTTTGCAATGTTTGGATTCCTTTTGGCAGGTGTTCGGAATGTTTTGGCGGGTGTTCGGAATGTTTTGATTAGTTTTGACGGGTTTTGAAATATTTTGGCCGGTTTTTAGAAGGTTTCGATTTGTTTTGATTTGTTTTGATTCTGTTTAGCCCAGTTTTTGGTGTGTTTGGATTAGCTTTGGTGGGCTTTATCATGTTTTGTCAGGTTTTTTCGAATGTATTGATCACTTCTGTCTGGTTTTCTATTTTGGCGGGTTTGAAAATATTTTTGGATGAGTTTTGGCGGGTTTTCAAAGATTTTGGCTCTTTGTGCAGAGATGACGGTGCCGGTTGCGGTGCGCTCCGGGGCGGTCCTTCTGCGGAAAGACGCCTGGCAGCGGCACTTGGGACAGCTCCGCGTCTCCGTATTGTGCGTTTCTTGCCTTCTGCATCTCAGCAAAATGCTTTCCCACTAGGTCTAGCAAGGAGAAACTGTGGCAGCTGAGTAGATGTAGCCCGGCCCGCCCTTTGAAGTTGACAAGTTCTTGGCATCTCAGAGCCTCAAGGGAAGAGCAAGGTTATCTATGGTAGGCTGGGGCAGAACTAGCAGCAAGCAGAGCAAAGTTGTCCAAGAATACCTTCCATTGGAATGCTAATGGCAATTGAAGAGGCAGGCCTGTGGCAAGCCACTAGCTTCTAGCAGTTTGAAAGTTGCAGACACAGTGCAGGTGTTGTGCGGCTTCCTTCTTGGCCTCCTAGAAGGTGCCGCGCTCTCTGTGTCTTGCTTGCCAATATGTTGCCGTGTTCCTCTTATTGTTTGGTTTGTTTTGATTTGTTTTGATGATGTTTTGGCGGGTTTTCGGAATGTTTTGGTTGGTTTTGATTTGTTTTTATGTTGTTTTGCCAAGTTTTTTGAATGTTTTGATCAGTTCTGGCTGGTTTTCTAATGTTTTGGCATCTTTTCAGAATGTTTTGATGAGTTTTGCAGGTCTAAATTATTTTGGCGGGTTTTCGGAATATTTTGGTTGGTTTTGATTTGTTTTGATGATGTTTTGACGGGTTTTCGGAATGTTTTGGTTGGGTTTTAGAATGTTTTGTTTTCTCTTGTGTTGTTTTTATTGTGTTGGCAGGTTGTGGAACATTTGGATTCCTTTTGGCGGGTTTTAAAATATTTTGGCGGGTATTTGGAATGTTTTGGTTTGCTTTCATTTGTTTTGATTATGTTTTGGCAAGTTATTGAAAATTTTGATCACTTCTGACTGGTTTTCTAGTATTTTGGCATCTTTTCAGAATGTTTTGATCAGTTTTGGCGGGTTCTAAACTATTTTGTCAGGTTTTTGGAATTTTTTGGTTGGTTTTGATTTGTTTTTATGATGTTTTGCCAAGTTTTTTGAATGTTTTGATCAGTTCAGGCTGGTTTTCTAATGTTTTGGCATCTTTTCAGAATGTTTTGATGAGTTTTGCGGGTCTAAATTATTTTGGCGGCTTTTCGGAATATTTTGGTTGGTTTTGATTTTTTTTTTATGATGTTTTGGCGGGTTTTTGGAATGTTTTGGCGGGTATTTGGAATGTTTTGGCGGGTGTTCGGAATGTTTTGGCGGGTATTCGGAATGTTTTGATTAGTTTTGACGGGTTTTGAAATATTTTGGCCGGTTTTTAGAAGGTTTCTATTTGTTTTGATTTGTTTCGATTCTGTTTAGCCCAGTTTTTGCTGTGTTTGGATTAGCTTTGGTGGGCTTTATCATGTTTTGTCAGGTTTTTTCGAATGTATTGATCACCTCTGTCTGGTTTTCTATTTTGGCGGGTTTGAAAATATTTTTGGATGAGTTTTGGCGGGTTTTCAAAGATTTTGGCTCTTTGCGCAGAGATGACGGTGCCGGTTGCGGTGCGCTCCGGGGCGCTCCTTCTGCGGAAAGACGCCTGGCAGCGGCACTTGGGACAGCTCCGCGTCTCCGTATTGTGCGTTTCTTGCCTTCTGCATCTCAGCCAAATGCTTTCCCACTAGGTCTAGCAAGGAGAAACTGTGCCAGCTGAGTAGATGTAGCCCGGCCCGCCCTTTGAAGTTGACAAGTTCGTGGCATCTCAGAGCCTCAAGGGAAGAGCAAGGTTATCTATGGTAGGCTGGGGCGGAACTAGCAGCAAGCAGAGCAAAGTTGTCCAAGAATAGCTTCCATTGGAATGCTAATGGCAATTGAAGAGGCAGGCCTGTGGCAAGCCACTAGTTTCTAGCAGTTTGAAAGTTGCAGACACAGTGCCGGTGTTGTGCGGCTTCCTTCTTGGCCTTCTAGAAGGTGCCGCGCTCTCTGTGTCTTGCTTGCCAATATGTTGCCATGTTCCTCTTATTGTTTGGTTTGTTTTGATTTGTTTTTATGATGTTTTGGCGGGTTTTCGGAATGTTTTGGTTGGTTTTGATTTGTTTTTATGTTGTTTTGCCAAGTTTTTTGAATGTTTTGATCAGTTCAGGCTGGTTTTCTAATGTTTTGGCATCTTTTCAGAATGTTTTGATGAGTTTTGCGGGTCTAAATTATTTTGTCGGGTTTTCGGAATATTTTGGTTGGTTTTGATTTGTTTTTATGATGTTTTGACGGGTTTTCGGAATGTTTTGGTTGGGTTTTAGAATGTTTCGTATTCTCTTGAGTTGTTTTTATTGTGTTGGCAGGTTTTGCAATGTTTGGATTCCTTTTGGCAGGTGTTCGGAATGTTTTGGCGGGTGTTCGGAATGTTTTGATTAGTTTTGACGGGTTTTGAAATATTTTGGCCGGTTTTTAGAAGGTTTCGATTTGTTTTGATTTGTTTTGATTCTGTTTAGCCCAGTTTTTGGTGTGTTTGGATTAGCTTTGGTGGGCTTTATCATGTTTTGTCAGGTTTTTTCGAATGTATTGATCACTTCTGTCCGGTTTTCTATTTTGGCGGGTTTGAAAATATTTTTGGATGAGTTTTGGCGGGTTTTCAAATATTTTGGCTCTTTGTGCAGAGATGACGGTGCCGGTTGCGGTGCGCTCCGGGGCGGTCCTTCTGCGGAAAGACGCCTGGCAGCGGCACTTGGGACAGCTCCGCGTCTCCGTATTGTGCGTTTCTTGCCTTCTGCATCTCAGCAAAATGCTTTCCCACTAGGTCTAGCAAGGAGAAACTGTGGCAGCTGAGTAGATGTAGCCCGGCCCGCCCTTTGAAGTTGACAAGTTCTTGGCATCTCAGAGCCTCAAGGGAAGAGCAAGGTTATCTATGGTAGGCTGGGGCAGAACTAGCAGCAAGCAGAGCAAAGTTGTCCAAGAATACCTTCCATTGGAATGCTAATGGCAATTGAAGAGGCAGGCCTGTGGCAAGCCACTAGCTTCTAGCAGTTTGAAAGTTGCAGACACAGTGCAGGTGTTGTGCGGCTTCCTTCTTGGCCTCCTAGAAGGTGCCGCGCTCTCTGTGTCTTGCTTGCCAATATGTTGCCGTGTTCCTCTTATTGTTTGGTTTGTTTTGATTTGTTTTGATGATGTTTTGGCGGGTTTTCGGAATGTTTTGGTTGGTTTTGATTTGTTTTTATGTTGTTTTGCCAAGTTTTTTGAATGTTTTGATCAGTTCTGGCTGGTTTTCTAATGTTTTGGCATCTTTTCAGAATGTTTTGATGAGTTTTGCAGGTCTAAATTATTTTGGCGGGTTTTCGGAATATTTTGGTTGGTTTTGATTTGTTTTTATGATGTTTTGACGGGTTTTCGGAATGTTTTGGTTGGGTTTTAGAATGTTTTGTTTTCTCTTGTGTTGTTTTTATTGTGTTGGCAGGTTGTGGAACATTTGGATTCCTTTTGGCGGGTTTTAAAATATTTTGGCGGGTATTTGGAATGTTTTGGTTTGCTTTCATTTGTTTTGATTATGTTTTGGCAAGTTATTGAAAATTTTGATCACTTCTGACTGGTTTTCTAGTATTTTGGCATCTTTTCAGAATGTTTTGATCAGTTTTGGCGGGTTCTAAACTATTTTGTCAGGTTTTTGGAATTTTTTGGTTGGTTTTGATTTGTTTTTATGATGTTTTGCCAAGTTTTTTGAATGTTTTGATCAGTTCAGGCTGGTTTTCTAATGTTTTGGCATCTTTTCAGAATGTTTTGATGAGTTTTGCGGGTCTAAATTATTTTGGCGGCTTTTCGGAATATTTTGGTTGGTTTTGATTTTTTTTTTATGATGTTTTGGCGGGTTTTTGGAATGTTTTGGCGGGTATTTGGAATGTTTTGGCGGGTGTTCGGAATGTTTTGGCGGGTATTCGGAATGTTTTGATTAGTTTTGACGGGTTTTGAAATATTTTGGCCGGTTTTTAGAAGGTTTCGATTTGTTTTGATTTGTTTCGATTCTGTTTAGCCCAGTTTTTGCTGTGTTTGGATTAGCTTTGGTGGGCTTTATCATGTTTTGTCAGGTTTTTTCGAATGTATTGATCACCTCTGTCTGGTTTTCTATTTTGGCGGGTTTGAAAATATTTTTGGATGAGTTTTGGCGGGTTTTCAAAGATTTTGGCTCTTTGCGCAGAGATGACGGTGCCGGTTGCGGTGCGCTCCGGGGCGCTCCTTCTGCGGAAAGACGCCTGGCAGCGGCACTTGGGACAGCTCCGCGTCTCCGTATTCTGCGTTTCTTGCCTTCTGCATCTCAGCCAAATGCTTTCCCACTAGGTCTAGCAAGGAGAAACTGTGCCAGCTGAGTAGATGTAGCCCGGCCCGCCCTTTGAAGTTGACAAGTTCGTGGCATCTCAGAGCCTCAAGGGAAGAGCAAGGTTATCTATGGTAGGCTGGGGCGGAACTAGCAGCAAGCAGAGCAAAGTTGTCCAAGAATAGCTTCCATTGGAATGCTAATGGCAATTGAAGAGGCAGGCCTGTGGCAAGCCACTAGTTTCTAGCAGTTTGAAAGTTGCAGACACAGTGCCGGTGTTGTGCGGCTTCCTTCTTGGCCTCCTAGAAGGTGCCGCGCTCTCTGTGTCTTGCTTGCCAATATGTTGCCGTGTTCCTCTTATTGTTTGGTTGGTTTTGATTTGTTTTTATGATGTTTTGCCAAGTTTTTTGAATGTTTTGATCAGTTCAGTCTGGTTTTCTAATGTTTTGGCATCTTTTCAGAATGTTTTGATGAGTTTTGCGGGTCTAAATTATTTTGTCGGGTTTTCGGAATATTTTGGTTGGTTTTGATTTGTTTTGATGATGTTTTGGCGGGTTTTCGGAATGTTTTGGTTGGGTTTTAGAATGTTTTGTATTCTCTTGAGTTGTTTTTATTGTGTTGGCAGGTTTTGCAATGTTTGGATTCCTTTTGGCAGGTGTTCGGAATGTTTTGGCGGGTGTTCGGGATGTTTTGATTAGTTTTGACGGGTTTTGAAATATTTTGGCCGGTTTTTAAAAGGTTTACATTTGTTTTGATTTGTTTTGATTCTGTTTAGCCCAGTTTTTGGTGTGTTTGGATTAGCTTTGGTGGGCTTTATCATGTTTTGTCAGGTTTTTTCGAATGTATTGATCACCTCTGTCTGGTTTTCTATTTTGGCGGGTTTGAAAATATTTTTGGATGAGTTTTGGCGGGTTTTCAAATATTTTGGCTCTTTGCGCAGAGATGACGGTGCCGGTTGCGGTGCGCTCCGGGGCGGTCCTTCTGCGGAAAGACGCCTATCAGCGGCACTTGGGACAGCTCCGCGTCTCCGTATTGTGCGTTTCTTGCCTTCTGCATCTCAGCAAAATGGTTTCCCACTAGGTCTAGCAAGGAGAAACTGTGGCAGCTGAGTAGATGTAGCCCGGCCCGCCCTTTGAAGTTGACAAGTTCTTGGCATCTCAGAGCCTCAAGGGAAGAGCAAGGTTATCTATGGTAGGCTGGGGCAGAACTAGCAGCAAGCAGAGCAAAGTTGTCCAAGAATAGCTTCCATTGGAATGCTAATGGCAATTGAAGAGGCAGGCCTGTGGCAAGCCACTAGCTTCTAGCAGTTTGAAAGTTGCAGACACAGTGCAGGTGTTGTGCGGCTTCCTTCTTGGCCTCCTAGAAGGTGCCACGCTCTCTGTGTCTTGCTTGCCAATATGTTGCCATGTTCCTCTTATTGTTTGGTTTGTTTTGATTTGTTTTTATGATGTTTTGGCGGGTTTTCGGAATGTTTTGGTTGGTTTTGATTTGTTTTTATGTTGTTTTGCCAAGTTTTTTGAATGTTTTGATCAGTTCTGGCTGGTTTTCTAATGTTTTGGCATCTTTTCAGAATGTTTTGATGAGTTTTGCGGGTCTAAATTATTTTGTCGGGTTTTCGGAATATTTTGGTTGGTTTTGATTTGTTTTGATGATGTTTTGGTGGGTTTTCGGAATGTTTTGGTTGGGTTTTAGAATGTTTTGTTTTCTCTTGTGTTGTTTTTATTGTGTTGGCAGGTTGTGGAACATTTGGATTCCTTTTGGCGGGTTTTAAAATATTTTGGCGGGTATTTGGAATGTTTTGGTTTGCTTTCATTTGTTTTGATTATGTTTTGGCAAGTTATTGAAAATTTTGATCACTTCTGACTGGTTTTCTAGTATTTTGGCATCTTTTCAGAATGTTTTGATCAGTTTTGGCGGGTTCTAAACTATTTTGTCAGGTTTTTGGAATTTTTTGGTTGGTTTTGATTTGTTTTTATGATGTTTTGCCAAGTTTTTTGAATGTTTTGATCAGTTCAGGCTGGTTTTCTAATGTTTTGGCATATTTTCAGAATGTTTTGATGAGTTTTGCGGGTCTAAATTATTTTGGCGGCTTTTCGGAATATTTTGGTTGGTTTTGATTTTTTTTTTATGATGTTTTGGCGGGTTTTTGGAATGTTTTGGCGGGTATTTGGAATGTTTTGGCGGGTGTTCGGAATGTTTTGGCGGGTATTCGGAATGTTTTGATTAGTTTTGACGGGTTTTGAAATATTTTGGCCGGTTTTTAGAAGGTTTCGATTTGTTTTGATTTGTTTTGATTCTGTTTAGCCCAGTTTTTGGTGTGTTTGGATTAGCTTTGGTGGGCTTTATCATGTTTTGTCAGGTTTTTTCGAATGTATTGATCACCTCTGTCTGGTTTTCTATTTTGGCGGGTTTGAAAATATTTTTGGATGAGTTTTGGCGGGTTTTCAAATATTTTGGCTCTTTGCGCAGAGATGACGGTGCCGGTTGCGGTGCGCTCCGGGGCGGTCCTTCTGCGGAAAGACGCCTGGCAGCGGCACTTGGGACAGCTCCGCGTCTCCGTATTCTGCGTTTCTTGCCTTCTGCATCTCAGCCAAATGCTTTCCCACTAGGTCTAGCAAGGAGAAACTGTGGCAGCTGAGTAGATGTAGCCCGGCCCGCCCTTTGAAGTTGACAAGTTCGTGGCATCTCAGAGCCTCAAGGGAAGAGCAAGGTTATCTATGGTAGGCTGGGGCAGAACTAGCAGCAAGCAGAGCAAAGTTGTCCAAGAATAGCTTCCATTGGAATGCTAATGGCAATTGAAGAGGCAGGCCTGTGGCAAGCCACTAGTTTCTAGCAGTTTGAAAGTTGCAGACACAGTGCCGGTGTTGTGCGGCTTCCTTCTTGGCCTCCTAGAAGGTGCCGCGCTCTCTGTGTCTTGCTTGCCAATATGTTGCCGTGTTCCTCTTATTGTTTGGTTTGTTTTGATTTGTTTTTATGATGTTTTGCCAAGTTTTTTGAATGTTTTGATCAGTTCAGGCTGGTTTTCTAATGTTTTGGCATCTTTTCAGAATGTTTTGATGAGTTTTGCGGGTCTAAATTATTTTGTCGGGTTTTCGGAATATTTTGGTTGGTTTTGATTTGTTTTGATGATGTTTTGGCGGGTTTTCGGAATGTTTTGGTTGGGTTTTAGAATGTTTTGTATTCTCTTGAGTTGTTTTTATTGTGTTGGCAGGTTTTGCAATGTTTGGATTCCTTTTGGCAGGTGTTCGGAATGTTTTGGCGGGTGTTCGGGATGTTTTGATTAGTTTTGACGGGTTTTGAAATATTTTGGCCGGTTTTTAAAAGGTTTACATTTGTTTTGATTTGTTTTGATTCTGTTTAGCCCAGTTTTTGGTGTGTTTGGATTAGCTTTGGTGGGCTTTATCATGTTTTGTCAGGTTTTTTCGAATGTATTGATCACTTCTGTCTGGTTTTCTATTTTGGCGGGTTTGAAAATATTTTTGGATTAGTTTTGGGGGGTTTTCAAATATTTTGGCTCTTTGCGCAGAGATGACGGTGCCGGTTGCGGTGCGCTCCGGGGCGGTTCTTCTGCGGAAAGACGCCTGGCAGCGGCACTTGGGACAGCTCCGCGTCTCCGTATTCTGCGTTTCTTGCCTTCTGCATCTCAGCAAAATGGTTTCCCACTAGGTCTAGCAAGGAGAAACTGTGGCAGCTGAGTAGATGTAGCCCGGCCCGCCCTTTGAAGTTGACAAGTTCTTGGCATCTCAGAGCCTCAAGGGAAGAGCAAGGTTATCTATGGTAGGCTGGGGCAGAACTAGCAGCAAGCAGAGCAAAGTTGTCCAAGAATAGCTTCCATTGGAATGCTAATGGCAATTGAAGAGGCAGGCCTGTGGCAAGCCACTAGTTTCTAGCAGTTTGAAAGTTGCAGACACAGTGCCGGTGTTGTGCGGCTTCCTTCTTGGCCTCCTAGAAGGTGCCGCGCTCTCTGTGTCTTGCTTGCCAATATGTTGCCGTGTTCCTCTTATTGTTTGGTTTGTTTTGATTTGTTTTTATGATGTTTTGCCAAGTTTTTTGAATGTTTTGATCAGTTCAGGCTGGTTTTCTAATGTTTTGGCATCTTTTCAGAATGTTTTGATGAGTTTTGCGGGTCTAAATTATTTTGTAGGGTTTTCGGAATATTTTGGTTGGTTTTGATTTGTTTTGATGATGTTTTGGCGGGTTTTCGGAATGTTTTGGTTGGGTTTTAGAATGTTTTGTATTCTCTTGAGTTGTTTTTATTGTGTTGGCAGGTTTTGCAATGTTTGGATTCCTTTTGGCAGGTGTTCGGAATGTTTTGGCGGGTATGCGGAATGTTTTGATTAGTTTTGACGTGTTTTGAAATATTTTGGCCGGTTTTTAAAAGGTTTACATTTGTTTTGATTTGTTTTGATTCTGTTTAGCCCAGTTTTTGGTGTGTTTGGATTAGCTTTGGTGGGCTTTATCATGTTTTGTCAGGTTTTTTCGAATGTATTGATCACTTCTGTCTGGTTTTCTATTTTGGCGGGTTTGAAAATATTTTTGGATTAGTTTTGGGGGGTTTTCAAATATTTTGGCTCTTTGCGCAGAGATGACGGTGCCGGTTGCGGTGCGCTCCGGGGCGGTTCTTCTGCGGAAAGACGCCTGGCAGCGGCACTTGGGACAGCTCCGCGTCTCCGTATTGTGCGTTTCTTGCCTTCTGCATCTCAGCAAAATGCTTTCCCACTAGGTCTAGCAAGGAGAAACTGTGGCAGCTGAGTAGATGTAGCCCGGCCCGCCCTTTGAAGTTGACAAGTTCTTGGCATCTCAGAGCCTCAAGGGAAGAGCAAGGTTATCTATGGTAGGCTGGGGCAGAACTAGCAGCAAGCAGAGCAAAGTTGTCCAAGAATAGCTTCCATTGGAATGCTAATGGCAATTGAAGAGGCAGGCCTGTGGCAAGCCACTATCTTCTAGCAGTTTGAAAGTTGCAGACACAGTGCCTGTGTTGTGCGGCTTCCTTCTTGGCCTCCTAGAAGGTGCCGCGCTCTCTGTGTCTTGCTTGCCAATATGTTGCCGTGTTCCTCTTATTGTTTGGTTTGTTTTGATTTGTTTTTATGATGTTTTGGCGGGTTTTTGGAATGTTTTGGTTGGTTTTGATTTGTTTTTATGATGTTTTGCCAAGTTTTTTGAATGTTTTGATCAGTTCTGGCTGGTTTTCTAATGTTTTGGCATCTTTTCAGAATGTTTTGATGAGTTTTGCGGGTATAAATTATTTTGTCGGGTTTTCGGAATATTTTGGTTGGTTTTGATTTGTTTTGATGATGTTTTGGTGGGTTTTCGGAATGTTTTGGTTGGGTTTTAGAATGTTTTGTTTTCTCTTGTGTTGTTTTTATTGTGTTGGCAGGTTGTGGAACATTTGGATTCCTTTTGGCGGGTTTTAAAATATTTTGGCGGGTATTTGGAATGTTTTGGTTTGCTTTCATTTGTTTTGATTATGTTTTGGCAAGTTATTGAAAATTTTGATCACTTCTGACTGGTTTTCTAGTATTTTGGCATCTTTTCAGAATGTTTTGATCAGTTTTGGCGGGTTCTAAACTATTTTGTCAGGTTTTTGGAATTTTTTGGTTGGTTTTGATTTGTTTTTATGATGTTTTGCCAAGTTTTTTGAATGTTTTGATCAGTTCAGGCTGGTTTTCTAATGTTTTGGCATCTTTTCAGAATGTTTTGATGAGTTTTGCGGGTCTAAATTATTTTGGCGGCTTTTCGGAATATTTTGGTTGGTTTTGATTTTTTTTTTATGATGTTTTGGCGGGTTTTTGGAATGTTTTGGCGGGTATTTGGAATGTTTTGGCGGGTGTTCGGAATGTTTTGGCGGGTATTCGGAATGTTTTGATTAGTTTTGACGGGTTTTGAAATATTTTGGCCGGTTTTTAGAAGGTTTCGATTTGTTTTGATTTGTTTTGATTCTGTTTAGCCCAGTTTTTGGTGTGTTTGGATTAGCTTTGGTGGGCTTTATCATGTTTTGTCAGGTTTTTTCGAATGTATTGATCACTTCTGTCTGGTTTTCTATTTTGGCGGGTTTGAAAATATTTTTGGATTAGTTTTGGCGGGTTTTCAAATATTTTGGCTCTTTGCGCAGAGATGACGGTGCCGGTTGCGGTGCGCTCCTGGGCGGTCCTTCTGCGGAAAGACGCCTGGCAGCGGCACTTGGGACAGCTCCGCGTCTCCGTATTGTGCGTTTCTTGCCTTCTGCATCTCAGCAAAATGCTTTCCCACTAGGTCTAGCAAGGAGAAACTGTGGCAGCTGAGTAGATGTAGCCCGGCCCGCCCTTTGAAGTTGACAAGTTCTTGGCATCTCAGAGCCTCAAGGGAAGAGCAAGGTTATCTATGGTAGGCTGGGGCAGAACTAGCAGCAAGCAGAGCAAAGTTGTCCAAGAATAGCTTCCATTGGAATGCTAATGGCAATTGAAGAGGCAGGCCAGTGGCAAGCCACTAGCTTCTAGCAGTTTGAAAGTTGCAGACACAGTGCAGGTGTTGTGCGGCTTCCTTCTTGGCCTCCTAGAAGGTGCCGCGCTCTCTGTGTCTTGCTTGCCAATATGTTGCCGTGTTCCTCCTATTGTTTGGTTGTTTTGATTTGTTTTTATGATGTTTTGGCGGGTTTTCGGAATATTTTGGTGGTGTTTTAGAATGTTTTGTTTTCTCTTGTGTTGTTTTTATTGTCTTGGCAGGTTGTGGAACATTTGGATCCCTTTTGGCGGGTTTTAAAATATTTTGGCTGGTTTTTGGAATGTTTCGGTTGGATTTGATTTGTTTTTAGGATGTTTTGCCAAGTTTTTTGAATGTTTTGATCAGTTCTGGCTGGTTTTCTAATGTTTTGGCATCTTTTCAGAATGTTTTGATGAGTTTTGCGGGTCTAAATTATTTTGGCGGGTTTTCGGAATATTTTGGTTGGTTTTGATTTGTTTTGATGATGTTTTGGTGGGTTTTCAGAATGTTTTGGTTGGGTTTTAGAATGTTTTGTTTTCTCTTGTGTTGTTTTTATTGTGTTGGCAGGTTTTGCAATGTTTGGATTCCTTTTGGCGGGTTTTAAAATATTTTGGCGGGTATTTGGAATGTTTTGGTTTGCTTTCATTTGTTTTGATTATGTTTTGGCAAGTTATTGAAAATTTTGATCACTTCTGACTGGTTTTCTAGTATTTTGGCATCTTTTCAGAATGTTTTGATCAGTTTTGGCGGGTTCTAAACTATTTTGTCAGGTTTTTGGAATTTTTTGGTTGGTTTTGATTTGTTTTTATGATGTTTTGCCAAGTTTTTTGAATGTTTTGATCAGTTCAGGCTGGTTTTCTAATGTTTTGGCATCTTTTCAGAATGTTTTGATGAGTTTTGCGGGTCTAAATTATTTTGGCGGCTTTTCGGAATATTTCGGTTGGTTTTGATTTTTTTTTTATGATGTTTTGGCGGGTTTTTGGAATGTTTTGGCGGGTATTTGGAATGTTTTGGCGGGTGTTCGGAATGTTTTGGCGGGTATTCGGAATGTTTTGATTAGTTTTGACGGGTTTTGAAATATTTTGGCCGGTTTTTAGAAGGTTTCGATTTGTTTTGATTTGTTTTGATTCTGTTTAGCCCAGTTTTTGGTGTGTTTGGATTAGCTTTGGTGGGCTTTATCATGTTTTGTCAGGTTTTTTCGAATGTATTGATCACTTCTGTCTGGTTTTCTATTTTGGCGGGTTTGAAAATATTTTTGGATTAGTTTTGGCGGGTTTTCAAATATTTTGGCTCTTTGCGCAGAGATGACGGTGCCGGTTGCGGTGCGCTCCTGGGCGGTCCTTCTGCGGAAAGACGCCTGGCAGCGGCACTTGGGACAGCTCCGCGTCTCCGTATTGTGCGTTTCTTGCCTTCTGCATCTCAGCAAAATGCTTTCCCACTAGGTCTAGCAAGGAGAAACTGTGGCAGCTGAGTAGATGTAGCCCGGCCCGCCCTTTGAAGTTGACAAGTTCTTGGCATCTCAGAGCCTCAAGGGAAGAGCAAGGTTATCTATGGTAGGCTGGGGCAGAACTAGCAGCAAGCAGAGCAAAGTTGTCCAAGAATAGCTTCCATTGGAATGCTAATGGCAATTGAAGAGGCAGGCCAGTGGCAAGCCACTAGCTTCTAGCAGTTTGAAAGTTGCAGACACAGTGCAGGTGTTGTGCGGCTTCCTTCTTGGCCTCCTAGAAGGTGCCGCGCTCTCCGTCTCTTGTGTGCCAATATGTTGCCGTGTTCCTCCTATTGTTTGGTTTGTTTTGATTTGTTTTTATGATGTTTTGGCGGGTTTTCGGAATATTTTGGTGGTGTTTTAGAATGTTTTGTTTTCTCTTGTGTTGTTTTTATTGTCTTGGCAGGTTGTGGAACATTTGGATCCCTTTTGGCGGGTTTTAAAATATTTTGGCTGGTTTTTGGAATGTTTCGGTTGGATTTGATTTGTTTTTAGGATGTTTTGCCAAGTTTTTTGAATGTTTTGATCAGTTCTGGCTGGTTTTCTAATGTTTTGGCATCTTTTCAGAATGTTTCGATGAGTTTTGCGAGTCTAAATTATTTTGGCGGGTTTTCGGAATATTTTGGTTGGTTTTGATTTGTTTTGATGATGTTTTGGCGGGTTTTCGGAATGTTTTGGTTGGGTTTTAGAATGTTTTGTATTCTCTTGAGTTGTTTTTATTGTGTTGGCAGGTTTTGCAATGTTTGGATTCCTTTTGGCAGGTGTTTGGAATGTTATGGCGGGTGTTCGGAATGTTTTGATTAGTTTTGACGGGTTTTGAAATATTTTGGCCGGTTTTTAGAAGGTTTCGATTTGTTTTGATTTTTTTGATTCTGTTTAGCCCAGTTTTTGGTGTGTTTGGATTAGCTTTGGTGGGCTTTATCATGTTTTGTCAGGTTTTTTCGAATGTATTGATCACTTCTGTCTGGTTTTCTATTTTGGCGGGTTTGAAAATATTTTTGGATTAGTTTTGGCGGGTTTTCAAATATTTTGGCTCTTTGTGCAGAGATGACGGTGCCGGTTGCGGTGCGCTCCGGGGCGGTTCTTCTGCGGAAAGACGCCTGGCAGCGGCACTTGGGACAGCTCCGCGTCTCCGTATTGTGCGTTTCTTGCCTTCTGCATCTCAGCCAAATGCTTTCCCACTAGGTCTAGCAAGGAGAAACTGTGGCAGCTGAGTAGATGTAGCCCGGCCCGCCCTTTGAAGTTGACAAGTTCTTGGCATCTCAGAGCCTCAAGGGAAGAGCAAGGTTATCTATGGTAGGCTGGGGCAGAACTAGCAGCAAGCAGAGCAAAGTTGTCCAAGAATAGCTTCCATTGGAATGCTAATGGCAATTGAAGAGGCAGGCCAGTGGCAAGCCACTAGCTTCTAGCAGTTTGAAAGTTGCAGACACAGTGCAGGTGTTGTGCGGCTTCCTTCTTGGCCTCCTAGAAGTTGCCGCGCTCTCTGTGTCTTGCTTGCCAATATGTTGCCGTGTTCCTCTTATTGTTTGGTTTGTTTTGATTTGTTTTTATGATGTTTTGGCGGGTTTTCGGAATGTTTTGGTTGGTTTTGATTTGTTTTTATGATGTTTTGCCAAGTTTTTTGAATGTTTTGATCAGTTCAGGCTGGTTTTCTAATGTTTTGGCATCTTTTCAGAATGTTTTGATGAGTTTTGCGGGTCTAAATTATTTTGGCGGCTTTTCGGAATATTTTGGTTGGTTTTGATTTTTTTTTTATGATGTTTTGGCGGGTTTTTGGAATGTTTTGGCGGGTATTTGGAATGTTTTGGCGGGTGTTCGGAATGTTTTGGCGGGTATTCGGAATGTTTTGATTAGTTTTGACGGGTTTTGAAATATTTTGGCCGGTTTTTAAAAGGTTTCGATTTGTTTTGATTTGTTTTGATTCTGTTTAGCCCAGTTTTTGGTGTGTTTGGATTAGCTTTGGTGGGCTTTATCATGTTTTGTCAGGTTTTTTCGAATGTATTGATCACTTCTGTCTGGTTTTCTATTTTGGCGGGTTTGAAAATATTTTTGGATTAGTTTTGGCGGGTTTTCAAATATTTTGGCTCTTTGCGCAGAGATGACGGTGCCGGTTGCGGTGCGCTCCGGGGCGGTCCTTCTGCGGAAAGACGCCTGGCAGCGGCACTTGGGACAGCTCCGCGTCTCCGTATTCTGTGTTTCTTGCCTTCTGCATCTCAGCAAAATGGTTTCCCACTAGGTCTAGCAAGGAGAAACTGTGGCAGCTGAGTAGATGTAGCCCGGCCCGCCCTTTGAAGTTGACAAGTTCTTGGCATCTCAGAGCCTCAAGGGAAGAGCAAGGTTATCTATGGTAGGCTGGGGCGGAACTAGCAGCAAGAAGAGCAAAGTTGTCCAAGAATAGCTTCCATTGGAATGCTAATGGCAATTGAAGAGGCAGGCCTGTGGCAAGCTACTAGCTTCTAGCAGTTTGAAAGTTGCAGACACAGTGCAGGTGTTGTGCGGCTTCCTTCTTGGCCTCCTAGAAGGTGCCGCGCTCTCCGTCTCTTGCTTGCCAATATGTTGCCGTGTTCCTCTTATTGTTTGGTTTGTTTTGATTTGTTTTTATGATGTTTTGGCGGGTTTTCGGAATGTTTTGGTTGGTTTTGATTTGTTTTTATGTTGTTTTGCCAAGTTTTTTGAATGTTTTGATCAGTTCAGGCTGGTTTTCTAATGTTTTGGCATCTTTTCAGAATGTTTTGATGAGTTTTGCGGGTCTAAATTATTTTGGCGGGTTTTCGGAATATTTTGGTTGGTTTTGATTTGTTTTTATGATGTTTTGACGGGTTTTCGGAATGTTTTGGTTGGGTTTTAGAATGTTTCGTATTCTCTTGAGTTGTTTTTATTGTGTTGGCAGGTTTTGCAATGTTTGGATTCCTTTTGGCAGGTGTTCGGAATTTTTTGGCGGGTGTTCGGAATGTTTTGATTAGTTTTGACGGGTTTTGAAATATTTTGGCCGGTTTTTAGAAGGTTTCGATTTGTTTTGATTTGTTTTGATTCTGTTTAGCCCAGTTTTTGGTGTGTTTGGATTAGCTTTGGTGGGCTTTATCATGTTTTGTCAGGTTTTTTCGAATGTATTGATCACTTCTGTCTGGTTTTCTATTTTGGCGGGTTTGAAAATATTTTTGGATTAGTTTTGGCGGCTTTTCAAATATTTTGGCTCTTTGCGCAGAGATGACGGTGCCGGTTGCGGTGCGCTCCTGGGCGGTCCTTCTGCGGAAAGACGCCTGGCAGCGGCACTTGGGACAGCTCCGCGTCTCCGTATTGTGCGTTTCTTGCCTTCTGCATCTCAGCCAAATGGTTTCCCACTAGGTCTAGCAAGGAGAAACTGTGGCAGCTGAGTAGATGTAGCCCGGCCCGCCCTTTGAAGTTGACAAGTTCTTGGCATCTCAGAGCCTCAAGGGAAGAGCAAGGTTATCTATGGTAGGCTGGGGCAGAACTAGCAGCAAGCAGAGCAAAGTTGTCCAAGAATAGCTTCCATTGGAATGCTAATGGCAATTGAAGAGGCAGGCCAGTGGCAAGCCACTATCTTCTAGCAGTTTGAAAGTTGCAGACACAGTGCAGGTGTTGTGCGGCTTCCTTCTTGGCCTCCTAGAAGTTGCCGCGCTCTCTGTGTCTTGCTTGCCAATATGTTGCCGTGTTCCTCTTATTGTTTGGTTTGTTTTGATTTGTTTTTATGATGTTTTGGCGGGTTTTCGGAATGTTTTGGTTGGTTTTGATTTGTTTTTATGATGTTTTGCCAAGTTTTTTGAATGTTTTGATCAGTTCAGGCTGGTTTTCTAATGTTTTGGCATCTTTTCAGAATGTTTTGATGAGTTTTGCGGGTCTAAATTATTTTGGCGGCTTTTCGGAATATTTTGGTTGGTTTTGATTTTTTTTTTATGATGTTTTGGCGGGTTTTTGGAATGTTTTGGCGGGTATTTGGAATGTTTTGGCGGGTGTTCGGAATGTTTTGGCGGGTATTCGGAATGTTTTGATTAGTTTTGACGGGTTTTGAAATATTTTGGCCGGTTTTTAAAAGGTTTACATTTGTTTTGATTTGTTTTGATTCTGTTTAGCCCAGTTTTTGGTGTGTTTGGATTAGCTTTGGTGGGCTTTATCATGTTTTGTCAGGTTTTTTCGAATGTATTGATCACTTCTGTCTGGTTTTCTATTTTGGCGGGTTTGAAAATATTTTTGGATGAGTTTTGGCGGGTTTTCAAAGATTTTGGCTCTTTGCGCAGAGATGACGGTGCCGGTTGCGGTGCGCTCCGGGGCGGTCCTTCTGCGGAAAGACGCCTGGCAGCGGCACTTGGGACAGCTCCGCGTCTCCGTATTCTGTGTTTCTTGCCTTCTGCATCTCAGCAAAATGGTTTCCCACTAGGTCTAGCAAGGAGAAACTGTGGCAGCTGAGTAGATGTAGCCCGGCCCGCCCTTTGAAGTTGACAAGTTCTTGGCATCTCAGAGCCTCAAGGGAAGAGCAAGGTTATCTATGGTAGGCTGGGGCAGAACTAGCAGCAAGCAGAGCAAAGTTGTCCAAGAATAGCTTCCATTGGAATGCTAATGGCAATTGAAGAGGCAGGCCTGTGGCAAGCCACTAGCTTCTAGCAGTTTGAAAGTTGCAGACACAGTGCAGGTGTTGTGTGGCTTCCTTCTTGGCCTTCTAGAAGGTGCCGCGCTCTCTGTGTCTTGCTTGCCAATATGTTGCCGTGTTCCTCTTATTGTTTGGTTTGTTTTGATTTGTTTTTATGATGTTTTGGCGGGTTTTCGGAATGTTTTGGTTGGTTTTGATTTGTTTTTATGTTGTTTTGCCAAGTTTTTTGAATGTTTTGATCAGTTCTGGCTGGTTTTCTAATGTTTTGGCATCTTTTCAGAATGTTTTGATGAGTTTTGCGGGTCTAAATTATTTTGGCGGGTTTTCGGAATATTTTGGTTGGTTTTGATTTGTTTTTATGAAGTTTTGACGGGTTTTCGGAATGTTTTGGTTGGGTTTTAGAATGTTTTGTTTTCTCTTGTGTTGTTTTTATTGTGTTGGCAGTTTGTGGAACATTTGGATTCCTTTTGGCGGGTTTTAAAATATTTTGGCGGGTATTTGGAATGTTTTGGTTTGCTTTCATTTGTTTTGATTATGTTTTGGCAAGTTATTGAAAATTTTGATCACTTCTGACTGGTTTTCTAGTATTTTGGCATCTTTTCAGAATGTTTTGATCAGTTTTGGCGGGTTCTAAACTATTTTGTCAGGTTTTTGGAATTTTTTGGTTGGTTTTGATTTGTTTTTATGATGTTTTGCCAAGTTTTTTGAATGTTTTGATCAGTTCAGGCTGGTTTTCTAATGTTTTGGCATCTTTTCAGAATGTTTTGATGAGTTTTGCGGGTCTAAATTATTTTGGCGGCTTTTCGGAATATTTTGGTTGGTTTTGATTTTTTTTTTATGATGTTTTGGCGGGTTTTTGGAATGTTTTGGCGGGTATTTGGAATGTTTTGGCGGGTGTTCGGAATGTTTTGGCGGGTATTCGGAATGTTTTGATTAGTTTTGACGGGTTTTGAAATATTTTGGCCGGTTTTTAGAAGGTTTCGATTTGTTTTGATTTGTTTCGATTCTGTTTAGCCCAGTTTTTGCTGTGTTTGGATTAGCTTTGGTGGGCTTTATCATGTTTTGTCAGGTTTTTTCGAATGTATTGATCACCTCTGTCTGGTTTTCTATTTTGGCGGGTTTGAAAATATTTTTGGATGAGTTTTGGCGGGTTTTCAAATATTTTGGCTCTTTGCGCAGAGATGACGGTGCCGGTTGCGGTGCGCTCCGGGGCGCTCCTTCTGCGGAAAGACGCCTGGCAGCGGCACTTGGGACAGCTCCGCGTCTCCGTATTGTGCGTTTCTTGCCTTCTGCATCTCAGCCAAATGCTTTCCCACTAGGTCTAGCAAGGAGAAACTGTGCCAGCTGAGTAGATGTAGCCCGGCCCGCCCTTTGAAGTTGACAAGTTCGTGGCATCTCAGAGCCTCAAGGGAAGAGCAAGGTTATCTATGGTAGGCTGGGGCGGAACTAGCAGCAAGCAGAGCAAAGTTGTCCAAGAATAGCTTCCATTGGAATGCTAATGGCAATTGAAGAGGCAGGCCTGTGGCAAGCCACTAGTTTCTAGCAGTTTGAAAGTTGCAGACACAGTGCCGGTGTTGTGCGGCTTCCTTCTTGGCCTTCTAGAAGGTGCCGCGCTCTCTGTGTCTTGCTTGCCAATATGTTGCCATGTTCCTCTTATTGTTTGGTTTGTTTTGATTTGTTTTTATGATGTTTTGGCGGGTTTTCGGAATGTTTTGGTTGGTTTTGATTTGTTTTTATGTTGTTTTGCCAAGTTTTTTGAATGTTTTGATCAGTTCAGGCTGGTTTTCTAATGTTTTGGCATCTTTTCAGAATGTTTTGATGAGTTTTGCGGGTCTAAATTATTTTGTCGGGTTTTCGGAATATTTTGGTTGGTTTTGATTTGTTTTTATGATGTTTTGACGGGTTTTCGGAATGTTTTGGTTGGGTTTTAGAATGTTTCGTATTCTCTTGAGTTGTTTTTATTGTGTTGGCAGGTTTTGCAATGTTTGGATTCCTTTTGGCAGGTGTTCGGAATGTTTTGGCGGGTGTTCGGAATGTTTTGATTAGTTTTGACGGGTTTTGAAATATTTTGGCCGGTTTTTAGAAGGTTTCGATTTGTTTTGATTTGTTTTGATTCTGTTTAGCCCAGTTTTTGGTGTGTTTGGATTAGCTTTGGTGGGCTTTATCATGTTTTGTCAGGTTTTTTCGAATGTATTGATCACTTCTGTCCGGTTTTCTATTTTGGCGGGTTTGAAAATATTTTTGGATGAGTTTTGGCGGGTTTTCAAATATTTTGGCTCTTTGTGCAGAGATGACGGTGCCGGTTGCGGTGCGCTCCGGGGCGGTCCTTCTGCGGAAAGACGCCTGGCAGCGGCACTTGGGACAGCTCCGCGTCTCCGTATTCTGCGTTTCTTGCCTTCTGCATCTCAGCAAAATGCTTTCCCACTAGGTCTAGCAAGGAGAAACTGTGGCAGCTGAGTAGATGTAGCCCGGCCCGCCCTTTGAAGTTGACAAGTTCTTGGCATCTCAGAGCCTCAAGGGAAGAGCAAGGTTATCTATGGTAGGCTGGGGCAGAACTAGCAGCAAGCAGAGCAAAGTTGTCCAAGAATACCTTCCATTGGAATGCTAATGGCAATTGAAGAGGCAGGCCTGTGGCAAGCCACTAGCTTCTAGCAGTTTGAAAGTTGCAGACACAGTGCAGGTGTTGTGCGGCTTCCTTCTTGGCCTCCTAGAAGGTGCCGCGCTCTCTGTGTCTTGCTTGCCAATATGTTGCCGTGTTCCTCTTATTGTTTGGTTTGTTTTGATTTGTTTTGATGATGTTTTGGCGGGTTTTCGGAATGTTTTGGTTGGTTTTGATTTGTTTTTATGTTGTTTTGCCAAGTTTTTTGAATGTTTTGATCAGTTCTGGCTGGTTTTCTAATGTTTTGGCATCTTTTCAGAATGTTTTGATGAGTTTTGCAGGTCTAAATTATTTTGGCGGGTTTTCGGAATATTTTGGTTGGTTTTGATTTGTTTTTATGATGTTTTGACGGGTTTTCGGAATGTTTTGGTTGGGTTTTAGAATGTTTTGTTTTCTCTTGTGTTGTTTTTATTGTGTTGGCAGGTTGTGGAACATTTGGATTCCTTTTGGCGGGTTTTAAAATATTTTGGCGGGTATTTGGAATGTTTTGGTTTGCTTTCATTTGTTTTGATTATGTTTTGGCAAGTTATTGAAAATTTTGATCACTTCTGACTGGTTTTCTAGTATTTTGGCATCTTTTCAGAATGTTTTGATCAGTTTTGGCGGGTTCTAAACTATTTTGTCAGGTTTTTGGAATTTTTTGGTTGGTTTTGATTTGTTTTTATGTTGTTTTGCCAAGTTTTTTGAATGTTTTGATCAGTTCTGGCTGGTTTTCTAATGTTTTGGCATCTTTTCAGAATGTTTTGATGAGTTTTGCGGGTCTAAATTATTTTGGCGGCTTTTCGGAATATTTTGGTTGGTTTTGATTTTTTTTTTATGATGTTTTGGCGGGTTTTTGGAATGTTTTGGCGGGTATTTGGAATGTTTTGGCGGGTGTTCGGAATGTTTTGGCGGGTATTCGGAATGTTTTGATTAGTTTTGACGGGTTTTGAAATATTTTGGCCGGTTTTTAGAAGGTTTCGATTTGTTTTGATTTGTTTCGATTCTGTTTAGCCCAGTTTTTGCTGTGTTTGGATTAGCTTTGGTGGGCTTTATCATGTTTTGTCAGGTTTTTTCGAATGTATTGATCACCTCTGTCTGGTTTTCTATTTTGGCGGGTTTGAAAATATTTTTGGATGAGTTTTGGCGGGTTTTCAAAGATTTTGGCTCTTTGCGCAGAGATGACGGTGCCGGTTGCGGTGCGCTCCGGGGCGGTCCTTCTGCGGAAAGACGCCTGGCAGCGGCACTTGGGACAGCTCCGCGTCTCCGTATTGTGCGTTTCTTGCCTTCTGCATCTCAGCAAAATGCTTTCCCACTAGGTCTAGCAAGGAGAAACTGTGCCAGCTGAGTAGATGTAGCCCGGCCCGCCCTTTGAAGTTGACAAGTTCGTGGCATCTCAGAGCCTCAAGGGAAGAGCAAGGTTATCTATGGTAGGCTGGGGCGGAACTAGCAGCAAGCAGAGCAAAGTTGTCCAAGAATAGCTTCCATTGGAATGCTAATGGCAATTGAAGAGGCAGGCCTGTGGCAAGCCACTAGTTTCTAGCAGTTTGAAAGTTGCAGACACAGTGCCGGTGTTGTGCGGCTTCCTTCTTGGCCTCCTAGAAGGTGCCGCGCTCTCTGTGTCTTGCTTGCCAATATGTTGCCGTGTTCCTCTTATTGTTTGGTTGGTTTTGATTTGTTTTTATGATGTTTTGCCAAGTTTTTTGAATGTTTTGATCAGTTCAGTCTGGTTTTCTAATGTTTTGGCATCTTTTCAGAATGTTTTGATGAGTTTTGCGGGTCTAAATTATTTTGTCGGGTTTTCGGAATATTTTGGTTGGTTTTGATTTGTTTTGATGATGTTTTGGCGGGTTTTCGGAATGTTTTGGTTGGGTTTTAGAATGTTTTGTATTCTCTTGAGTTGTTTTTATTGTGTTGGCAGGTTTTGCAATGTTTGGATTCCTTTTGGCAGGTGTTCGGAATGTTTTGGCGGGTGTTCGGGATGTTTTGATTAGTTTTGACGGGTTTTGAAATATTTTGGCCGGTTTTTAAAAGGTTTACATTTGTTTTGATTTGTTTTGATTCTGTTTAGCCCAGTTTTTGGTGTGTTTGGATTAGCTTTGGTGGGCTTTATCATGTTTTGTCAGGTTTTTTCGAATGTATTGATCACCTCTGTCTGGTTTTCTATTTTGGCGGGTTTGAAAATATTTTTGGATGAGTTTTGGCGGGTTTTCAAATATTTTGGCTCTTTGCGCAGAGATGACGGTGCCGGTTGCGGTGCGCTCCGGGGCGGTCCTTCTGCGGAAAGACGCCTATCAGCGGCACTTGGGACAGCTCCGCGTCTCCGTATTGTGCGTTTCTTGCCTTCTGCATCTCAGCAAAATGGTTTCCCACTAGGTCTAGCAAGGAGAAACTGTGGCAGCTGAGTAGATGTAGCCCGGCCCGCCCTTTGAAGTTGACAAGTTCTTGGCATCTCAGAGCCTCAAGGGAAGAGCAAGGTTATCTATGGTAGGCTGGGGCAGAACTAGCAGCAAGCAGAGCAAAGTTGTCCAAGAATAGCTTCCATTGGAATGCTAATGGCAATTGAAGAGGCAGGCCTGTGGCAAGCCACTAGCTTCTAGCAGTTTGAAAGTTGCAGACACAGTGCAGGTGTTGTGCGGCTTCCTTCTTGGCCTCCTAGAAGGTGCCACGCTCTCTGTGTCTTGCTTGCCAATATGTTGCCATGTTCCTCTTATTGTTTGGTTTGTTTTGATTTGTTTTTATGATGTTTTGGCGGGTTTTCGGAATGTTTTGGTTGGTTTTGATTTGTTTTTATGATGTTTTGCCAAGTTTTTTGAATGTTTTGATCAGTTCTGGCTGGTTTTCTAATGTTTTGGCATCTTTTCAGAATGTTTTGATGAGTTTTGCGGGTCTAAATTATTTTGTCGGGTTTTCGGAATATTTTGGTTGGTTTTGATTTGTTTTGATGATGTTTTGGTGGGTTTTCGGAATGTTTTGGTTGGGTTTTAGAATGTTTTGTTTTCTCTTGTGTTGTTTTTATTGTGTTGGCAGGTTGTGGAACATTTGGATTCCTTTTGGCGGGTTTTAAAATATTTTGGCGGGTATTTGGAATGTTTTGGTTTGCTTTCATTTGTTTTGATTATGTTTTGGCAAGTTATTGAAAATTTTGATCACTTCTGACTGGTTTTCTAGTATTTTGGCATCTTTTCAGAATGTTTTGATCAGTTTTGGCGGGTTCTAAACTATTTTGTCAGGTTTTTGGAATTTTTTGGTTGGTTTTGATTTGTTTTTATGATGTTTTGCCAAGTTTTTTGAATGTTTTGATCAGTTCAGGCTGGTTTTCTAATGTTTTGGCATCTTTTCAGAATGTTTTGATGAGTTTTGCGGGTCTAAATTATTTTGGCGGCTTTTCGGAATATTTTGGTTGGTTTTGATTTTTTTTTTATGATGTTTTGGCGGGTTTTTGGAATGTTTTGGCGGGTATTTGGAATGTTTTGGCGGGTGTTCGGAATGTTTTGGCGGGTATTCGGAATGTTTTGATTAGTTTTGACGGGTTTTGAAATATTTTGGCCGGTTTTTAGAAGGTTTCGATTTGTTTTGATTTGTTTTGATTCTGTTTAGCCCAGTTTTTGGTGTGTTTGGATTAGCTTTGGTGGGCTTTATCATGTTTTGTCAGGTTTTTTCGAATGTATTGATCACCTCTGTCTGGTTTTCTATTTTGGCGGGTTTGAAAATATTTTTGGATGAGTTTTGGCGGGTTTTCAAATATTTTGGCTCTTTGCGCAGAGATGACGGTGCCGGTTGCGGTGCGCTCCGGGGCGGTCCTTCTGCGGAAAGACGCCTGGCAGCGGCACTTGGGACAGCTCCGCGTCTCCGTATTCTGCGTTTCTTGCCTTCTGCATCTCAGCCAAATGCTTTCCCACTAGGTCTAGCAAGGAGAAACTGTGGCAGCTGAGTAGATGTAGCCCGGCCCGCCCTTTGAAGTTGACAAGTTCGTGGCATCTCAGAGCCTCAAGGGAAGAGCAAGGTTATCTATGGTAGGCTGGGGCAGAACTAGCAGCAAGCAGAGCAAAGTTGTCCAAGAATAGCTTCCATTGGAATGCTAATGGCAATTGAAGAGGCAGGCCTGTGGCAAGCCACTAGTTTCTAGCAGTTTGAAAGTTGCAGACAGTGCCGGTGTTGTGCGGCTTCCTTCTTGGCCTCCTAGAAGGTGCCGCGCTCTCTGTGTCTTGCTTGCCAATATGTTGCCGTGTTCCTCTTATTGTTTGGTTTGTTTTGATTTGTTTTTATGATGTTTTGCCAAGTTTTTTGAATGTTTTGATCAGTTCAGGCTGGTTTTCTAATGTTTTGGCATCTTTTCAGAATGTTTTGATGAGTTTTGCGGGTCTAAATTATTTTGTCGGGTTTTCGGAATATTTTGGTTGGTTTTGATTTGTTTTGATGATGTTTTGGCGGGTTTTCGGAATGTTTTGGTTGGGTTTTAGAATGTTTTGTATTCTCTTGAGTTGTTTTTATTGTGTTGGCAGGTTTTGCAATGTTTGGATTCCTTTTGGCAGGTGTTCGGAATGTTTTGGCGGGTGTTCGGGATGTTTTGATTAGTTTTGACGGGTTTTGAAATATTTTGGCCGGTTTTTAAAAGGTTTACATTTGTTTTGATTTGTTTTGATTCTGTTTAGCCCAGTTTTTGGTGTGTTTGGATTAGCTTTGGTGGGCTTTATCATGTTTTGTCAGGTTTTTTCGAATGTATTGATCACTTCTGTCTGGTTTTCTATTTTGGCGGGTTTGAAAATATTTTTGGATTAGTTTTGGGGGGTTTTCAAATATTTTGGCTCTTTGCGCAGAGATGACGGTGCCGGTTGCGGTGCGCTCCGGGGCGGTTCTTCTGCGGAAAGACGCCTGGCAGCGGCACTTGGGACAGCTCCGCGTCTCCGTATTCTGCGTTTCTTGCCTTCTGCATCTCAGCAAAATGGTTTCCCACTAGGTCTAGCAAGGAGAAACTGTGGCAGCTGAGTAGATGTAGCCCGGCCCGCCCTTTGAAGTTGACAAGTTCTTGGCATCTCAGAGCCTCAAGGGAAGAGCAAGGTTATCTATGGTAGGCTGGGGCAGAACTAGCAGCAAGCAGAGCAAAGTTGTCCAAGAATAGCTTCCATTGGAATGCTAATGGCAATTGAAGAGGCAGGCCTGTGGCAAGCCACTAGTTTCTAGCAGTTTGAAAGTTGCAGACACAGTGCCGGTGTTGTGCGGCTTCCTTCTTGGCCTCCTAGAAGGTGCCGCGCTCTCTGTGTCTTGCTTGCCAATATGTTGCCGTGTTCCTCTTATTGTTTGGTTTGTTTTGATTTGTTTTTATGATGTTTTGCCAAGTTTTTTGAATGTTTTGATCAGTTCAGGCTGGTTTTCTAATGTTTTGGCATCTTTTCAGAATGTTTTGATGAGTTTTGCGGGTCTAAATTATTTTGTAGGGTTTTCGGAATATTTTGGTTGGTTTTGATTTGTTTTGATGATGTTTTGGCGGGTTTTCGGAATGTTTTGGTTGGGTTTTAGAATGTTTTGTATTCTCTTGAGTTGTTTTTATTGTGTTGGCAGGTTTTGCAATGTTTGGATTCCTTTTGGCAGGTGTTCGGAATGTTTTGGCGGGTATGCGGAATGTTTTGATTAGTTTTGACGTGTTTTGAAATATTTTGGCCGGTTTTTAAAAGGTTTACATTTGTTTTGATTTGTTTTGATTCTGTTTAGCCCAGTTTTTGGTGTGTTTGGATTAGCTTTGGTGGGCTTTATCATGTTTTGTCAGGTTTTTTCGAATGTATTGATCACTTCTGTCTGGTTTTCTATTTTGGCGGGTTTGAAAATATTTTTGGATTAGTTTTGGGGGGTTTTCAAATATTTTGGCTCTTTGCGCAGAGATGACGGTGCCGGTTGCGGTGCGCTCCGGGGCGGTTCTTCTGCGGAAAGACGCCTGGCAGCGGCACTTGGGACAGCTCCGCGTCTCCGTATTCTGCGTTTCTTGCCTTCTGCATCTCAGCAAAATGCTTTCCCACTAGGTCTAGCAAGGAGAAACTGTGGCAGCTGAGTAGATGTAGCCCGGCCCGCCCTTTGAAGTTGACAAGTTCTTGGCATCTCAGAGCCTCAAGGGAAGAGCAAGGTTATCTATGGTAGGCTGGGGCAGAACTAGCAGCAAGCAGAGCAAAGTTGTCCAAGAATAGCTTCCATTGGAATGCTAATGGCAATTGAAGAGGCAGGCCTGTGGCAAGCCACTATCTTCTAGCAGTTTGAAAGTTGCAGACACAGTGCCTGTGTTGTGCGGCTTCCTTCTTGGCCTCCTAGAAGGTGCCGCGCTCTCTGTGTCTTGCTTGCCAATATGTTGCCGTGTTCCTCTTATTGTTTGGTTTGTTTTGATTTGTTTTTATGATGTTTTGGCGGGTTTTTGGAATGTTTTGGTTGGTTTTGATTTGTTTTTATGATGTTTTGCCAAGTTTTTTGAATGTTTTGATCAGTTCTGGCTGGTTTTCTAATGTTTTGGCATCTTTTCAGAATGTTTTGATGAGTTTTGCGGGTATAAATTATTTTGTCGGGTTTTCGGAATATTTTGGTTGGTTTTGATTTGTTTTGATGATGTTTTGGTGGGTTTTCGGAATGTTTTGGTTGGGTTTTAGAATGTTTTGTTTTCTCTTGTGTTGTTTTTATTGTGTTGGCAGGTTGTGGAACATTTGGATTCCTTTTGGCGGGTTTTAAAATATTTTGGCGGGTATTTGGAATGTTTTGGTTTGCTTTCATTTGTTTTGATTATGTTTTGGCAAGTTATTGAAAATTTTGATCACTTCTGACTGGTTTTCTAGTATTTTGGCATCTTTTCAGAATGTTTTGATCAGTTTTGGCGGGTTCTAAACTATTTTGTCAGGTTTTTGGAATTTTTTGGTTGGTTTTGATTTGTTTTTATGATGTTTTGCCAAGTTTTTTGAATGTTTTGATCAGTTCAGGCTGGTTTTCTAATGTTTTGGCATCTTTTCAGAATGTTTTGATGAGTTTTGCGGGTCTAAATTATTTTGGCGGCTTTTCGGAATATTTTGGTTGGTTTTGATTTTTTTTTTATGATGTTTTGGCGGGTGTTCGGAATGTTTTGGCGGGTATTCGGAATGTTTTGATTAGTTTTGACGGGTTTTGAAATATTTTGGCCGGTTTTTAGAAGGTTTCGATTTGTTTTGATTTGTTTTGATTCTGTTTAGCCCAGTTTTTGGTGTGTTTGGATTAGCTTTGGTGGGCTTTATCATGTTTTGTCAGGTTTTTTCGAATGTATTGATCACCTCTGTCTGGTTTTCTATTTTGGCGGGTTTGAAAATATTTTTGGATTAGTTTTGGCGGGTTTTCAAATATTTTGGCTCTTTGTGCAGAGATGACGGTGCCGGTTGCGGTGCGCTCCTGGGCGGTTCTTCTGCGGAAAGACGCCTGGCAGCGGCACTTGGGACAGCTCCGCGTCTCCGTATTCTGCGTTTCTTGCCTTCTGCATCTCAGCAAAATGCTTTCCCACTAGGTCTAGCAAGGAGAAACTGTGGCAGCTGAGTAGATGTAGCCCGGCCCGCCCTTTGAAGTTGACAAGTTCGTGGCATCTCAGAGCCTCAAGGGAAGAGCAAGGTTATCTATGGTAGGCTGGGGCAGAACTAGCAGCAAGCAGAGCAAAGTTGTCCAAGAATAGCTTCCATTGGAATGCTAATGGCAATTGAAGAGGCAGGCCTGTGGCAAGCCACTAGTTTCTAGCAGTTTGAAAGTTGCAGACACAGTGCCGGTGTTGTGCGGCTTCCTTCTTGGCCTCCTAGAAGGTGCCGCGCTCTCTGTGTCTTGCTTGCCAATATGTTGCCGTGTTCCTCTTATTGTTTGGTTTGTTTTGATTTGTTTTTATGATGTTTTGCCAAGTTTTTTGAATGTTTTGATCAGTTCAGTCTGGTTTTCTAATGTTTTGGCATCTTTTCAGAATGTTTTGATGAGTTTTGCGGGTCTAAATTATTTTGTCGGGTTTTCGGAATATTTTGGTTGGTTTTGATTTGTTTTGATGATGTTTTGGCGGGTTTTCGGAATGTTTTGGTTGGGTTTTAGAATGTTTTGTATTCTCTTGAGTTGTTTTTATTGTGTTGGCAGGTTTTGCAATGTTTGGATTCCTTTTGGCAGGTGTTCGGAATGTTTTGGCGGGTGTTCGGGATGTTTTGATTAGTTTTGACGGGTTTTGAAATATTTTGGCCGGTTTTTAAAAGGTTTACATTTGTTTTGATTTGTTTTGATTCTGTTTAGCCCAGTTTTTGGTGTGTTTGGATTAGCTTTGGTGGGCTTTATCATGTTTTGTCAGGTTTTTTCGAATGTATTGATCACTTCTGTCTGGTTTTCTATTTTGGCGGGTTTGAAAATATTTTTGGATGAGTTTTGGCGGGTTTTCAAATATTTTGGCTCTTTGCGCAGAGATGACGGTGCCGGTTGCGGTGCGCTCCGGGGCGGTCCTTCTGCGGAAAGACGCCTGGCAGCGGCACTTGGGACAGCTCCGCGTCTCCGTATTCTGCGTTTCTTGCCTTCTGCATCTCAGCAAAATGGTTTCCCACTAGGTCTAGCAAGGAGAAACTGTGGCAGCTGAGTAGATGTAGCCCGGCCCGCCCTTTGAAGTTGACAAGTTCTTGGCATCTCAGAGCCTCAAGGGAAGAGCAAGGTTATCTATGGTAGGCTGGGGCAGAACTAGCAGCAAGCAGAGCAAAGTTGTCCAAGAATAGCTTCCATTGGAATGCTAATGGCAATTGAAGAGGCAGGCCTGTGGCAAGCCACTAGCTTCTAGCAGTTTGAAAGTTGCAGACACAGTGCAGGTGTTGTGCGGCTTCCTTCTTGGCCTCCTAGAAGGTGCCGCGCTCTCTGTGTCTTGCTTGCCAATATGTTGCCGTGTTCCTCTTATTGTTTGGTTTGTTTTGATTTGTTTTTATGATGTTTTGGCGGGTTTTCGGAATGTTTTGGTTGGTTTTGATTTGTTTTTATGTTGTTTTGCCAAGTTTTTTGAATGTTTTGATCAGTTCTGGCTGGTTTTCTAATGTTTTGGCATCTTTTCAGAATGTTTTGATGAGTTTTGCGGGTCTAAATTATTTTGGCGGGTTTTCGGAATATTTTGGTTGGTTTTGATTTGTTTTTATGATGTTTTGACGGGTTTTCGGAATGTTTTGGTTGGGTTTTAGAATGTTTCGTTTTCTCTTGTATTGTTTTTATTGTGTTGGCAGGTTGTGGAACATTTGGATTCCTTTTGGCGGGTTTTAAAATATTTTGGCGGGTATTTGGAATGTTTTGGTTTGCTTTCATTTGTTTTGATTATGTTTTGGCAAGTTATTGAAAATTTTGATCACTTCTGACTGGTTTTCTAGTATTTTGGCATCTTTTCAGAATGTTTTGATCAGTTTTGGTGGGTTCTAAACTATTTTGTCAGGTTTTTGGAATTTTTTGGTTGGTTTTGATTTGTTTTTATGATGTTTTGCCAAGTTTTTTGAATGTTTTGATCAGTTCAGGCTGGTTTTCTAATGTTTTGGCATCTTTTCAGAATGTTTTGATGAGTTTTGCGGGTCTAAATTATTTTGGCGGCTTTTCGGAATATTTTGGTTGGTTTTGATTTTTTTTTTATGATGTTTTGGCGGGTTTTTGGAATGTTTTGGCGGGTATTTGGAATGTTTTGGCGGGTGTTCGGAATGTTTTGGCGGGTATTCGGAATGTTTTGATTAGTTTTGACGGGTTTTGAAATATTTTGGCCGGTTTTTAGAAGGTTTCGATTTGTTTTGATTTGTTTTGATTCTGTTTAGCCCAGTTTTTGGTGTGTTTGGATTAGCTTTGGTGGGCTTTATCATGTTTTGTCAGGTTTTTTCGAATGTATTGATCACCTCTGTCTGGTTTTCTATTTTGGCGGGTTTGAAAATATTTTTGGATTAGTTTTGGCGGGTTTTCAACTATTTTGGCTCTTTGCGCAGAGATGACGGTGCCGGTTGCGGTGCGCTCCGGGGCGCTCCTTCTGCGGAAAGACGCCTGGCAGCGGCACTTGGGACAGCTCCGCGTCTCCGTATTCTGCGTTTCTTGCCTTCTGCATCTCAGCCAAATGCTTTCCCACTAGGTCTAGCAAGGAGAAACTGTGGCAGCTGAGTAGATGTAGCCCGGCCCGCCCTTTGAAGTTGACAAGTTCGTGGCATCTCAGAGCCTCAAGGGAAGAGCAAGGTTATCTATGGTAGGCTGGGGCGGAACTAGCAGCAAGCAGAGCAAAGTTGTCCAAGAATAGCTTCCATTGGAATGCTAATGGCAATTGAAGAGGCAGGCCTGTGGCAAGCCACTAGTTTCTAGCAGTTTGAAAGTTGCAGACACAGTGCCGGTGTTGTGCGGCTTCCTTCTTGGCCTCCTAGAAGGTGCCGCGCTCTCTGTGTCTTGCTTGCCAATATGTTGCCGTGTTCCTCTTATTGTTTGGTTTGTTTTGATTTGTTTTTATGATGTTTTGGCGGGTTTTCGGAATGTTTTGGTTGGTTTTGATTTGTTTTTATGATGTTTTGCCAAGTTTTTTGAATGTTTTGATCAGTTCAGTCTGGTTTTCTAATGTTTTGGCATCTTTTCAGAATGTTTTGATGAGTTTTGCGGGTCTAAATTATTTTGTAGGGTTTTCGGAATATTTTGGTTGGTTTTGATTTGTTTTGATGATGTTTTGGCGGGTTTTCGGAATGTTTTGGTTGGGTTTTAGAATGTTTTGTATCCTCTTGAGTTGTTTTTATTGTGTTGGCAGGTTTTGCAATGTTTGGATTCCTTTTGGTAGGTGTTCGGAATGTTTTGGCGGGTGTTCGGGATGTTTTGATTAGTTTTGACGGGTTTTGAAATATTTTGGCCGGTTTTTAAAAGGTTTACATTTGTTTTGATTTGTTTTGATTCTGTTTAGCCCAGTTTTTGGTGTGTTTGGATTAGCTTTGGTGGGCTTTATCATGTTTTGTCAGGTTTTTTCGAATGTATTGATCACTTCTGTCTGGTTTTCTATTTTGGCGGGTTTGAAAATATTTTTGGATGAGTTTTGGCGGGTTTTCAAATATTTTGGCTCTTTGCGCAGAGATGACGGTGCCGGTTGTGGTGCGCTCCGGGGCGGTCCTTCTGCGGAAAGACGCCTGGCAGCGGCACTTGGGACAGCTCCGCGTCTCCGTATTGTGCGTTTCTTGCCTTCTGCATCTCAGCAAAATGGTTTCCCACTAGGTCTAGCAAGGAGAAACTGTGGCAGCTGAGTAGATGTAGCCCGGCCCGCCCTTTGAAGTTGACAAGTTCTTGGCATCTCAGAGCCTCAAGGGAAGAGCAAGGTTATCTATGGTAGGCTGGGGCAGAACTAGCAGCAAGCAGAGCAAAGTTGTCCAAGAATAGCTTCCATTGGAATGCTAATGGCAATTGAAGAGGCAGGCCTGTGGCAAGCCACTAGCTTCTAGCAGTTTGAAAGTTGCAGACACAGTGCAGGTGTTGTGCGGCTTCCTTCTTGGCCTCCTAGAAGGTGCCGCGCTCTCTGTGTCTTGCTTGCCAATATGTTGCCGTGTTCCTCTTATTGTTTGGTTTGTTTTGATTTGTTTTTATGATGTTTTGGCGGGTTTTCGGAATGTTTTGGTTGGTTTTGATTTGTTTTTATGTTGTTTTGCCAAGTTTTTTGAATGTTTTGATCAGTTCTGGCTGGTTTTCTAATGTTTTGGCATCTTTTCAGAATGTTTTGATGAGTTTTGCGGGTCTAAATTATTTTGGCGGGTTTTCGGAATATTTTGGTTGGTTTTGATTTGTTTTTATGATGTTTTGACGGGTTTTCGGAATGTTTTGGTTGGGTTTTAGAATGTTTTGTTTTCTCTTGTGTTGTTTTTATTGTGTTGGCAGGTTGTGGAACATTTGGATTCCTTTTGGCGGGTTTTAAAATATTTTGGCGGGTATTTGGAATGTTTTGGTTTGCTTTCATTTGTTTTGATTATGTTTTGGCAAGTTATTGAAAATTTTGATCACTTCTGACTGGTTTTCTAGTATTTTGGCATCTTTTCAGAATGTTTTGATCAGTTTTGGTGGGTTCTAAACTATTTTGTCAGGTTTTTGGAATTTTTTGGTTGGTTTTGATTTGTTTTTATGATGTTTTGCCAAGTTTTTTGAATGTTTTGATCAGTTCAGGCTGGTTTTCTAATGTTTTGGCATCTTTTCAGAATGTTTTGATGAGTTTTGCGGGTCTAAATTATTTTGGCGGCTTTTCGGAATATTTTGGTTGGTTTTGATTTTTTTTTTATGATGTTTTGGCGGGTTTTTGGAATGTTTTGGCGGGTATTTGGAATGTTTTGGCGGGTGTTCGGAATGTTTTGGCGGGTATTCGGAATGTTTTGATTAGTTTTGACGGGTTTTGAAATATTTTGGCCGGTTTTTAGAAGGTTTCGATTTGTTTTGATTTGTTTTGATTCTGTTTAGCCCAGTTTTTGGTGTGTTTGGATTAGCTTTGGTGGGCTTTATCATGTTTTGTCAGGTTTTTTCGAATGTATTGATCACCTCTGTCTGGTTTTCTATTTTGGCGGGTTTGAAAATATTTTTGGATGAGTTTTGGCGGGTTTTCAAATATTTTGGCTCTTTGCGCAGAGATGACGGTGCCGGTTGCGGTGCGCTCCGGGGCGCTCCTTCTGCGGAAAGACGCCTGGCAGCGGCACTTGGGACAGCTCCGCGTCTCCGTATTCTGCGTTTCTTGCCTTCTGCATCTCAGCAAAATGCTTTCCCACTAGGTCTAGCAAGGAGAAACTGTGGCAGCTGAGTAGATGTAGCCCGGCCCGCCCTTTGAAGTTGACAAGTTCGTGGCATCTCAGAGCCTCAAGGGAAGAGCAAGGTTATCTATGGTAGCCTGGGGCAGAACTAGCAGCAAGCAGAGCAAAGTTGTCCAAGAATAGCTTCCATTGGAATGCTAATGGCAATTGAAGAGGCAGGCCTGTGGCAAGCCACTAGTTTCTAGCAGTTTGAAAGTTGCAGACACAGTGCCGGTGTTGTGCGGCTTCCTTCTTGGCCTCCTAGAAGGTGCCGCGCTCTCTGTGTCTTGCTTGCCAATATGTTGCCGTGTTCCTCTTATTGTTTGGTTTGTTTTGATTTGTTTTTATGATGTTTTGCCAAGTTTTTTGAATGTTTTGATCAGTTCAGGCTGGTTTTCTAATGTTTTGGCATCTTTTCAGAATGTTTTGATGAGTTTTGCGGGTCTAAATTATTTTGTAGGGTTTTCGGAATATTTTGGTTGGTTTTGATTTGTTTTGATGATGTTTTGGCGGGTTTTCGGAATGTTTTGGTTGGGTTTTAGAATGTTTTGTATTCTCTTGAGTTGTTTTTATTGTGTTGGCAGGTTTTGCAATGTTTGGATTCCTTTTGGCAGGTGTTCGGAATGTTTTGGCGGGTGTTCGGGATGTTTTGATTAGTTTTGACGGGTTTTGAAATATTTTGGCCGGTTTTTAAAAGGTTTACATTTGTTTTGATTTGTTTTGATTCTGTTTAGCCCAGTTTTTGGTGTGTTTGGATTAGCTTTGGTGGGCTTTATCATGTTTTGTCAGGTTTTTTCGAATGTATTGATCACTTCTGTCTGGTTTTCTATTTTGGCGGGTTTGAAAATATTTTTGGATTAGTTTTGGGGGGTTTTCAAATATTTTGGCTCTTTGCGCAGAGATGACGGTGCCGGTTGCGGTGCGCTCCGGGGCGGTTCTTCTGCGGAAAGACGCCTGGCAGCGGCACTTGGGACAGCTCCGCGTCTCCGTATTCTGCGTTTCTTGCCTTCTGCATCTCAGCAAAATGGTTTCCCACTAGGTCTAGCAAGGAGAAACTGTGGCAGCTGAGTAGATGTAGCCCGGCCCGCCCTTTGAAGTTGACAAGTTCTTGGCATCTCAGAGCCTCAAGGGAAGAGCAAGGTTATCTATGGTAGGCTGGGGCAGAACTAGCAGCAAGCAGAGCAAAGTTGTCCAAGAATAGCTTCCATTGGAATGGTAATGGCAATTGAAGAGGCAGGCCAGTGGCAAGCCACTAGCTTCTAGCAGTTTGAAAGTTGCAGACACAGTGCCGGTGTTGTGCGGCTTCCTTCTTGGCCTCCTAGAAGGTGCCGCGCTCTCTGTGTCTTGCTTGCCAATATGTTGCCGTGTTCCTCTTATTGTTTGGTTTGTTTTGATTTGTTTTGATGATGTTTTGGCGGGTTTTTGGAATGTTTTGGTTGGTTTTGATTTGTTTTTATGATGTTTTGCCAAGTTTTTTGAATGTTTTGATCAGTTCTGGCTGGTTTTCTAATGTTTTGGCATCTTTTCAGAATGTTTTGATGAGTTTTGCGGGTATAAATTATTTTGTCGGGTTTTCGGAATATTTTGGTTGGTTTTGATTTGTTTTGATGATGTTTTGGTGGGTTTTCGGAATGTTTTGGTTGGGTTTTAGAATGTTTTGTTTTCTCTTGTGTTGTTTTTATTGTGTTGGCAGGTTGTGGAACATTTGGATTCCTTTTGGCGGGTTTTAAAATATTTTGGCGGGTATTTGGAATGTTTTGGTTTGCTTTCATTTGTTTTGATTATGTTTTGGCAAGTTATTGAAAATTTTGATCACTTCTGACTGGTTTTCTAGTATTTTGGCATCTTTTCAGAATGTTTTGATCAGTTTTGGCGGGTTCTAAACTATTTTGTCAGGTTTTTGGAATTTTTTGGTTGGTTTTGATTTGTTTTTATGATGTTTTGCCAAGTTTTTTGAATGTTTTGATCAGTTCAGGCTGGTTTTCTAATGTTTTGGCATCTTTTCAGAATGTTTTGATGAGTTTTGCGGGTCTAAATTATTTTGGCGGCTTTTCGGAATATTTTGGTTGGTTTTGATTTTTTTTTTATGATGTTTTGGCGGGTGTTCGGAATGTTTTGGCGGGTATTCGGAATGTTTTGATTAGTTTTGACGGGTTTTGAAATATTTTGGCCGGTTTTTAGAAGGTTTCGATTTGTTTTGATTTGTTTTGATTCTGTTTAGCCCAGTTTTTGGTGTGTTTGGATTAGCTTTGGTGGGCTTTATCATGTTTTGTCAGGTTTTTTCGAATGTATTGATCACCTCTGTCTGGTTTTCTATTTTGGCGGGTTTGAAAATATTTTTGGATGAGTTTTGGCGGGTTTTCAAATATTTTGGCTCTTTGTGCAGAGATGACGGTGCCGGTTGCGGTGCGCTCCGGGGCGGTCCTTCTGCGGAAAGACGCCTGGCAGCGGCACTTGGGACAGCTCCGCGTCTCCGTATTGTGCGTTTCTTGCCTTCTGCATCTCAGCAAAATGGTTTCCCACTAGGTCTAGCAAGGAGAAACTGTGGCAGCTGAGTAGATGTAGCCTGGCCCGCCCTTTGAAGTTGACAAGTTCTTGGCATCTCAGAGCCTCAAGGGAAGAGCAAGGTTATCTATGGTAGGCTGGGGCAGAACTAGCACCAAGCAGAGCAAAGTTGTCCAAGAATACCTTCCATTGGAATGCTAATGGCAATTGAAGAGGCAGGCCTGTGGCAAGCCACTAGCTTCTAGCAGTTTGAAAGTTGCAGACACAGTGCAGGTGTTGTGCGGCTTCCTTCTTGGCCTCCTAGAAGGTGCCGCGCTCTCTGTGTCTTGCTTGCCAATATGTGGCCGTGTTCCTCTTATTGTTTGGTTTGTTTTGATTTGTTTTGATGATGTTTTGGCGGGTTTTCGGAATGTTTTGGTTGGTTTTGATTTGTTTTTATGTTGTTTTGCCAAGTTTTTTGAATGTTTTGATCAGTTCAGTCTGGTTTTCTAATGTTTTGGCATCTTTTCAGAATGTTTTGATGAGTTTTGCGGGTCTAAATTATTTTGGCGGGTTTTCGGAATATTTTGGTTGGTTTTGATTTGTTTTTATGATGTTTTGACGGGTTTTCGGAATGTTTTGGTTGGGTTTTAGAATGTTTTGTTTTCTCTTGTGTTGGTTTTATTGTGTTGGCAGGTTGTGGAACATTTGGATTCCTTTTGGCGGGTTTTAAAATATTTTGGCGGGTATTTGGAATGTTTTGGTTTGCTTTCATTTGTTTTGATTATGTTTTGGCAAGTTATTGAAAATTTTGATCACTTCTGACTGGTTTTCTAGTATTTTGGCATCTTTTCAGAATGTTTTGATCAGTTTTGGTGGGTTCTAAACTATTTTGTCAGGTTTTTGGAATTTTTTGGTTGGTTTTGATTTGTTTTTATGATGTTTTGCCAAGTTTTTTGAATGTTTTGATCAGTTCAGGCTGGTTTTCTAATGTTTTGGCATCTTTTCAGAATGTTTTGATGAGTTTTGCGGGTCTAAATTATTTTGGCGGCTTTTCGGAATATTTTGGTTGGTTTTGATTTTTTTTTTATGATGTTTTGGCGGGTTTTTGGAATGTTTTGGCGGGTATTTGGAATGTTTTGGCGGGTGTTCGGAATGTTTTGGCGGGTATGCGGAATGTTTTGATTAGTTTTGACGGGTTTTGAAATATTTTGGCCGGTTTTTAGAAGGTTTCGATTTGTTTTGATTTGTTTTGATTCTGTTTAGCCCAGTTTTTGGTGTGTTTGGATTAGCTTTGGTGGGCTTTATCATGTTTTGTCAGGTTTTTTCGAATGTATTGATCACCTCTGTCTGGTTTTCTATTTTGGCGGGTTTGAAAATATTTTTGGATTAGTTTTGGCGGGTTTTCAAATATTTTGGCTCTTTGCGCAGAGATGACGGTGCCGGTTGCGGTGCGCTCCGGGGCGCTCCTTCTGCGGAAAGACGCCTGGCAGCGGCACTTGGGACAGCTCCGCGTCTCCGTATTGTGCGTTTCTTGCCTTCTGCATCTCAGCCAAATGCTTTCCCACTAGGTCTAGCAAGGAGAAACTGTGGCAGCTGAGTAGATGTAGCCCGGCCCGCCCTTTGAAGTTGACAAGTTCGTGGCATCTCAGAGCCTCAAGGGAAGAGCAAGGTTATCTATGGTAGGCTGGGGCGGAACTAGCAGCAAGCAGAGCAAAGTTGTCCAAGAATAGCTTCCATTGGAATGCTAATGGCAATTGAAGAGGCAGGCCTGTGGCAAGCCACTAGTTTCTAGCAGTTTGAAAGTTGCAGACACAGTGCCGGTGTTGTGCGGCTTCCTTCTTGGCCTCCTAGAAGGTGCCGCGCTCTCTGTGTCTTGCTTGCCAATATGTTGCCGTGTTCCTCTTATTGTTTGGTTTGTTTTGATTTGTTTTGATGATGTTTTGGCGGGTTTTCGGAATGTTTTGGTTGGTTTTGATTTGTTTTTATGATGTTTTGCCAAGTTTTTTGAATGTTTTGATCAGTTCAGTCTGGTTTTCTAATGTTTTGGCATCTTTTCAGAATGTTTTGATGAGTTTTGCGGGTCTAAATTATTTTGTAGGGTTTTCGGAATATTTTGGTTGGTTTTGATTTGTTTTGATGATGTTTTGGCGGGTTTTCGGAATGTTTTGGTTGGGTTTTAGAATGTTTTGTATTCTCTTGAGTTGTTTTTATTGTGTTGGCAGGTTTTGCAATGTTTGGATTCCTTTTGGCAGGTGTTCGGAATGTTTTGGCGGGTGTTCGGGATGTTTTGATTAGTTTTGACGGGTTTTGAAATATTTTGGCCGGTTTTTAAAAGTTTTACATTTGTTTTGATTTGTTTTGATTCTGTTTAGCCCAGTTTTTGGTGTGTTTGGATTAGCTTTGGTGGGCTTTATCATGTTTTGTCAGGTTTTTTCGAATGTATTGATCACTTCTGTCTGGTTTTCTATTTTGGCGGGTTTGAAAATATTTTTGGATGAGTTTTGGTGGGTTTTCAAATATTTTGGCTCTTTGCGCAGAGATGACGGTGCCGGTTGCGGTGCGCTCCGGGGCGGTCCTTCTGCGGAAAGACGCCTGGCAGCGGCACTTGGGACAGCTCCGTGTCTCCGTATTGTGCGTTTCTTGCCTTCTGCATCTCAGCAAAATGGTTTCCCACTAGGTCTAGCAAGGAGAAACTGTGGCAGCTGAGTAGATGTAGCCCGGCCCGCCCTTTGAAGTTGACAAGTTCTTGGCATCTCAGAGCCTCAAGGGAAGAGCAAGGTTATCTATGGTAGGCTGGGGCAGAACTAGCAGCAAGCAGAGCAAAGTTGTCCAAGAATAGCTTCCATTGGAATGCTAATGGCAATTGAAGAGGCAGGCCTGTGGCAAGCCACTAGCTTCTAGCAGTTTGAAAGTTGCAGACACAGTGCAGGTGTTGTGCGGCTTCCTTCTTGGCCTCCTAGAAGGTGCCGCGCTCTCTGTGTCTTGCTTGCCAATATGTTGCCGTGTTCCTCTTATTGTTTGGTTTGTTTTGATTTGTTTTGATGATGTTTTGGCGGGTTTTCGGAATGTTTTGGTTGGTTTTGATTTGTTTTTATGTTGTTTTGCCAAGTTTTTTGAATGTTTTGATCAGTTCTGGCTGGTTTTCTAATATTTTGGCATCTTTTCAGAATGTTTTGATGAGTTTTGCGGGTCTAAATTATTTTGGCGGGTTTTCGGAATATTTTGGTTGGTTTTGATTTGTTTTTATGATGTTTTGACGGGTTTTCGGAATGTTTTGGTTGGGTTTTAGAATGTTTTGTTTTCTCTTGTGTTGTTTTTATTGTGTTGGCAGGTTGTGGAACATTTGGATTCCTTTTGGCGGGTTTTAAAATATTTTGGCGGGTATTTGGAATGTTTTGGTTTGCTTTCATTTGTTTTGATTATGTTTTGGCAAGTTATTGAAAATTTTGATCACTTCTGACTGGTTTTCTAGTATTTTGGCATCTTTTCAGAATGTTTTGATCCGTTTTGGCGGGTTCTAAACTATTTTGTCAGGTTTTTGGAATTTTTTGGTTGGTTTTGATTTGTTTTTATGATGTTTTGCCAAGTTTTTTGAATGTTTTGATCAGTTCAGTCTGGTTTTCTAATGTTTTGGCATCTTTTCAGAATGTTTTGATGAGTTTTGCGGGTCTAAATTATTTTGGCGGCTTTTCGGAATATTTTGGTTGGTTTTGATTTTTTTTTTATGATGTTTTGGCGGGTTTTTGGAATGTTTTGGCGGGTATTTGGAATGTTTGGCGGGTGTTCGGAATGTTTTGGCGGGTATTCGGAATGTTTTGATTAGTTTTGACGGGTTTTGAAATATTTTGGCCGGTTTTTAGAAGGTTTACATTTGTTTTGATTTGTTTTGATTCTGTTTAGCCCAGTTTTTGGTGTGTTTGGATTAGCTTTGGTGGGCTTTATCATGTTTTGTCAGGTTTTTTCGAATGTATTGATCACCTCTGTCTGGTTTTCTATTTTGGCGGGTTTGAAAATATTTTTGGATTAGTTTTGGCGGGTTTTCAAATATTTTGGCTCTTTGCGCAGAGATGACGGTGCCGGTTGCGGTGCGCTCCGGGGCGGTCCTTCTGCGGAAAGACGCCTGGCAGCGGCACTTGGGACAGCTCCGCGTCTCCGTATTCTGCGTTTCTTGCCTTCTGCATCTCAGCCAAATGCTTTCCCACTAGGTCTAGCAAGGAGAAACTGTGGCAGCTGAGTAGATGTAGCCCGGCCCGCCCTTTGAAGTTGACAAGTTCGTGGCATCTCAGAGCCTCAAGGGAAGAGCAAGGTTATCTATGGTAGGCTGGGGCAGAACTAGCAGCAAGCAGAGCAAAGTTGTCCAAGAATAGCTTCCATTGGAATGCTAATGGCAATTGAAGAGGCAGGCCTGTGGCAAGCCACTAGTTTCTAGCAGTTTGAAAGTTGCAGACACAGTGCCGGTGTTGTGCGGCTTCCTTCTTGGCCTCCTAGAAGGTGCCGCGCTCTCTGTGTCTTGCTTGCCAATATGTTGCCGTGTTCCTCTTATTGTTTGGTTTGTTTTGATTTGTTTTTATGATGTTTTGGCGGGTTTTCGGAATGTTTTGGTTGGTTTTGATTTGTTTTTATGATGTTTTGCCGAGTTTTTTGAATGTTTTGATCAGTTCAGTCTGGTTTTCTAATGTTTTGGCATCTTTTCAGAATGTTTTGATGAGTTTTGCGGGTCTAAATTATTTTGTAGGGTTTTCGGAATATTTTGGTTGGTTTTGATTTGTTTTGATGATGTTTTGGCGGGTTTTCGGAATGTTTTGGTTGGGTTTTAGAATGTTTTGTATTCTCTTGAGTTGTTTTTATTGTGTTGGCAGGATTTGCAATGTTTGGATTCCTTTTGGCAGGTGTTCGGAATGTTTTGGCGGGTTTTCGGGATGTTTTGATTAGTTTTGACGGGTTTTGAAATATTTTGGCCGGTTTTTAAAAGGTTTACATTTGTTTTGATTTGTTTTGATTCTGTTTAGCCCAGTTTTTGGTGTGTTTGGATTAGCTTTGGTGGGCTTTATCATGTTTTGTCAGGTTTTTTCGAATGTATTGATCACTTCTGTCTGGTTTTCTATTTTGGCGGGTTTGAAAATATTTTTGGATGAGTTTTGGCGGGTTTTCAAATATTTTGGCTCTTTGCGCAGAGATGACGGTGCCGGTTGCGGTGCGCTCCGGGGCGGTCCTTCTGCGGAAAGACGCCTATCAGCGGCACTTGGGACAGCTCCGCGTCTCCGTATTGTGCGTTTCTTGCCTTCTGCATCTCAGCAAAATGCTTTCCCACTAGGTCTAGCAAGGAGAAACTGTGGCAGCTGAGTAGATGTAGCCCGGCCCGCCCTTTGAAGTTGACAAGTTCTTGGCATCTCAGAGCCTCAAGGGAAGAGCAAGGTTATCTATGGTAGGCTGGGGCAGAACTAGCAGCAAGCAGAGCAAAGTTGTCCAAGAATAGCTTCCATTGGAATGCTAATGGCAATTGAAGAGGCAGGCCTGTGGCAAGCCACTAGCTTCTAGCAGTTTGAAAGTTGCAGACACAGTGCAGGTGTTGTGCGGCTTCCTTCTTGGCCTCCTAGAAGGTGCCGCGCTCTCTGTGTCTTGCTTGCCAATATGTTGCCGTGTTCCTCTTATTGTTTGGTTTGTTTTGATTTGTTTTGATGATGTTTTGGCGGGTTTTCGGAATGTTTTGGTTGGTTTTGATTTGTTTTTATGTTGTTTTGCCAAGTTTTTTGAATGTTTTGATCAGTTCTGGCTGGTTTTCTAATATTTTGGCATCTTTTCAGAATGTTTTGATGAGTTTTGCGGGTCTAAATTATTTTGGCGGGTTTTCGGAATATTTTGGTTGGTTTTGATTTGTTTTTATGATGTTTTGACGGGTTTTCGGAATGTTTTGGTTGGGTTTTAGAATGTTTTGTTTTCTCTTGTGTTGTTTTTATTGTGTTGGCAGGTTGTGGAACATTTGGATTCCTTTTGGCGGGTTTTAAAATATTTTGGCGGGTATTTGGAATGTTTTGGTTTGCTTTCATTTGTTTTGATTATGTTTTGGCAAGTTATTGAAAATTTTGATCACTTCTGACTGGTTTTCTAGTATTTTGGCATCTTTTCAGAATGTTTTGATCCGTTTTGGCGGGTTCTAAACTATTTTGTCAGGTTTTTGGAATTTTTTGGTTGGTTTTGATTTGTTTTTATGATGTTTTGCCAAGTTTTTTGAATGTTTTGATCAGTTCAGTCTGGTTTTCTAATGTTTTGGCATCTTTTCAGAATGTTTTGATGAGTTTTGCGGGTCTAAATTATTTTGGCGGCTTTTCGGAATATTTTGGTTGGTTTTGATTTTTTTTTTATGATGTTTTGGCGGGTTTTTGGAATGTTTTGGCGGGTATTTGGAATGTTTGGCGGGTGTTCGGAATGTTTTGGCGGGTATTCGGAATGTTTTGATTAGTTTTGACGGGTTTTGAAATATTTTGGCCGGTTTTTAGAAGGTTTACATTTGTTTTGATTTGTTTTGATTCTGTTTAGCCCAGTTTTTGGTGTGTTTGGATTAGCTTTGGTGGGCTTTATCATGTTTTGTCAGGTTTTTTCGAATGTATTGATCACCTCTGTCTGGTTTTCTATTTTGGCGGGTTTGAAAATATTTTTGGATTAGTTTTGGCGGGTTTTCAAATATTTTGGCTCTTTGCGCAGAGATGACGGTGCCGGTTGCGGTGCGCTCCGGGGCGGTCCTTCTGCGGAAAGACGCCTGGCAGCGGCACTTGGGACAGCTCCGCGTCTCCGTATTCTGCGTTTCTTGCCTTCTGCATCTCAGCCAAATGCTTTCCCACTAGGTCTAGCAAGGAGAAACTGTGGCAGCTGAGTAGATGTAGCCCGGCCCGCCCTTTGAAGTTGACAAGTTCGTGGCATCTCAGAGCCTCAAGGGAAGAGCAAGGTTATCTATGGTAGGCTGGGGCGGAACTAGCAGCAAGCAGAGCAAAGTTGTCCAAGAATAGCTTCCATTGGAATGCTAATGGCAATTGAAGAGGCAGGCCTGTGGCAAGCCACTAGTTTCTAGCAGTTTGAAAGTTGCAGACACAGTGCCGGTGTTGTGCGGCTTCCTTCTTGGCCTCCTAGAAGGTGCCGCGCTCTCTGTGTCTTGCTTGCCAATATGTTGCCGTGTTCCTCTTATTGTTTGGTTTGTTTTGATTTGTTTTTATGATGTTTTGGCGGGTTTTCGGAATGTTTTGGTTGGTTTTGATTTGTTTTTATGATGTTTTGCCGAGTTTTTTGAATGTTTTGATCAGTTCAGTCTGGTTTTCTAATGTTTTGGCATCTTTTCAGAATGTTTTGATGAGTTTTGCGGGTCTAAATTATTTTGTAGGGTTTTCGGAATATTTTGGTTGGTTTTGATTTGTTTTGATGATGTTTTGGCGGGTTTTCGGAATGTTTTGGTTGGGTTTTAGAATGTTTTGTATTCTCTTGAGTTGTTTTTATTGTGTTGGCAGGATTTGCAATGTTTGGATTCCTTTTGGCAGGTGTTCGGAATGTTTTGGCGGGTTTTCGGGATGTTTTGATTAGTTTTGACGGGTTTTGAAATATTTTGGCCGGTTTTTAAAAGGTTTACATTTGTTTTGATTTGTTTTGATTCTGTTTAGCCCAGTTTTTGGTGTGTTTGGATTAGCTTTGGTGGGCTTTATCATGTTTTGTCAGGTTTTTTCGAATGTATTGATCACTTCTGTCTGGTTTTCTATTTTGGCGGGTTTGAAAATATTTTTGGATGAGTTTTGGCGGGTTTTCAAATATTTTGGCTCTTTGCGCAGAGATGACGGTGCCGGTTGCGGTGCGCTCCGGGGCGGTCCTTCTGCGGAAAGACGCCTATCAGCGGCACTTGGGACAGCTCCGCGTCTCCGTATTGTGCGTTTCTTGCCTTCTGCATCTCAGCAAAATGCTTTCCCACTAGGTCTAGCAAGGAGAAACTGTGGCAGCTGAGTAGATGTAGCCCGGCCCGCCCTTTGAAGTTGACAAGTTCTTGGCATCTCAGAGCCTCAAGGGAAGAGCAAGGTTATCTATGGTAGGCTGGGGCAGAACTAGCAGCAAGCAGAGCAAAGTTGTCCAAGAATAGCTTCCATTGGAATGCTAATGGCAATTGAAGAGGCAGGCCTGTGGCAAGCCACTAGCTTCTAGCAGTTTGAAAGTTGCAGACACAGTGCAGGTGTTGTGCGGCTTCCTTCTTGGCCTCCTAGAAGGTGCCGCGCTCTCTGTGTCTTGCTTGCCAATATGTTGCCGTGTTCCTCTTATTGTTTGGTTTGTTTTGATTTGTTTTTATGATGTTTTGGCGGGTTTTCGGAATGTTTTGGTTGGTTTTGATTTGTTTTTATGATGTTTTGCCAAGTTTTTTGAATGTTTTGATCAGTTCTGGCTGGTTTTCTAATGTTTTGGCATCTTTTCAGAATGTTTTGATGAGTTTTGCGGGTCTAAATTATTTTGTCGGGTTTTCGGAATATTTTGGTTGGTTTTGATTTGTTTTGATGATGTTTTGGTGGGTTTTCGGAATGTTTTGGTTGGGTTTTAGAATGTTTTGTTTTCTCTTGTGTTGTTTTTATTGTGTTGGCAGGTTGTGGAACATTTGGATTCCTTTTGGCGGGTTTTAAAATATTTTGGCGGGTATTTGGAATGTTTTGGTTTGCTTTCATTTGTTTTGATTATGTTTTGGCAAGTTATTGAAAATTTTGATCACTTCTGACTGGTTTTCTAGTATTTTGGCATCTTTTCAGAATGTTTTGATCAGTTTTGGCGGGTTCTAAACTATTTTGTCAGGTTTTTGGAATTTTTTGGTTGGTTTTGATTTGTTTTTATGATGTTTTGCCAAGTTTTTTGAATGTTTTGATCAGTTCAGTCTGGTTTTCTAATGTTTTGGCATCTTTTCAGAATGTTTTGATGAGTTTTGCGGGTCTAAATTATTTTGGCGGCTTTTCGGAATATTTTGGTTGGTTTTGATTTTTTTTTTATGATGTTTTGGCGGGTTTTTGGAATGTTTTGGCGGGTATTTGGAATGTTTTGGCGGGTGTTCGGAATGTTTTGGCGGGTATGCGGAATGTTTTGATTAGTTTTGACGGGTTTTGAAATATTTTGGCCGGTTTTTAGAAGGTTTCGATTTGTTTTGATTTGTTTTGATTCTGTTTAGCCCAGTTTTTGGTGTGTTTGGATTAGCTTTGGTGGGCTTTATCATGTTTTGTCAGGTTTTTTCGAATGTATTGATCACCTCTGTCTGGTTTTCTATTTTGGCGGGTTTGAAAATATTTTTGGATTAGTTTTGGCGGGTTTTCAAATATTTTGGCTCTTTGTGCAGAGATGACGGTGCCGGTTGCGGTGCGCTCCGGGGCGCTCCTTCTGCGGAAAGACGCCTGGCAGCGGCACTTGGGACAGCTCCGCGTCTCCGTATTCTGCGTTTCTTGCCTTCTGCATCTCAGCCAAATGCTTTCCCACTAGGTCTAGCAAGGAGAAACTGTGGCAGCTGAGTAGATGTAGCCCGGCCCGCCCTTTGAAGTTGACAAGTTCGTGGCATCTCAGAGCCTCAAGGGAAGAGCAAGGTTATCTATGGTAGGCTGGGGCGGAACTAGCAGCAAGCAGAGCAAAGTTGTCCAAGAATAGCTTCCATTGGAATGCTAATGGCAATTGAAGAGGCAGGCCTGTGGCAAGCCACTAGTTTCTAGCAGTTTGAAAGTTGCAGACACAGTGCCGGTGTTGTGCGGCTTCCTTCTTGGCCTCCTAGAAGGTGCCGCGCTCTCTGTGTCTTGCTTGCCAATATGTTGCCGTGTTCCTCTTATTGTTTGGTTTGTATTGATTTGTTTTTATGATGTTTTGGCGGGTTTTCGGAATGTTTTGGTTGGTTTTGATTTGTTTTTATGATGTTTTGCCAAGTTTTTTGAATGTTTTGATCAGTTCAGTCTGGTTTTCTAATGTTTTGGCATCTTTTCAGAATGTTTTGATGAGTTTTGCGGGTCTAAATTATTTTGTGGGGTTTTCGGAATATTTTGGTTGGTTTTGATTTGTTTTTATGATGTTTTGGCGGGTTTTCGGAATGTTTTGGTTGGGTTTTAGAATGTTTTGTATTCTCTTGAGTTGTTTTTATTGTGTTGGCAGGTTTTGCAATGTTTGGATTCCTTTTGGCAGGTGTTCGGAATGTTTTGGCGGGTGTTCGGGATGTTTTGATTAGTTTTGACGGGTTTTGAAATATTTTGGCCGGTTTTTAAAAGGTTTACATTTGTTTTGATTTGTTTTGATTCTGTTTAGCCCAGTTTTTGGTGTGTTTGGATTAGCTTTGGTGGGCTTTATCATGTTTTGTCAGGTTTTTTCGAATGTATTGATCACTTCTGTCTGGTTTTCTATTTTGGCGGGTTTGAAAATATTTTTGGATGAGTTTTGGTGGGTTTTCAAATATTTTGGCTCTTTGCGCAGAGATGACGGTGCCGGTTGCGGTGCGCTCCGGGGCGGTCCTTCTGCGGAAAGACGCCTGGCAGCGGCACTTGGGACAGCTCCGCGTCTCCGTATTCTGCGTTTCTTGCCTTCTGCATCTCAGCAAAATGGTTTCCCACTAGGTCTAGCAAGGAGAAACTGTGGCAGCTGAGTAGATGTAGCCCGGCCCGCCCTTTGAAGTTGACAAGTTCTTGGCATCTCAGAGCCTCAAGGGAAGAGCAAGGTTATCTATGGTAGGCTGGGGCAGAACTAGCAGCAAGCAGAGCAAAGTTGTCCAAGAATACCTTCCATTGGAATGCTAATGGCAATTGAAGAGGCAGGCCTGTGGCAAGCCACTAGCTTCTAGCAGTTTGAAAGTTGCAGACACAGTGCAGGTGTTGTGCGGCTTCCTTCTTGGCCTCCTAGAAGGTGCCGCGCTCTCTGTGTCTTGCTTGCCAATATGTTGCCGTGTTCCTCTTATTGTTTGGTTTGTTTTGATTTGTTTTTATGATGTTTTGGCGGGTTTTCGGAATGTTTTGGTTGGTTTTGATTTGTTTTTATGTTGTTTTGCCAAGTTTTTTGAATGTTTTGATCAGTTCTGGCTGGTTTTCTAATGTTTTGGCATCTTTTCAGAATGTTTTGATGAGTTTTGCGGGTCTAAATTATTTTGTGGGGTTTTCGGAATATTTTGGTTGGTTTTGATTTGTTTTTATGATGTTTTGACGGGTTTTCGGAATGTTTTGGTTGGGTTTTAGAATGTTTTGTTTTCTCTTGTGTTGTTTTTATTGTGTTGGCAGGTTGTGGAACATTTGGATTCCTTTTGGCGGGTTTTAAAATATTTTGGCGGGTATTTGGAATGTTTTGGTTTGCTTTCATTTGTTTTGATTATGTTTTGGCAAGTTATTGAAAATTTTGATCACTTCTGACTGGTTTTCTAGTATTTTGGCATCTTTTCAGAATGTTTTGATCAGTTTTGGCGGGTTCTAAACTATTTTGTCAGGTTTTTGGAATTTTTTGGTTGGTTTTGATTTGTTTTTATGATGTTTTGCCAAGTTTTTTGAATGTTTTGATCAGTTCAGGCTGGTTTTCTAATGTTTTGGCATCTTTTCAGAATGTTTTAATGAGTTTTGCGGGTCTAAATTATTTTGGCGGCTTTTCGGAATATTTTGGTTGGTTTTGATTTTTTTTTTATGATGTTTTGGCGGGTTTTTGGAATGTTTTGGCGGGTATTTGGAATGTTTTGGCGGGTGTTCGGAATGTTTTGGCGGGTATTCGGAATGTTTTGATTAGTTTTGACGGGTTTTGAAATATTTTGGCCGGTTTTTAGAAGGTTTCGATTTGTTTTGATTTGTTTTGATTCTGTTTAGCCCAGTTTTTGGTGTGTTTGGATTAGCTTTGGTGGGCTTTATCATGTTTTGTCAGGTTTTTTCGAATGTATTGATCACCTCTGTCTGGTTTTCTATTTTGGCGGGTTTGAAAATATTTTTGGATTAGTTTTGGCGGGTTTTCAACTATTTTGGCTCTTTGCGCAGAGATGACGGTGCCGGTTGCGGTGCGCTCCGGGGCGCTCCTTCTGCGGAAAGACGCCTGGCAGCGGCACTTGGGACAGCTCCGCGTCTCCGTATTCTGCGTTTCTTGCCTTCTGCATCTCAGCCAAATGCTTTCCCACTAGGTCTAGCAAGGAGAAACTGTGGCAGCTGAGTAGATGTAGCCCGGCCCGCCCTTTGAAGTTGACAAGTTCGTGGCATCTCAGAGCCTCAAGGGAAGAGCAAGGTTATCTATGGTAGGCTGGGGCGGAACTAGCAGCAAGCAGAGCAAAGTTGTCCAAGAATAGCTTCCATTGGAATGCTAATGGCAATTGAAGAGGCAGGCCTGTGGCAAGCCACTAGTTTCTAGCAGTTTGAAAGTTGCAGACACAGTGCCGGTGTTGTGCGGCTTCCTTCTTGGCCTCCTAGAAGGTGCCGCGCTCTCTGTGTCTTGCTTGCCAATATGTTGCCGTGTTCCTCTTATTGTTTGGTTTGTTTTGATTTGTTTTTATGATGTTTTGCCAAGTTTTTTGAATGTTTTGATCAGTTCTGGCTGGTTTTCTAATGTTTTGGCATCTTTTCAGAATGTTTTGATGAGTTTTGCGGGTCTAAATTATTTTGTGGGGTTTTCGGAATATTTTGGTTGGTTTTGATTTGTTTTTATGATGTTTTGGCGGGTTTTCGGAACGTTTTGGTTGGGTTTTAGAAGGTTTTGTATTCTCTTGAGTTGTTTTTATTGTGTTGGCAGGTTTTGCAATGTTTGGATTCCTTTTGGCAGGTGTTCGGAATGTTTTGGCGGGTGTTCGGGATGTTTTGATTAGTTTTGACGGGTTTTGAAATATTTTGGCCGGTTTTTAAAAGGTTTACATTTGTTTTGATTTGTTTTGATTCTGTTTAGCCCAGTTTTTGGTGTGTTTGGATTAGCTTTGGTGGGCTTTATCATGTTTTGTCAGGTTTTTTCGAATGTATTGATCACTTCTGTCTGGTTTTCTATTTTGGCGGGTTTGAAAATATTTTTGGATGAGTTTTGGCGGGTTTTCAAATATTTTGGCTCTTTGCGCAGAGATGACGGTGCCGGTTGCGGTGCGCTCCGGGGCGGTTCTTCTGCGGAAAGACGCCTGGCAGCAGCACTTGGGACAGCTCCGCGTCTCCGTATTCTGCGTTTCTTGCCTTCTGCATCTCAGCCAAATGGTTTCCCACTAGGTCTAGCAAGGAGAAACTGTGGCAGCTGAGTAGATGTAGCCCGGCCCGCCCTTTGAAGTTGACAAGTTCTTGGGATCTCAGAGCCTCAAGGGAAGAGCAAGGTTATCTATGGTAGGCTGGGGCAGAACTAGCAGCAAGCAGAGCAAAGTTGTCCAAGAATAGCTTCCATTGGAATGCTAATGGCAATTGAAGAGGCAGGCCTGTGGCAAGCCACTAGCTTCTAGCAGTTTGAAAGTTGCAGACACAGTGCAGGTGTTGTGCGGCTTCCTTCTTGGCCTCCTAGAAGTTGCCGCGCTCTCTGTGTCTTGCTTGCCAATATGTTGCCGTGTTCCTCTTATTGTTTGGTTTGTTTTGATTTGTTTTTATGATGTTTTGGCGGGTTTTCGGAATGTTTTGGTTGGTTTTGATTTGTTTTTATGATGTTTTGCCAAGTTTTTTGAATGTTTTGATCAGTTCTGGCTGGTTTTCTAATGTTTTGGCATCTTTTCAGAATGTTTTGATGAGTTTTGCGGGTATAAATTATTTTGTCGGGTTTTCGGAATATTTTGGTTGGTTTTGATTTGTTTTGATGATGTTTTGGTGGGTTTTCGGAATGTTTTGGTTGGGTTTTAGAATGTTTTGTTTTCTCTTGTGTTGTTTTTATTGTGTTGGCAGGTTGTGGAACATTTGGATTCCTTTTGGCGGGTTTTAAAATATTTTGGCGGGTATTTGGAATGTTTTGGTTTGCTTTCATTTGTTTTGATTATGTTTTGGCAAGTTATTGAAAATTTTGATCACTTCTGACTGGTTTTCTAGTATTTTGGCATCTTTTCAGAATGTTTTGATCCGTTTTGGCGGGTTCTAAACTATTTTGTCAGGTTTTTGGAATTTTTTGGTTGGTTTTGATTTGTTTTTATGATGTTTTGCCAAGTTTTTTGAATGTTTTGATCAGTTCAGGCTGGTTTTCTAATGTTTTGGCATCTTTTCAGAATGTTTTGATGAGTTTTGTGGGTCTAAATTATTTTGTCGGGTTTTCGGAATATTTTGGTTGGTTTTGATTTTTTTTTTATGATGTTTTGGCGGGTTTTTGGAATGTTTTGGCGGGTATTTGGAATGTTTTGGCGGGTGTTCGGAATGTTTTGGCGGGTATTCGGTATTTTGATTAGTTTTGACGGGTTTTGAAATATTTTGGCCGGTTTTTAGAAGGTTTCGATTTCTTTTGATTTGTTTTGATTCTGTTTAGCCCAGTTTTTGGTGTGCTTGGATTAGCTTTGGTGGGCTTTATCATGTTTTGTCAGGTTTTTTCGAATGTATTGATCACCTCTGTCTGGTTTTCTATTTTGGCGGGTTTGAAAATATTTTTGGATTAGTTTTGGCGGGTTTTCAAATATTTTGGCTCTTTGTGCAGAGATGACGGTGCCGGTTGCGGTGCGCTCCTGGGCGGTTCTTCTGCGGAAAGACGCCTGGCAGCGGCACTTGGGACAGCTCCGCGTCTCCGTATTCTGCGTTTCTTGCCTTCTGCATCTCAGCCAAATGCTTTCCCACTAGGTCTAGCAAGGAGAAACTGTGGCAGCTGAGTAGATGTAGCCCGGCCCGCCCTTTGAAGTTGACAAGTTCTTGGCATCTCAGAGCCTCAAGGGAAGAGCAAGGTTATCTATGGTAGGCTGGGGCGGAACTAGCAGCAAGCAGAGCAAAGTTGCCCAAGAATAGCTTCCATTGGAATGCTAATGGCAATTGAAGAGGCAGGCCTGTGGCAAGCCACTAGTTTCTAGCAGTTTGAAAGTTGCAGACACAGTGCCGGTGTTGTGCGGCTTCCTTCTTGGCCTCCTAGAAGGTGCCGCGCTCTCTGTGTCTTGCTTGCCAATATGTTGCCGTGTTCCTCTTATTGTTTGGTTTGTTTTGATTTGTTTTTATGATGTTTTGGCGGGTTTTCGGAATGTTTTGGTTGGTTTTGATTTGTTTTTATGATGTTTTGCCAAGTTTTTTGAATGTTTTGATCAGTTCAGTCTGGTTTTCTAATGTTTTGGCATCTTTTCAGAATGTTTTGATGAGTTTTGCGGGTCTAAATTATTTTGTGGGGTTTTCGGAATATTTTGGTTGGTTTTGATTTGTTTTTATGATGTTTTGGCGGGTTTTCGGAATGTTTTGGTTGGGTTTTAGAAGGTTTTGTATTCTCTTGAGTTGTTTTTATTGTGTTGGCAGGTTTTGCAATGTTTGGATTCCTTTTGGCAGGTGTTCGGAATGTTTTGGCGGGTGTTCGGGATGTTTTGATTAGTTTTGACGGGTTTTGAAATATTTTGGCCGGTTTTTAAAAGGTTTACATTTGTTTTGATTTGTTTTGATTCTGTTTAGCCCAGTTTTTGGTGTGTTTGGATTAGCTTTGGTGGGCTTTATCATGTTTTGTCAGGTTTTTTCGAATGTATTGATCACTTCTGTCTGGTTTTCTATTTTGGCGGGTTTGAAAATATTTTTGGATGAGTTTTGGCGGGTTTTCAAATATTTTGGCTCTTTGCGCAGAGATGACGGTGCCGGTTGCGGTGCGCTCCGGGGCGCTCCTTCTGCGGAAAGACGCCTGGCAGCGGCACTTGGGACAGCTCCGCGTCTCCGTATTCTGCGTTTCTTGCCTTCTGCATCTCAGCCAAATGCTTTCCCACTAGGTCTAGCAAGGAGAAACTGTGGCAGCTGAGTAGATGTAGCCCGGCCCGCCCTTTGAAGTTGACAAGTTCTTGGCATCTCAGAGCCTCAAGGGAAGAGCAAGGTTATCTATGGTAGGCTGGGGCAGAACTAGCAGCAAGCAGAGCAAAGTTGTCCAAGAATAGCTTCCATTGGAATGCTAATGGCAATTGAAGAGGCAGGCCAGTGGCAAGCCACTAGCTTCTAGCAGTTTGAAAGTTGCAGACACAGTGCAGGTGTTGTGCGGCTTCCTTCTTGGCCTCCTAGAAGTTGCCGCGCTCTCTGTGTCTTGCTTGCCAATATGTTGCCGTGTTCCTCTTATTGTTTGGTTTGTTTTGATTTGTTTTGATGATGTTTTGGCGGGTTTTCGGAATGTTTTGGTTGGTTTTGATTTGTTTTTATGATGTTTTGCCAAGTTTTTTGAATGTTTTGATCAGTTCAGTCTGGTTTTCTAATGTTTTGGCATCTTTTCAGAATGTTTTGATGAGTTTTGCGGGTCTAAATTATTTTGTGGGGTTTTCGGAATATTTTGGTTGGTTTTGATTTGTTTTTATGATGTTTTGGCGGGTTTTCGGAACGTTTTGGTTGGGTTTTAGAAGGTTTTGTATTCTCTTGAGTTGTTTTTATTGTGTTGGCAGGTTTTGCAATGTTTGGATTCCTTTTGGCAGGTGTTCGGAATGTTTTGGCGGGTGTTCGGGATGTTTTGATTAGTTTTGACGGGTTTTGAAATATTTTGGCCGGTTTTTAAAAGGTTTACATTTGTTTTGATTTGTTTTGATTCTGTTTAGCCCAGTTTTTGGTGTGTTTGGATTAGCTTTGGTGGGCTTTATCATGTTTTGTCAGGTTTTTTCGAATGTATTGATCACTTCTGTCTGGTTTTCTATTTTGGCGGGTTTGAAAATATTTTTGGATGAGTTTTGGCGGGTTTTCAAATATTTTGGCTCTTTGCGCAGAGATGACGGTGCCGGTTGCGGTGCGCTCCGGGGCGGTTCTTCTGCGGAAAGACGCCTGGCAGCAGCACTTGGGACAGCTCCGCGTCTCCGTATTCTGCGTTTCTTGCCTTCTGCATCTCAGCCAAATGGTTTCCCACTAGGTCTAGCAAGGAGAAACTGTGGCAGCTGAGTAGATGTAGCCCGGCCCGCCCTTTGAAGTTGACAAGTTCTTGGGATCTCAGAGCCTCAAGGGAAGAGCAAGGTTATCTATGGTAGGCTGGGGCAGAACTAGCAGCAAGCAGAGCAAAGTTGTCCAAGAATAGCTTCCATTGGAATGCTAATGGCAATTGAAGAGGCAGGCCTGTGGCAAGCCACTAGCTTCTAGCAGTTTGAAAGTTGCAGACACAGTGCAGGTGTTGTGCGGCTTCCTTCTTGGCCTCCTAGAAGTTGCCGCGCTCTCTGTGTCTTGCTTGCCAATATGTTGCCGTGTTCCTCTTATTGTTTGGTTTGTTTTGATTTGTTTTTATGATGTTTTGGCGGGTTTTCGGAATGTTTTGGTTGGTTTTGATTTGTTTTTATGATGTTTTGCCAAGTTTTTTGAATGTTTTGATCAGTTCTGGCTGGTTTTCTAATGTTTTGGCATCTTTTCAGAATGTTTTGATGAGTTTTGCGGGTATAAATTATTTTGTCGGGTTTTCGGAATATTTTGGTTGGTTTTGATTTGTTTTGATGATGTTTTGGTGGGTTTTCGGAATGTTTTGGTTGGGTTTTAGAATGTTTTGTTTTCTCTTGTGTTGTTTTTATTGTGTTGGCAGGTTGTGGAACATTTGGATTCCTTTTGGCGGGTTTTAAAATATTTTGGCGGGTATTTGGAATGTTTTGGTTTGCTTTCATTTGTTTTGATTATGTTTTGGCAAGTTATTGAAAATTTTGATCACTTCTGACTGGTTTTCTAGTATTTTGGCATCTTTTCAGAATGTTTTGATCCGTTTTGGCGGGTTCTAAACTATTTTGTCAGGTTTTTGGAATTTTTTGGTTGGTTTTGATTTGTTTTTATGATGTTTTGCCAAGTTTTTTGAATGTTTTGATCAGTTCAGGCTGGTTTTCTAATGTTTTGGCATCTTTTCAGAATGTTTTGATGAGTTTTGTGGGTCTAAATTATTTTGGCGGCTTTTCGGAATATTTTGGTTGGTTTTGATTTTTTTTTTATGATGTTTTGGCGGGTTTTTGGAATGTTTTGGCGGGTATTTGGAATGTTTTGGCGGGTGTTCGGAATGTTTTGGCGGGTATTCGGTATTTTGATTAGTTTTGACGGGTTTTGAAATATTTTGGCCGGTTTTTAGAAGGTTTCGATTTCTTTTGATTTGTTTTGATTCTGTTTAGCCCAGTTTTTGGTGTGCTTGGATTAGCTTTGGTGGGCTTTATCATGTTTTGTCAGGTTTTTTCGAATGTATTGATCACCTCTGTCTGGTTTTCTATTTTGGCGGGTTTGAAAATATTTTTGGATTAGTTTTGGCGGGTTTTCAAATATTTTGGCTCTTTGTGCAGAGATGACGGTGCCGGTTGCGGTGCGCTCCTGGGCGGTTCTTCTGCGGAAAGACGCCTGGCAGCGGCACTTGGGACAGCTCCGCGTCTCCGTATTCTGCGTTTCTTGCCTTCTGCATCTCAGCCAAATGCTTTCCCACTAGGTCTAGCAAGGAGAAACTGTGGCAGCTGAGTAGATGTAGCCCGGCCCGCCCTTTGAAGTTGACAAGTTCTTGGCATCTCAGAGCCTCAAGGGAAGAGCAAGGTTATCTATGGTAGGCTGGGGCGGAACTAGCAGCAAGCAGAGCAAAGTTGCCCAAGAATAGCTTCCATTGGAATGCTAATGGCAATTGAAGAGGCAGGCCTGTGGCAAGCCACTAGTTTCTAGCAGTTTGAAAGTTGCAGACACAGTGCCGGTGTTGTGCGGCTTCCTTCTTGGCCTCCTAGAAGGTGCCGCGCTCTCTGTGTCTTGCTTGCCAATATGTTGCCGTGTTCCTCTTATTGTTTGGTTTGTTTTGATTTGTTTTTATGATGTTTTGGCGGGTTTTCGGAATGTTTTGGTTGGTTTTGATTTGTTTTTATGATGTTTTGCCAAGTTTTTTGAATGTTTTGATCAGTTCAGTCTGGTTTTCTAATGTTTTGGCATCTTTTCAGAATGTTTTGATGAGTTTTGCGGGTCTAAATTATTTTTTGGGGTTTTCGGAATATTTTGGTTGGTTTTGATTTGTTTTTATGATGTTTTGGCGGGTTTTCGGAATGTTTTGGTTGGGTTTTAGAAGGTTTTGTATTCTCTTGAGTTGTTTTTATTGTGTTGGCAGGTTTTGCAATGTTTGGATTCCTTTTGGCAGGTGTTCGGAATGTTTTGGCGGGTGTTCGGGATGTTTTGATTAGTTTTGACGGGTTTTGAAATATTTTGGCCGGTTTTTAAAAGGTTTACATTTGTTTTGATTTGTTTTGATTCTGTTTAGCCCAGTTTTTGGTGTGTTTGGATTAGCTTTGGTGGGCTTTATCATGTTTTGTCAGGTTTTTTCGAATGTATTGATCACTTCTGTCTGGTTTTCTATTTTGGCGGGTTTGAAAATATTTTTGGATGAGTTTTGGCGGGTTTTCAAATATTTTGGCTCTTTGCGCAGAGATGACGGTGCCGGTTGCGGTGCGCTCCGGGGCGCTCCTTCTGCGGAAAGACGCCTGGCAGCGGCACTTGGGACAGCTCCGCGTCTCCGTATTCTGCGTTTCTTGCCTTCTGCATCTCAGCCAAATGGTTTCCCACTAGGTCTAGCAAGGAGAAACTGTGGCAGCTGAGTAGATGTAGCCCGGCCCGCCCTTTGAAGTTGACAAGTTCTTGGCATCTCAGAGCCTCAAGGGAAGAGCAAGGTTATCTATGGTAGGCTGGGGCAGAACTAGCAGCAAGCAGAGCAAAGTTGTCCAAGAATAGCTTCCATTGGAATGCTAATGGCAATTGAAGAGGCAGGCCAGTGGCAAGCCACTAGCTTCTAGCAGTTTGAAAGTTGCAGACACAGTGCAGGTGTTGTGCGGCTTCCTTCTTGGCCTCCTAGAAGTTGCCGCGCTCTCTGTGTCTTGCTTGCCAATATGTTGCCGTGTTCCTCTTATTGTTTGGTTTGTTTTGATTTGTTTTTATGATGTTTTGGCGGGTTTTCGGAATGTTTTGGTTGGTTTTGATTTGTTTTTATGATGTTTTGCCAAGTTTTTTGAATATTTTGATCAGTTCTGGCTGGTTTTCTAATGTTTTGGCATCTTTTCAGAATGTTTTGATGAGTTTTGCGGGTATAAATTATTTTGGCGGGTTTTCGGAATATTTTGGTTGGTTTTGATTTGTTTTTATGATGTTTTGGCGGGTTTTCGGAATGTTTTGGTTGGGTTTTAGAAGGTTTTGTATTCTCTTGAGTTGTTTTTATTGTGTTGGCAGGTTTTGCAATGTTTGGATTCCTTTTGGCAGGTGTTCGGAATGTTTTGGCGGGTGTTCGGGATGTTTTGATTAGTTTTGACGGGTTTTGAAATATTTTGGCCGGTTTTTAAAAGGTTTACATTTGTTTTGATTTGTTTTGATTCTGTTTAGCCCAGTTTTTGGTGTGTTTGGATTAGCTTTGGTGGGCTTTATCATGTTTTGTCAGGTTTTTTCGAATGTATTGATCACTTCTGTCTGGTTTTCTATTTTGGCGGGTTTGAAAATATTTTTGGATGAGTTTTGGCGGGTTTGAAAATATTTTGGTTTTTGAGCAGAGATGACGGTGCCGGTTGCGGTGCGCTCCGGGGCGCTCCTTCTGCGGCAAGACGCCTGGCAGCGGCACTTGGGACAGCTCCGCGTCTCCGTATTCTGCGTTTCTTGCCTTCTGCATCTCAGCAAAATGCTTTCCCACTAGGTCTAGCAAGGAGAAACTGTGGCAGCTGAGTGGATGTAGCCCGGCCCGCCCTTTGAAGTTGACAAGTTCTTGGCATCTCAGAGCCTCAAGGGAAGAGCAAGGTTATCTATGGTAGGCTGGGGCAGAACTAGCAGCAAGCAGAGCAAAGTTGTCCAAGAATAGCTTCCATTGGAATGCTAATGGCAATTGAAGAGGCAGGCCAGTGGCAAGCCACTAGCTTCTAGCAGTTTGAAAGTTGCAGACACAGTGCAGGTGTTGTGCGGCTTCCTTCTTGGCCTCCTAGAAGTTGCCGCGCTCTCTGTGTCTTGCTTGCCAATATGTTGCCGTGTTCCTCTTATTGTTTGGTTTGTTTTGATTTGTTTTTATGATGTTTTGGCGGGTTTTCGGAATGTTTTGGTTGGTTTTGATTTGTTTTTATGATGTTTTGCCAAGTTTTTTGAATGTTTTGATCAGTTCTGGCTGGTTTTCTAATGTTTTGGCATCTTTTCAGAATGTTTTGATGAGTTTTGCGGGTCTAAATTATTTTGTGGGGTTTTCGGAATATTTTGGTTGGTTTTGATTTGTTTTGATGATGTTTTGGTGGGTTTTCGGAATGTTTTGGTTGGGTTTTAGAATGTTTTGTTTTCTCTTGTGTTGTTTTTATTGTGTTGGCAGGTTTTGCAATGTTTGGATTCCTTTTGGCGGGTTTTAAAATATTTTGGCGGGTATTTGGAATGTTTTGGTTTGCTTTCATTTGTTTTGATTATGTTTTGGCAAGTTATTGAAAATTTTGATCACTTCTGACTGGTTTTCTAGTATTTTGGCATCTTTTCAGAATGTTTTGATCCGTTTTGGCGGGTTCTAAACTATTTTGTCAGGTTTTTGGAATTTTTTGGTTGGTTTTGATTTGTTTTTATGATGTTTTGCCAAGTTTTTTGAATGTTTTGATCAGTTCAGGCTGGTTTTCTAATGTTTTGGCATCTTTTCAGAATGTTTTGATGAGTTTTGTGGGTCTAAATTATTTTGGCGGCTTTTCGGAATATTTTGGTTGGTTTTGATTTTTTTTTTATGATGTTTTGGCGGGTTTTTGGAATGTTTTGGCGGGTATTTGGAATGTTTTGGCGGGTGTTCGGAATGTTTTGGCGGGTATTCGGTATTTTGATTAGTTTTGACGGGTTTTGAAATATTTTGGCCGGTTTTTAGAAGGTTTCGATTTCTTTTGATTTGTTTTGATTCTGTTTAGCCCAGTTTTTGGTGTGCTTGGATTCGCTTTGGTGGGCTTTATCATGTTTTGTCAGGTTTTTTCGAATGTATTGATCACCTCTGTCTGGTTTTCTATTTTGTCGGGTTTGAAAATATTTTTGGATTAGTTTTGGCGGGTTTTCAAATATTTTGGCTCTTTGTGCAGAGATGACGGTGCCGGTTGCGGTGCGCTCCTGGGCGGTTCTTCTGCGGAAAGACGCCTGGCAGCGGCACTTGGGACAGCTCCGCGTCTCCGTATTCTGCGTTTCTTGCCTTCTGCATCTCAGCCAAATGCTTTCCCACTAGGTCTAGCAAGGAGAAACTGTGGCAGCTGAGTAGATGTAGCCCGGCCCGCCCTTTGAAGTTGACAAGTTCGTGGCATCTCAGAGCCTCAAGGGAAGAGCAAGGTTATCTATGGTAGGCTGGGGCGGAACTAGCAGCAAGCAGAGCAAAGTTGCCCAAGAATAGCTTCCATTGGAATGCTAATGGCAATTGAAGAGGCAGGCCTGTGGCAAGCCACTAGCTTCTAGCAGTTTGAAAGTTGCAGACACAGTGCCGGTGTTGTGCGGCTTCCTTCTTGGCCTCCTAGAAGGTGCCGCGCTCTCTGTGTCTTGCTTGCCAATATGTTGCCGTGTTCCTCTTATTGTTTGGTTTGTTTTGATTTGTTTTTATGATGTTTTGGCGGGTTTTCGGAATGTTTTGGTTGGTTTTGATTTGTTTTTATGATGTTTTGCCAAGTTTTTTGAATGTTTTGATCAGTTCAGTCTGGTTTTCTAATGTTTTGGCATCTTTTCAGAATGTTTTGATGAGTTTTGCGGGTCTAAATTATTTTGTGGGGTTTTCGGAATATTTTGGTTGGTTTTGATTTGTTTTTATGATGTTTTGGCGGGTTTTCGGAATGTTTTGGTTGGGTTTTAGAAGGTTTTGTATTCTCTTGAGTTGTTTTTATTGTGTTGGCAGGTTTTGCAATGTTTGGATTCCTTTTGGCAGGTGTTCGGAATGTTTTGGCGGGTGTTCGGGATGTTTTGATTAGTTTTGACGGGTTTTGAAATATTTTGGCCGGTTTTTAAAAGGTTTACATTTGTTTTGATTTGTTTTGATTCTGTTTAGCCCAGTTTTTGGTGTGTTTGGATTAGCTTTGGTGGGCTTTATCATGTTTTGTCAGGTTTTTTCGAATGTATTGATCACTTCTGTCTGGTTTTCTATTTTGGCGGGTTTGAAAATATTTTTGGATGAGTTTTGGCGGGTTTTCAAATATTTTGGCTCTTTGCGCAGAGATGACGGTGCCGGTTGCGGTGCGCTCCGGGGCGGTTCTTCTGCGGAAAGACGCCTGGCAGCAGCACTTGGGACAGCTCCGCGTCTCCGTATTCTGCGTTTCTTGCCTTCTGCATCTCAGCCAAATGGTTTCCCACTAGGTCTAGCAAGGAGAAACTGTGGCAGCTGAGTAGATGTAGCCCGGCCCGCCCTTTGAAGTTGACAAGTTCTTGGGATCTCAGAGCCTCAAGGGAAGAGCAAGGTTATCTATGGTAGGCTGGGGCAGAACTAGCAGCAAGCAGAGCAAAGTTGTCCAAGAATAGCTTCCATTGGAATGCTAATGGCAATTGAAGAGGCAGGCCTGTGGCAAGCCACTAGCTTCTAGCAGTTTGAAAGTTGCAGACACAGTGCAGGTGTTGTGCGGCTTCCTTCTTGGCCTCCTAGAAGTTGCCGCGCTCTCTGTGTCTTGCTTGCCAATATGTTGCCGTGTTCCTCTTATTGTTTGGTTTGTTTTGATTTGTTTTTATGATGTTTTGGCGGGTTTTCGGAATGTTTTGGTTGGGTTTTAGAAGGTTTTGTATTCTCTTGAGTTGTTTTTATTGTGTTGGCAGGTTTTGCAATGTTTGGATTCCTTTTGGCAGGTGTTCGGAATGTTTTGGCGGGTGTTCGGGATGTTTTGATTAGTTTTGACGGGTTTTGAAATATTTTGGCCGGTTTTTAAAAGGTTTACATTTGTTTTGATTTGTTTTGATTCTGTTTAGCCCAGTTTTTGGTGTGTTTGGATTAGCTTTGGTGGGCTTTATCATGTTTTGTCAGGTTTTTTCGAATGTATTGATCACTTCTGTCTGGTTTTCTATTTTGGCGGGTTTGAAAATATTTTTGGATGAGTTTTGGCGGGTTTTCAAATATTTTGGCTCTTTGCGCAGAGATGACGGTGCCGGTTGCGGTGCGCTCCGGGGCGCTCCTTCTGCGGAAAGACGCCTGGCAGCGGCACTTGGGACAGCTCCGCGTCTCCGTATTCTGCGTTTCTTGCCTTCTGCATCTCAGCAAAATGCTTTCCCACTAGGTCTAGCAAGGAGAAACTGTGGCAGCTGAGTAGATGTAGCCCGACCCGCCCTTTGAAGTTGACAAGTTCTTGGCATCTCAGAGCCTCAAGGGAAGAGCAAGGTTATCTATGGTAGGCTGGGGCAGAACTAGCAGCAAGCAGAGCAAAGTTGTCCAAGAATAGCTTCCATTGGAATGCTAATGGCAATTGAAGAGGCAGGCCTGTGGCAAGCCACTAGCTTCTAGCAGTTTGAAAGTTGCAGACACAGTGCAGGTGTTGTGCGGCTTCCTTCTTGGCCTCCTCGAAGGTGCCGCGCTCTCTGTGTCTTGCTTGCCAATATGTTGCCGTGTTCCTCTTATTGTTTGGTTGTTTTGATTTGTTTTTATGATGTTTTGGCGGGTTTTCGGAATGTTTTGGTTGGTTTTGATTTGTTTTTATGTTGTTTTGCCATGTTTTTTGAATGTTTTGATCAGTTCTGGCTGGTTTTCTAATGTTTTGGCATCTTTTCAGAATGTTTTGATGAGTTTTGCGGGTCTAAATTATTTTGTCGGGTTTTCGGAATATTTTGGTTGGTTTTGATTTGTTTTGATGATGTTTTGGCGGGTTTTCGGAATGTTTTGGTTGGGTTTTAGAATGTTTTGTTTTCTCTTGTGTTGTTTTTATTGTGTTGGCAGGTTGTGGAACATTTGGATTCCTTTTGGCGGGTTTTAAAATATTTTGGCGGGTATTTGGAATGTTTTGGTTTGCTTTCATTTGTTTTGATTATGTTTTGGCAAGTTATTGAAAATTTTGATCACTTCTGACTGGTTTTCTAGTATTTTGGCATCTTTTCAGAATGTTTTGATCCGTTTTGGCGGGTTCTAAACTATTTTGTCAGGTTTTTGGAATTTTTTGGTTGGTTTTGATTTGTTTTTATGATGTTTTGCCAAGTTTTTTGAATGTTTTGATCAGTTCTGGCTGGTTTTCTAATGTTTTGGCATCTTTTCAGAATGTTTTGATGAGTTTTGCGGGTCTAAATTATTTTGTCGGGTTTTCGGAATATTTTGGTTGGTTTTGATTTTTTTTTTATGATGTTTTGGCGGGTTTTTGGAATGTTTTGGCGGGTATTTGGAATGTTTTGGCGGGTGTTCGGAATGTTTTGGCGGGTATTCGGTATTTTGATTAGTTTTGACGGGTTTTGAAATATTTTGGCCGGTTTTTAGAAGGTTTCGATTTCTTTTGATTTGTTTTGATTCTGTTTAGCCCAGTTTTTGGTGTGCTTGGATTAGCTTTGGTGGGCTTTATCATGTTTTGTCAGGTTTTTTCGAATGTATTGATCACCTCTGTCTGGTTTTCTATTTTGGCGGGTTTGAAAATATTTTTGGATTAGTTTTGGCGGGTTTTCAAATATTTTGGCTCTTTGTGCAGAGATGATGGTGCCGGTTGCGGTGCGCTCCTGGGCGGTTCTTCTGCGGAAAGACGCCTGGCAGCGGCACTTGGGACAGCTCCGCGTCTCCGTATTCTGCGTTTCTTGCCTTCTGCATCTCAGCCAAATGCTTTCCCACTAGGTCTAGCAAGGAGAAACTGTGGCAGCTGAGTAGATGTAGCCCGGCCCGCCCTTTGAAGTTGACAAGTTCTTGGCATCTCAGAGCCTCAAGGGAAGAGCAAGGTTATCTATGGTAGGCTGGGGCGGAACTAGCAGCAAGCAGAGCAAAGTTGCCCAAGAATAGCTTCCATTGGAATGCTAATGGCAATTGAAGAGGCAGGCCTGTGGCAAGCCACTAGTTTCTAGCAGTTTGAAAGTTGCAGACACAGTGCCGGTGTTGTGCGGCTTCCTTCTTGGCCTCCTAGAAGGTGCCGCGCTCTCTGTGTCTTGCTTGCCAATATGTTGCCGTGTTCCTCTTATTGTTTGGTTTGTTTTGATTTGTTTTTATGATGTTTTGGCGGGTTTTCGGAATGTTTTGGTTGGTTTTGATTTGTTTTTATGATGTTTTGCCAAGTTTTTTGAATGTTTTGATCAGTTCAGTCTGGTTTTCTAATGTTTTGGCATCTTTTCAGAATGTTTTGATGAGTTTTGCGGGTCTAAATTATTTTGTGGGGTTTTCGGAATATTTTGGTTGGTTTTGATTTGTTTTTATGATGTTTTGGCGGGTTTTCGGAATGTTTTGGTTGGGTTTTAGAAGGTTTTGTATTCTCTTGAGTTGTTTTTATTGTGTTGGCAGGTTTTGCAATGTTTGGATTCCTTTTGGCAGGTGTTCGGAATGTTTTGGCGGGTGTTCGGGATGTTTTGATTAGTTTTGACGGGTTTTGAAATATTTTGGCCGGTTTTTAAAAGGTTTACATTTGTTTTGATTTGTTTTGATTCTGTTTAGCCCAGTTTTTGGTGTGTTTGGATTAGCTTTGGTGGGCTTTATCATGTTTTGTCAGGTTTTTTCGAATGTATTGATCACTTCTGTCTGGTTTTCTATTTTGGCGGGTTTGAAAATATTTTTGGATGAGTTTTGGCGGGTTTTCAAATATTTTGGCTCTTTGCGCAGAGATGACGGTGCCGGTTGCGGTGCGCTCCGGGGCGCTCCTTCTGCGGAAAGACGCCTGGCAGCGGCACTTGGGACAGCTCCGCGTCTCCGTATTCTGCGTTTCTTGCCTTCTGCATCTCAGCAAAATGCTTTCCCACTAGGTCTAGCAAGGAGAAACTGTGGCAGCTGAGTAGATGTAGCCCGACCCGCCCTTTGAAGTTGACAAGTTCTTGGCATCTCAGAGCCTCAAGGGAAGAGCAAGGTTATCTATGGTAGGCTGGGGCAGAACTAGCAGCAAGCAGAGCAAAGTTGTCCAAGAATAGCTTCCATTGGAATGCTAATGGCAATTGAAGAGGCAGGCCTGTGGCAAGCCACTAGCTTCTAGCAGTTTGAAAGTTGCAGACACAGTGCAGGTGTTGTGCGGCTTCCTTCTTGGCCTCCTCGAAGGTGCCGCGCTCTCTGTGTCTTGCTTGCCAATATGTTGCCGTGTTCCTCTTATTGTTTGGTTGTTTTGATTTGTTTTTATGATGTTTTGGCGGGTTTTCGGAATGTTTTGGTTGGTTTTGATTTGTTTTTATGTTGTTTTGCCATGTTTTTTGAATGTTTTGATCAGTTCTGGCTGGTTTTCTAATGTTTTGGCATCTTTTCAGAATGTTTTGATGAGTTTTGCGGGTCTAAATTATTTTGTCGGGTTTTCGGAATATTTTGGTTGGTTTTGATTTGTTTTTATGATGTTTTGGCGGGTTTTCGGAATGTTTTGGTTGGGTTTTAGAATGTTTTGTTTTCTCTTGTGTTGTTTTTATTGTGTTGGCAGGTTGTGGAACATTTGGATTCCTTTTGGCGGGTTTTAAAATATTTTGGCGGGTATTTGGAATGTTTTGGTTTGCTTTCATTTGTTTTGATTATGTTTTGGCAAGTTATTGAAAATTTTGATCACTTCTGACTGGTTTTCTAGTATTTTGGCATCTTTTCAGAATGTTTTGATCAGTTTTGGCGGGTTCTAAACTATTTTGTCAGGTTTTTGGAATTTTTTGGTTGGTTTTGATTTGTTTTTATGATGTTTTGCCAAGTTTTTTGAATGTTTTGATCAGTTCAGTCTGGTTTTCTAATGTTTTGGCATCCTTTCAGAATGTTTTAATGAGTTTTGCGGGTCTAAATTATTTTGGCGGCTTTTCGGAATATTTTGGTTGGTTTTGATTTTTTTTTTATGATGTTTTGGCGGGTTTTTGGAATGTTTTGGCGGGTATTTGGAATGTTTTGGCGGGTGTTCGGAATGTTTTGGCGGGTATTCGGAATGTTTTGATTAGTTTTGACGGGTTTTGAAATATTTTGGCCGGTTTTTAGAAGGTTTAGATTTGTTTTGATTTGTTTTGATTCTGTTTAGCCCAGTTTTTGGTGTGTTTGGATTAGCTTTGGTGGGCTTTATCATGTTTTGTCAGGTTTTTTCGAATGTATTGATCACCTCTGTCTGGTTTTCTATTTTGGCGGGTTTGAAAATATTTTTGGATGAGTTTTGGCGGGTTTTCAAATATTTTGGCTCTTTGTGCAGAGATGACGGTGCCGGTTGCGGTGCGCTCCGGGGCGGTTCTTCTGCGGAAAGACGCCTGGCAGCGGCACTTGGGACAGCTCCGCGTCTCCGTATTCTGCGTTTCTTGCCTTCTGCATCTCAGCCAAATGCTTTCCCACTAGGTCTAGCAAGGAGAAACTGTGGCAGCTGAGTAGATGTAGCCCGGCCCGCCCTTTGAAGTTGACAAGTTCGTGGCATCTCAGAGCCTCAAGGGAAGAGCAAGGTTATCTATGGTAGGCTGGGGCAGAACTAGCAGCAAGCAGAGCAAAGTTGTCCAAGAATAGCTTCCATTGGAATGCTAATGGCAATTGAAGAGGCAGGCCAGTGGCAAGCCACTAGCTTCTAGCAGTTTGAAAGTTGCAGACACAGTGCAGGTGTTGTGCGGCTTCCTTCTTGGCCTCCTAGAAGGTGCCGCGCTCTCTGTGTCTTGCTTGCCAATATGTTGCCGTGTTCCTCTTATTGTTTGGTTTGTTTTGATTTGTTTTGATGATGTTTTGGCGGGTTTTCGGAATGTTTTGGTTGGTTTTGATTTGTTTTTATGATGTTTTGCCAAGTTTTTTGAATGTTTTGATCAGTTCTGGCTGGTTTTCTAATGTTTTGGCATCTTTTCAGAATGTTTTGATGAGTTTTGCGGGTATAAATTATTTTGTCGGGTTTTCGGAATATTTTGGTTGGTTTTGATTTGTTTTGATGATGTTTTGGTGGGTTTTCGGAATGTTTTGGTTGGGTTTTAGAATGTTTTGTTTTCTCTTGTGTTGTTTTTATTGTGTTGGCAGGTTGTGGAACATTTGGATTCCTTTTGGCGGGTTTTAAAATATTTTGGCGGGTATTTGGAATGTTTTGGTTTGCTTTCATTTGTTTTGATTATGTTTTGGCAAGTTATTGAAAATTTTGATCACTTCTGACTGGTTTTCTAGTATTTTGGCATCTTTTCAGAATGTTTTGATCCGTTTTGGCGGGTTCTAAACTATTTTGTCAGGTTTTTGGAATTTTTTGGTTGGTTTTGATTTGTTTTTATGATGTTTTGCCAAGTTTTTTGAATGTTTTGATCAGTTCAGGCTGGTTTTCTAATGTTTTGGCATCTTTTCAGAATGTTTTGATGAGTTTTGCGGGTCTAAATTATTTTGTCGGCTTTTCGGAATATTTTGGTTGGTTTTGATTTTTTTTTTATGATGTTTTGGCGGGTTTTTGGAATGTTTTGGCGGGTATTTGGAATGTTTTGGCGGGTGTTCGGAATGTTTTGGCGGGTATTCGGAATGTTTTGATTAGTTTTGACGGGTTTTGATATATTTTGGCCGGTTTTTAGAAGGTTTCGATTTGTTTTGATTTGTTTTGATTCTGTTTAGCCCAGTTTTTGGTGTGTTTGGATTAGCTTTGGTGGGCTTTATCATGTTTTGTCAGGTTTTTTCGAATGTATTGATCACCTCTGTCTGGTTTTCTATTTTGGCGGGTTTGAAAATATTTTTGGATTAGTTTTGGCGGGTTTTCAAATATTTTGGCTCTTTGCGCAGAGATGACGGTGCCGGTTGCGGTGCGCTCCGGGGCGGTTCTTCTGCGGAAAGACGCCTGGCAGCGGCACTTGGGACAGCTCCGCGTCTCCGTATTCTGCGTTTCTTGCCTTCTGCATCTCAGCCAAATGCTTTCCCACTAGGTCTAGCAAGGAGAAACTGTGGCAGCTGAGTAGATGTAGCCCGGCCCGCCCTTTGAAGTTGACAAGTTCGTGGCATCTCAGAGCCTCAAGGGAAGAGCAAGGTTATCTATGGTAGGCTGGGGCGGAACTAGCAGCAAGCAGAGCAAAGTTGTCCAAGAATAGCTTCCATTGGAATGCTAATGGCAATTGAAGAGGCAGGCCTGTGGCAAGCCACTAGCTTCTAGCAGTTTGAAAGTTGCAGACACAGTGCCGGTGTTGTGCGGCTTCCTTCTTGGCCTCCTAGAAGGTGCCGCGCTCTCTGTGTCTTGCTTGCCAATATGTTGCCGTGTTCCTCTTATTGTTTGGTTTGTTTTGATTTGTTTTTATGATGTTTTGGCGGGTTTTCGGAATGTTTTGGTTGGTTTTGATTTGTTTTTATGATGTTTTGCCAAGTTTTTTGAATGTTTTGATCAGTTCAGGCTGGTTTTCTAATGTTTTGGCATCTTTTCAGAATGTTTTAATGAGTTTTGCGGGTCTAAATTATTTTGTCGGGTTTTCGGAATATTTTGGTTGGTTTTGATTTGTTTTTATGATATTTTGGCGGGTTTTCGGAATGTTTTGGTTGGGTTTTAGAATGTTTTGTATTCTCTTGAGTTGTTTTTATTGTGTTGGCAGGTTTTGCAATGTTTGGATTCCTTTTGGCAGGTGTTCGGAATGTTTTGGCGGGTGTTCGGGATGTTTTGATTAGTTTTGACGGGTTTTGAAATATTTTGGCCGGTTTTTAAAAGGTTTACATTTGTTTTGATTTGTTTTGATTCTGTTTAGCCCAGTTTTTGGTGTGTTTGGATTAGCTTTGGTGGGCTTTATCATGTTTTGTCAGGTTTTTTCGAATGTATTGATCACTTCTGTCAGGTTTTCTATTTTGGCGGGTTTGAAAATATTTTTGGATGAGTTTTGGCGGGTTTTCAAATATTTTGGCTCTTTGCGCAGAGATGACGGTGCCGGTTGCGGTGCGCTCCGGGGCGCTCCTTCTGCGGAAAGACGCCTGGCAGCGGCACTTGGGACAGCTCCGCGTCTCCGTATTCTGCGTTTCTTGCCTTCTGCATCTCAGCAAAATGCTTTCCCACTAGGTCTAGCAAGGAGAAACTGTGGCAGCTGAGTAGATGTAGCCCGGCCCGCCCTTTGAAGTTGACAAGTTCTTGGCATCTCAGAGCCTCAAGGGAAGAGCAAGGTTATCTATGGTAGGCTGGGGCAGAACTAGCAGCAAGCAGAGCAAAGTTGTCCAAGAATAGCTTCCATTGGAATGCTAATGGCAATTGAAGAGGCAGGCCAGTGGCAAGCCACTAGCTTCTAGCAGTTTGAAAGTTGCAGACACTGTGCCGGTGTTGTGCGGCTTCCTTCTTGGCCTCCTAGAAGTTGCCGCGCTCTCTGTGTCTTGCTTGCCAATATGTTGCCGTGTTCCTCTTATTGTTTGGTTTGTTTTGATTTGTTTTTATGATGTTTTGGCGGGTTTTCGGAATGTTTTGGTTGGTTTTGATTTGTTTTTATGATGTTTTGCCAAGTTTTTTGAATGTTTTGATCAGTTCTGGCTGGTTTTCTAATGTTTTGGCATCTTTTCAGAATGTTTTGATGAGTTTTGCGGGTCTAAATTATTTTGTCGGGTTTTCGGAATATTTTGGTTGGTTTTGATTTGTTTTTATGATGTTTTGGCGGGTTTTCGGAATGTTTTGGTTGGGTTTTAGAATGTTTTGTTTTCTCTTGTGTTGTTTTTATTGTGTTGGCAGGTTGTGGAACATTTGGATTCCTTTTGGCGGGTTTTAAAATATTTTGGCGGGTATTTGGAATGTTTTGGTTTGCTTTCATTTGTTTTGATTATGTTTTGGCAAGTTATTGAAAATTTTGATCACTTCTGACTGGTTTTCTAGTATTTTGGCATCTTTTCAGAATGTTTTGATCCGTTTTGGCGGGTTCTAAACTATTTTGTCAGGTTTTTGGAATTTTTTGGTTGGTTTTGATTTGTTTTTATGATGTTTTGCCAAGTTTTTTGAATGTTTTGATCAGTTCAGGCTGGTTTTCTAATGTTTTGGCATCTTTTCAGAATGTTTTAATGAGTTTTGCGGGTCTAAATTATTTTGGCGGGTTTTCGGAATATTTTGGTTGGTTTTGATTTTTTTTTTATGATGTTTTGGCGGGTTTTTGGAATGTTTTGGCGGGTATTTGGAATGTTTTGGCGGGTGTTCGGAATGTTTTGGCGGGTATTCGGAATGTTTTGATTAGTTTTGACGGGTTTTGAAATATTTTGGCCGGTTTTTAGAAGGTTTCGATTTGTTTTGATTTGTTTTGATTCTGTTTAGCCCAGTTTTTGGTGTGTTTGGATTAGCTTTGGTGGGCTTTATCATGTTTTGTCAGGTTTTTTCGAATGTATTGATCACCTCTGTCTGGTTTTCTATTTTGGCGGGTTTGAAAATATTTTTGGATTAGTTTTGGCGGGTTTTCAAATATTTTGGCTCTTTGCGCAGAGATGACGGTGCCGGTTGCGGTGCGCTCCGGGGCGGTTCTTCTGCGGAAAGACGCCTGGCAGCGGCACTTGGGACAGCTCCGCGTCTCCGTATTCTGCGTTTCTTGCCTTCTGCATCTCAGCCAAATGCTTTCCCACTAGGTCTAGCAAGGAGAAACTGTGGCAGCTGAGTAGATGTAGCCCGGCCCGCCCTTTGAAGTTGACAAGTTCGTGGCATCTCAGAGCCTCAAGGGAAGAGCAAGGTTATCTATGGTAGGCTGGGGCGGAACTAGCACCAAGCAGAGCAAAGTTGTCCAAGAATAGCTTCCATTGGAATGCTAATGGCAATTGAAGAGGCAGGCCTGTGGCAAGCCACTAGCTTCTAGCAGTTTGAAAGTTGCAGACACAGTGCAGGTGTTGTGCGGCTTCCTTCTTGGCCTCCTAGAAGGTGCCGCGCTCTCTGTGTCTTGCTTGCCAATATGTTGCCGTGTTCCTCTTATTGTTTGGTTTGTTTTGATTTGTTTTTATGATGTTTTGGCGGGTTTTCGGAATGTTTTGGTTGGTTTTGATTTGTTTTTATGATGTTTTGCCAAGTTTTTTGAATGTTTTGATCAGTTCAGGCTGGTTTTCTAATGTTTTGGCATCTTTTCAGAATGTTTTGATGAGTTTTGCGGGTCTAAATTATTTTGTCGGGTTTTCGGAATATTTTGGTTGGTTTTGATTTGTTTTTATGATGTTTTGGCGGGTTTTCGGAATGTTTTGGTTGGGTTTTAGAATGTTTTGTATTCTCTTGAGTTGTTTTTATTGTGTTGGCAGGTTTTGCAATGTTTGGATTCCTTTTGGCAGGTGTTCGGAATGTTTTGGCGGGTGTTCGGGATGTTTTGATTAGTTTTGACGGGTTTTGAAATATTTTGGCCGGTTTTTAAAAGGTTTACATTTGTTTTGATTTGTTTTGATTCTGTTTAGCCCAGTTTTTGGTGTGTTTGGATTAGCTTTGGTGGGCTTTATCATGTTTTGTCAGGTTTTTTCGAATGTATTGATCACTTCTGTCTGGTTTTCTATTTTGGCGGGTTTGAAAATATTTTTGGATGAGTTTTGGCGGGTTTTCAAAGATTTTGGCTCTTTGCGCAGAGATGACGGTGCCGGTTGCGGTGCGCTCCGGGGCGGTCCTTCTGCGGAAAGACGCCTGGCAGCGGCACTTGGGACAGCTCCGCGTCTCCGTATTCTGCGTTTCTTGCCTTCTGCATCTCAGCCAAATGCTTTCCCACTAGGTCTAGCAAGGAGAAACTGTGGCAGCTGAGTAGATGTAGCCCGGCCCGCCCTTTGAAGTTGACAAGTTCTTGGCATCTCAGAGCCTCAAGGGAAGAGCAAGGTTATCTATGGTAGGCTGGGGCGGAACTAGCAGCAAGCAGAGCAAAGTTGTCCAAGAATAGCTTCCATTGGAATGCTAATGGCAATTGAAGAGGCAGGCCTGTGGCAAGCCACTAGCTTCTGGCAGTTTGAAAGTTGCAGACACAGTGCCGGTGTTGTGCGGCTTCCTTCTTGGCCTCCTAGAAGGTGCCGCGCTCTCTGTGTCTTGCTTGCCAATATGTTGCCGTGTTCCTCTTATTGTTTGGTTTGTTTTGATTTGTTTTTATGATGTTTTGGCGGGTTTTCGGAATGTTTTGGTTGGTTTTGATTTGTTTTTATGTTGTTTTGCCAAGTTTTTTGAATGTTTTGATCAGTTCAGGCTGGTTTTCTAATGTTTTGGCATCTTTTCAGAATGTTTTAATGAGTTTTGCGGGTCTAAATTATTTTGGCGGCTTTTCGGAATATTTTGGTTGGTTTTGATTTTTTTTTTATGATGTTTTGGCGGGTTTTTGGAATGTTTTGGCGGGTATTTGGAATGTTTTGGCGGGTGTTCGGAATGTTTTGGCGGGTATTCGGAATGTTTTGATTAGTTTTGACGGGTTTTGAAATATTTTGGCCGGTTTTTAGAAGGTTTCGATTTGTTTTGATTTGTTTTGATTCTGTTTAGCCCAGTTTTTGGTGTGTTTGGATTAGCTTTGGTGGGCTTTATCATGTTTTGTCAGGTTTTTTCGAATGTATTGATCACCTCTGTCTGGTTTTCTATTTTGGCGGGTTTGAAAATATTTTTGGATGAGTTTTGGCGGGTTTTCAAATATTTTGGCTCTTTGTGCAGAGATGACGGTGCCGGTTGCGGTGCGCTCCGGGGCGGTTCTTCTGCGGAAAGACGCCTGGCAGCGGCACTTGGGACAGCTCCGCGTCTCCGTATTCTGCGTTTCTTGCCTTCTGCATCTCAGCCAAATGCTTTCCCACTAGGTCTAGCAAGGAGAAACTGTGGCAGCTGAGTAGATGTAGCCCGGCCCGCCCTTTGAAGTTGACAAGTTCGTGGCATCTCAGAGCCTCAAGGGAAGAGCAAGGTTATCTATGGTAGGCTGGGGCGGAACTAGCACCAAGCAGAGCAAAGTTGTCCAAGAATAGCTTCCATTGGAATGCTAATGGCAATTGAAGAGGCAGGCCTGTGGCAAGCCACTAGCTTCTAGCAGTTTGAAAGTTGCAGACACAGTGCCGGTGTTGTGCGGCTTCCTTCTTGGCCTCCTAGAAGGTGCCGCGCTCTCTGTGTCTTGCTTGCCAATATGTTGCCGTGTTCCTCTTATTGTTTGGTTTGTTTTGATTTGTTTTTATGATGTTTTGGCGGGTTTTCGGAATGTTTTGGTTGGTTTTGATTTGTTTTTATGATGTTTTGCCAAGTTTTTTGAATGTTTTGATCAGTTCAGTCTGGTTTTCTAATGTTTTGGCATCTTTTCAGAATGTTTTGATGAGTTTTGCGGGTCTAAATTATTTTGTCGGGTTTTCGGAATATTTTGGTTGGTTTTGATTTGTTTTTATGATGTTTTGGCGGGTTTTCGGAATGTTTTGGTTGGGTTTTAGAATGTTTTGTTTTCTCTTGTGTTGTTTTTATTGTGTTGGCAGGTTTTGCAATGTTTGGATTCCTTTTGGCAGGTGTTCGGAATGTTTTGGCGGGTGTTCGGGATGTTTTGATTAGTTTTGACGGGTTTTGAAATATTTTGGCCGGTTTTTAAAAGGTTTACATTTGTTTTGATTTGTTTTGATTCTGTTTAGCCCAGTTTTTGGTGTGTTTGGATTAGCTTTGGTGGGCTTTATCATGTTTTGTCAGGTTTTTTCGAATGTATTGATCACTTCTGTCTGGTTTTCTATTTTGGCGGGTTTGAAAATATTTTTGGATGAGTTTTGGCGGGTTTTCAAAGATTTTGGCTCTTTGCGCAGAGATGACGGTGCCGGTTGCGGTGCGCTCCGGGGCGGTCCTTCTGCGGAAAGACGCCTGGCAGCGGCACTTGGGACAGCTCCGCGTCTCCGTATTCTGCGTTTCTTGCCTTCTGCATCTCAGCCAAATGCTTTCCCACTAGGTCTAGCAAGGAGAAACTGTGGCAGCTGAGTAGATGTAGCCCGGCCCGCCCTTTGAAGTTGACAAGTTCTTGGCATCTCAGAGCCTCAAGGGAAGAGCAAGGTTATCTATGGTAGGCTGGGGCGGAACTAGCAGCAAGCAGAGCAAAGTTGTCCAAGAATAGCTTCCATTGGAATGCTAATGGCAATTGAAGAGGCAGGCCTGTGGTAAGCCACTAGCTTCTGGCAGTTTGAAAGTTGCAGACACAGTGCCGGTGTTGTGCGGCTTCCTTCTTGGCCTCCTAGAAGGTGCCGCGCTCTCTGTGTCTTGCTTGCCAATATGTTGCCGTGTTCCTCTTATTGTTTGGTTTGTTTTGATTTGTTTTTATGATGTTTTGGCGGGTTTTCGGAATGTTTTGGTTGGTTTTGATTTGTTTTTATGTTGTTTTGCCAAGTTTTTTGAATGTTTTGATCAGTTCTGGCTGGTTTTCTAATGTTTTGGCATCTTTTCAGAATGTTTTGATGAGTTTTGCGGGTCTAAATTATTTTGTCGGGTTTTCGGAATATTTTGGTTGGTTTTGATTTGTTTTTATGATGTTTTGGCGGGTTTTCGGAATGTTTTGGTTGGGTTTTAGAATGTTTTGTTTTCTCTTGTGTTGTTTTTATTGTGTTGGCAGGTTGTGGAACATTTGGATTCGTTTTGGCGGGTTTTAAAATATTTTGGCGGGTATTTGGAATGTTTTGGTTTGCTTTCATTTGTTTTGATTATGTTTTGGCAAGTTATTGAAAATTTTGATCACTTCTGACTGGTTTTCTAGTATTTTGGCATCTTTTCAGAATGTTTTGATCAGTTTTGGCGGGTTCTAAACTATTTTGTCAGGTTTTTGGAATTTTTTGGTTGGTTTTGATTTGTTTTTATGATGTTTTGCCAAGTTTTTTGAATGTTTTGATCAGTTCAGGCTGGTTTTCTAATGTTTTGGCATCTTTTCAGAATGTTTTAATGAGTTTTGCGGGTCTAAATTATTTTGGCGGCTTTTCGGAATATTTTGGTTGGTTTTGATTTTTTTTTTATGATGTTTTGGCGGGTTTTTGGAATGTTTTGGCGGGTATTTGGAATGTTTTGGCGGGTGTTCGGAATGTTTTGGCGGGTATTCGGAATGTTTTGATTAGTTTTGACGGGTTTTGAAATATTTTGGCCGGTTTTTAGAAGGTTTAGATTTGTTTTGATTTGTTTTGATTCTGTTTAGCCCAGTTTTTGGTGTGTTTGGATTAGCTTTGGTGGGCTTTATCATGTTTTGTCAGGTTTTTTCGAATGTATTGATCACCTCTGTCTGGTTTTCTATTTTGGCGGGTTTGAAAATATTTTTGGATGAGTTTTGGCGGGTTTTCAAATATTTTGGCTCTTTGTGCAGAGATGACGGTGCCGGTTGCGGTGCGCTCCGGGGCGGTTCTTCTGCGGAAAGACGCCTGGCAGCGGCACTTGGGACAGCTCCGCGTCTCCGTATTCTGCGTTTCTTGCCTTCTGCATCTCAGCAAAATGCTTTCCCACTAGGTCTAGCAAGGAGAAACTGTGGCAGCTGAGTAGATGTAGCCCGGCCCGCCCTTTGAAGTTGACAAGTTCGTGGCATCTCAGAGCCTCAAGGGAAGAGCAAGGTTATCTATGGTAGGCTGGGGCGGAACTAGCACCAAGCAGAGCAAAGTTGTCCAAGAATAGCTTCCATTGGAATGCTAATGGCAATTGAAGAGGCAGGCCAGTGGCAAGCCACTAGCTTCTAGCAGTTTGAAAGTTGCAGACACAGTGCGGGTGTTGTGCGATTTCCTTCTTGGCCTCCTCGAAGGTGCCGCGCTCTCTGTCTCTTGCTTGCCAATATGTTGCCGTGTTCCTCTTATTGTTTGGTTTGTTTTGATTTGTTTTGATGATGTTTTGGCGGGTTTTCGGAATGTTTTGGTTGGTTTTGATTTGTTTTTATGATGTTTTGCCAAGTTTTTTGAATGTTTTGATCAGTTCAGGCTGGTTTTCTAATGTTTTGGCATCTTTTCAGAATGTTTTAATGAGTTTTGCGGGTCTAAATTATTTTGTCGGGTTTTCGGAATATTTTGGTTGGTTTTGATTTGTTTTTATGATGTTTTGGCGGGTTTTCGGAATGTTTTGGTTGGGTTTTAGAATGTTTCGTATTCTCTTGAGTTGTTTTTATTGTGTTGGCATGTTTTGCAATGTTTGGATTCCTTTTGGCAGGTGTTCGGAATGTTTTGGCGGGTGTTCGGGATGTTTTGATTAGTTTTGACGGGTTTTGAAATATTTTGGCCGGTTTTTAAAAGGTTTACATTTGTTTTGATTTGTTTTGATTCTGTTTAGCCCAGTTTTTGGTGTGTTTGGATTAGCTTTGGTGGGCTTTATCATGTTTTGTCAGGTTTTTTCGAATGTATTGATCACTTCTGTCTGGTTTTCTATTTTGGCGGGTTTGAAAATATTTTTGGATGAGTTTTGGCGGGTTTTCAAAGATTTTGGCTCTTTGCGCAGAGATGACGGTGCCGGTTGCGGTGCGCTCCGGGGCGCTCCTCCTGCGGAAAGACGCCTGGCAGCGGCACTTGGGACAGCTCCGCGTCTCCGTATTGTGCGTTTCTTGCCTTCTGCATCTCAGCAAAATGCTTTCCCACTAGGTCTAGCAAGGAGAAACTGTGGCAGCTGAGTAGATGTAGCCCGGCCCGCCCTTTGAAGTTGACAAGTTCTTGGCATCTCAGAGCCTCAAGGGAAGAGCAAGGTTATCTATGGTAGGCTGGGGCAGAACTAGCAGCAAGCAGAGCAAAGTTGTCCAAGAATAGCTTCCATTGGAATGCTAATGGCAATTGAAGAGGCAGGCCTGTGGCAAGCCACTAGCTTCTAGCAGTTTGAAAGTTGCAGACACAGTGCCGGTGTTGTGCGGCTTCCTTCTTGGCCTCCTAGAAGGTGCCGCGCTCTCTGTGTCTTGCTTGCCAATATGTTGCCGTGTTCCTCTTATTGTTTGGTTTGTTTTGATTTGTTTTTATGATGTTTTGGCGGGTTTTCGGAATGTTTTGGTTGGTTTTGATTTGTTTTTATGATGTTTTGCCAAGTTTTTTGAATGTTTTGATCAGTTCAGGCTGGTTTTCTAATGTTTTGGCATCTTTTCAGAATGTTTTGATGAGTTTTGCGGGTCTAAATTATTTTGTCGGGTTTTCGGAATATTTTGGTTGGTTTTGATTTGTTTTTATGATGTTTTGGCGGGTTTTCGGAATGTTTTGGTTGGGTTTTAGAATGTTTCGTATTCTCTTGAGTTGTTTTTATTGTGTTGGCAGGTTTTGCAATGTTTGGATTCCTTTTGGCAGGTGTTCGGAATGTTTTGGCGGGTGTTCGGGATGTTTTGATTAGTTTTGACGGGTTTTGAAATATTTTGGCCGGTTTTTAAAAGGTTTACATTTGTTTTGATTTGTTTTGATTCTGTTTAGCCCAGTTTTTGGTGTGTTTGGATTAGCTTTGGTGGGCTTTATCATGTTTTGTCAGGTTTTTTCGAATGTATTGATCACTTCTGTCTGGTTTTCTATTTTGGCGGGTTTGAAAATATTTTTGGATGAGTTTTGGCGGGTTTTCAAAGATTTTGGCTCTTTGCGCAGAGATGACGGTGCCGGTTGCGGTGCGCTCCGGGGCGGTCCTTCTGCGGAAAGACGCCTGGCAGCGGCACTTGGGACAGCTCCGCGTCTCCGTATTCTGCGTTTCTTGCCTTCTGCATCTCAGCCAAATGCTTTCCCACTAGGTCTAGCAAGGAGAAACTGTGGCAGCTGAGTAGATGTAGCCCGGCCCGCCCTTTGAAGTTGACAAGTTCTTGGCATCTCAGAGCCTCAAGGGAAGAGCAAGGTTATCTATGGTAGGCTGGGGCGGAACTAGCAGCAAGCAGAGCAAAGTTGTCCAAGAATAGCTTCCATTGGAATGCTAATGGCAATTGAAGAGGCAGGCCTGTGGTAAGCCACTAGCTTCTGGCAGTTTGAAAGTTGCAGACACAGTGCCGGTGTTGTGCGGCTTCCTTCTTGGCCTCCTAGAAGGTGCCGCGCTCTCTGTGTCTTGCTTGCCAATATGTTGCCGTGTTCCTCTTATTGTTTGGTTTGTTTTGATTTGTTTTTATGATGTTTTGGCGGGTTTTCGGAATGTTTTGGTTGGTTTTGATTTGTTTTTATGTTGTTTTGCCAAGTTTTTTGAATGTTTTGATCAGTTCTGGCTGGTTTTCTAATGTTTTGGCATCTTTTCAGAATGTTTTGATGAGTTTTGCGGGTCTAAATTATTTTGTCGGGTTTTCGGAATATTTTGGTTGGTTTTGATTTGTTTTTATGATGTTTTGGTGGGTTTTCGGAATGTTTTGGTTGGGTTTTAGAATGTTTTGTTTTCTCTTGTGTTGTTTTTATTGTGTTGGCAGGTTGTGGAACATTTGGATTCGTTTTGGCGGGTTTTAAAATATTTTGGCGGGTATTTGGAATGTTTTGGTTTGCTTTCATTTGTTTTGATTATGTTTTGGCAAGTTATTGAAAATTTTGATCACTTCTGACTGGTTTTCTAGTATTTTGGCATCTTTTCAGAATGTTTTGATCAGTTTTGGCGGGTTCTAAACTATTTTGTCAGGTTTTTGGAATTTTTTGGTTGGTTTTGATTTGTTTTTATGATGTTTTGCCAAGTTTTTTGAATGTTTTGATCAGTTCAGGCTGGTTTTCTAATGTTTTGGCATCTTTTCAGAATGTTTTAATGAGTTTTGCGGGTCTAAATTATTTTGGCGGCTTTTCGGAATATTTTGGTTGGTTTTGATTTTTTTTTTATGATGTTTTGGCGGGTTTTTGGAATGTTTTGGCGGGTATTTGGAATGTTTTGGCGGGTGTTCGGAATGTTTTGGCGGGTATTCGGAATGTTTTGATTAGTTTTGACGGGTTTTGAAATATTTTGGCCGGTTTTTAGAAGGTTTCGATTTGTTTTGATTTGTTTTGATTCTGTTTAGCCCAGTTTTTGGTGTGTTTGGATTAGCTTTGGTGGGCTTTATCATGTTTTGTCAGGTTTTTTCGAATGTATTGATCACCTCTGTCTGGTTTTCTATTTTGGCGGGTTTGAAAATATTTTTGGATTAGTTTTGGCGGGTTTTCAAATATTTTGGCTCTTTGTGCAGAGATGACGGTGCCGGTTGCGGTGCGCTCCGGGGCGGTTCTTCTGCGGAAAGACGCCTGGCAGCGGCACTTGGGACAGCTCCGCGTCTCCGTATTGTGCGTTTCTTGCCTTCTGCATCTCAGCAAAATGCTTTCCCACTAGGTCTAGCAAGGAGAAACTGTGGCAGCTGAGTAGATGTAGCCCGGCCCGCCCTTTGAAGTTGACAAGTTCGTGGCATCTCAGAGCCTCAAGGGAAGAGCAAGGTTATCTATGGTAGGCTGGGGCGGAACTAGCAGCAAGCAGAGCAAAGTTGTCCAAGAATAGCTTCCATTGGAATGCTAATGGCAATTGAAGAGGCAGGCCTGTGGCAAGCCACTAGTTTCTAGCAGTTTGAAAGTTGCAGACACAGTGCCGGTGTTGTGCGGCTTCCTTCTTGGCCTCCTAGAAGGTGCCGCGCTCTCTGTGTCTTGCTTGCCAATATGTTGCCGTGTTCCTCTTATTGTTTGGTTTGTTTTGATTTGTTTTTATGATGTTTTGGCGGGTTTTCGGAATGTTTTGGTTGGTTTTGATTTGTTTTTATGATGTTTTGCCAAGTTTTTTGAATGTTTTGATCAGTTCAGGCTGGTTTTCTAATGTTTTGGCATCTTTTCAGAATGTTTTGATGAGTTTTGCGGGTCTAAATTATTTTGTCGGGTTTTCGGAATATTTTGGTTGGTTTTGATTTGTTTTTATGATGTTTTGGCGGGTTTTCGGAATGTTTTGGTTGGGTTTTAGAATGTTTTGTTTTCTCTTGTGTTGTTTTTATTGTGTTGGCAGGTTGTGGAACATTTGGATTCCTTTTGGCGGGTTTTAAAATATTTTGGCGGGTATTTGGAATGTTTTGGTTTGCTTTCATTTGTTTTGATTATGTTTTGGCAAGTTATTGAAAATTTTGATCACTTCTGACTGGTTTTCTAGTATTTTGGCATCTTTTCAGAATGTTTTGATCAGTTTTGGCGGGTTCTAAACTATTTTGTCAGGTTTTTGGAATTTTTTGGTTGGTTTTGATTTGTTTTTATGATGTTTTGGCGGGTTTTCGGAATGTTTTGGTTGGGTTTTAGAATGTTTCATATTCTCTTGAGTTGTTTTGATTGTGTTGGTATGTTTTGCAATGTTTGGATTCCTTTTGGCAGGTGTTCGGAATGTTTTGGCGGGTGTTTGGGATGTTTTGATTAGTTTTGACGGGTTTTGAAATATTTTGGCCGGTTTTTAAAAGGTTTAGATTTGTTTTGATTTGTTTTGATTCTGTTTAGCCCAGTTTTTGGTGTGTTTGGATTAGCTTTGGTGGGCTTTATCATGTTTTGTCAGGTTTTTTCGAATGTATTGATCACCTCTGTCTGGTTTTCTATTTTGGCGGGTTTGAAAATATTTTTGGATGAGTTTTGGCGGGTTTGAAAATATTTTGGCTCTTTGCGCAGAGATGACGGTGCCGGTTGCGGTGCGCTCCGGGGCGGTTCTTCTGCGGAAAGACGCCTGGCAGCGGCACTTGGGACAGCTCCGCGTCTCCGTATTGTGCGTTTCTTGCCTTCTGCATCTCAGCAAAATGCTTTCCCACTAGGTCTAGCAAGGAGAAACTGTGGCAGCTGAGTAGATGTAGCCCGGCCCGCCCTTTGAAGTTGACAAGTTCTTGGCATCTCAGAGCCTCAAGGGAAGAGCAAGGTTATCTATGGTAGGCTGGGGCGGAACTAGCACCAAGCAGAGCAAAGTTGTCCAAGAATAGCTTCCATTGGAATGCTAATGGCAATTGAAGAGGCAGGCCAGTGGCAAGCCACTATCTTCTAGCAGTTTGAAAGTTGCAGACACAGTGCAGGTGTTGTGCGGCTTCCTTCTTGGCCTCCTAGAAGTTGCCGCGCTCTCTGTGTCTTGCTTGCCAATATGTTGCCGTGTTCCTCTTATTGTTTGGTTTGTTTTGATTTGTTTTTATGATGTTTTGGCGGGTTTTCGGAATGTTTTGGTTGGTTTTGATTTGTTTTTATGTTGTTTTGCCAAGTTTTTTGAATGTTTTGATCAGTTCTGGCTGGTTTTCTAATGTTTTGGCATCTTTTCAGAATGTTTTGATGAGTTTTGCGGGTCTAAATTATTTTGGCGGGTTTTCGGAATATTTTGGTTGGTTTTGATTTGTTTTTATGATGTTTTGGCGGGTTTTCGGAATGTTTTGGTTGGGTTTTAGAATGGTTTGTTTTCTCTTGTGTTGTTTTTATTGTGTTGGCAGGTTGTGGAACATTTGGATTCCTTTTGGCGGGTTTTAAAATATTTTGGCGGGTATTTGGAATGTTTTGGTTTGCTTTCATTTGTTTTGATTATGTTTTGGCAAGTTATTGAAAATTTTGATCACTTCTGACTGGTTTTCTAGTATTTTGGCATCTTTTCAGAATGTTTTGATCAGTTTTGGCGGGTTCTAAACTATTTTGTCAGGTTTTTGGAATTTTTTTGTTGGTTTTGATTTGTTTTTATGATGTTTTGCCAAGTTTTTTGAATGTTTTGATCAGTTCAGGCTGGTTTTCTAATGTTTTGGCATCTTTTCAGAATGTTTTAATGAGTTTTGCGGGTCTAAATTATTTTGGCGGGTTTTCGGAATATTTTGGTTGGTTTTGATTTTTTTTTTATGATGTTTTGGCAGGTTTTTGGAATGTTTTGGCGGGTATTTGGAATGTTTTGGCGGGTGTTCGGAATGTTTTGGCGGGTATTCGGAATGTTTTGATTAGTTTTGACGGGTTTTGAAATATTTTGGCCGGTTTTTAGAAGGTTTCGATTTGTTTTGATTTGTTTTGATTCTGTTTAGCCCAGTTTTTGGTGTGTTTGGATTAGCTTTGGTGGGCTTTATCATGTTTTGTCAGGTTTTTTCGAATGTATTGATCACCTCTGTCTGGTTTTCTATTTTGGCGGGTTTGAAAATATTTTTGGATGAGTTTTGGCGGGTTTTCAAATATTTTGGCTCTTTGTGCAGAGATGACGGTGCAGGTTGCGGTGCGCTCCGGGGCGGTTCTTCTGCGGAAAGACGCCTGGCAGCGGCACTTGGGACAGCTCCGCGTCTCCGTATTCTGCGTTTCTTGCCTTCTGCATCTCAGCAAAATGCTTTCCCACTAGGTCTAGCAAGGAGAAACTGTGGCAGCTGAGTAGATGTAGCCCGGCCCGCCCTTTGAAGTTGACAAGTTCTTGGCATCTCAGAGCCTCAAGGGAAGAGCAAGGTTATCTATGGTAGGCTGGGGCGGAACTAGCAGCAAGCAGAGCAAAGTTGTCCAAGAATAGCTTCCATTGGAATGCTAATGGCAATTGAAGAGGCAGGCCTGTGGCAAGCCACTAGCTTCTAGCAGTTTGAAAGTTGCAGACACAGTGCCGGTGTTGTGCGGCTTCCTTCTTGGCCTCCTAGAAGGTGCCGCGCTCTCTGTGTCTTGCTTGCCAATATGTTGCCGTGTTCCTCTTATTGTTTGGTTTGTTTTGATTTGTTTTTATGATGTTTTGGCGGGTTTTCGGAATGTTTTGGTTGGTTTTGATTTGTTTTTATGATGTTTTGCCAAGTTTTTTGAATGTTTTGATCAGTTCAGTCTGGTTTTCTAATGTTTTGGCATCTTTTCAGAATGTTTTGATGAGTTTTGCGGGTCTAAATTATTTTGTCGGGTTTTCGGAATATTTTGGTTGGTTTTGATTTGTTTTTATGATGTTTTGGCGGGTTTTCGGAATGTTTTGGTTGGGTTTTAGAATGTTTCGTATTCTCTTGAGTTGTTTTGATTGTGTTGGTATGTTTTGCAATGTTTGGATTCCTTTTGGGAGGTGTTCGGAATGTTTTGGCGGGTGTTTGGGATGTTTTGATTAGTTTTGACGGGTTTTGAAATATTTTGGCCGGTTTTTAAAAGGTTTAGATTTGTTTTGATTTGTTTTGATTCTGTTTAGCCCAGTTTTTGGTGTGTTTGGATTAGCTTTGGTGGGCTTTATCATGTTTTGTCAGGTTTTTTCGAATGTATTGATCACTTCTGTCTGGTTTTCTATTTTGGCGGGTTTGAAAATATTTTTGGATGAGTTTTGGCGGGTTTTCAAATATTTTGGCTCTTTGCGCAGAGATGACGGTGCCGGTTGCGGTGCGCTCCGGGGCGGTTCTTCTGCGGAAAGACGCCTGGCAGCGGCACTTGGGACAGCTCCGCGTCTCCGTATTCTGCGTTTCTTGCCTTCTGCATCTCAGCAAAATGCTTTCCCACTAGGTCTAGCAAGGAGAAACTGTGGCAGCTGAGTAGATGTAGCCCGGCCCGCCCTTTGAAGTTGACAAGTTCTTGGTATCTCAGAGCCTCAAGGGAAGAGCAAGGTTATCTATGGTAGGCTGGGGCAGAACTAGCAGCAAGCAGAGCAAAGTTGTCCAAGAATAGCTTCCATTGGAATGCTAATGGCAATTGAAGAGGCAGGCCTGTGGCAAGCCACTAGCTTCTAGCAGTTTGAAAGTTGCAGACACAGTGCCGGTGTTGTGCGGCTTCCTTCTTGGCCTCCTAGAAGGTGCCGCGCTCTCTGTGTCTTGCTTGCCAATATGTTGCCGTGTTCCTCTTATTGTTTGGTTTGTTTTGATTTGTTTTGATGATGTTTTGGCGGGTTTTCGGAATGTTTTGGTTGGTTTTGATTTGTTTTTATGTTGTTTTGCCAAGTTTTTTGAATGTTTTGATCAGTTCTGGCTGGTTTTCTAATGTTTTGGCATCTTTTCAGAATGTTTTGATGAGTTTTGCGGGTCTAAATTATTTTGGCGGCTTTTCGGAATATTTTGGTTGGTTTTGATTTGTTTTTATGATGTTTTGGCGGGTTTTCGGAATGTTTTGGTTGGGTTTTAGAATGTTTTGTTTTCTCTTGTGTTGTTTTTATTGTGTTGGCAGGTTGTGGAACATTTGGATTCCTTTTGGCGGGTTTTAAAATATTTTGGCGGGTATTTGGAATGTTTTGGTTTGCTTTCATTTGTTTTGATTATGTTTTGGCAAGTTATTGAAAATTTTGATCACTTCTGACTGGTTTTCTAGTATTTTGGCATCTTTTCAGAATGTTTTGATCAGTTTTGGCGGGTTCTAAACTATTTTGTCAAGTTTTTGGAATTTTTTGGTTGGTTTTGATTTGTTTTTATGATGTTTTGCCAAGTTTTTTGAATGTTTTGATCAGTTCAGGCTGGTTTTCTAATGTTTTGGCATCTTTTCAGAATGTTTTAATGAGTTTTGCGGGTCTAAATTATTTTGGCGGGTTTTCGGAATATTTTGGTTGGTTTTGATTTTTTTTTTATGATGTTTTGGCGGGTTTTTGGAATGTTTTGGCGGGTATTTGGAATGTTTTGGCGGGTGTTCGGAATGTTTTGGCGGGTATTCGGAATGTTTTGATTAGTTTTGACGGGTTTTGAAATATTTTGGCCGGTTTTTAGAAGGTTTCGATTTGTTTTGATTTGTTTTGATTCTGTTTAGCCCAGTTTTTGGTGTGTTTGGATTAGCTTTGGTGGGCTTTATCATGTTTTGTCAGGTTTTTTCGAATGTATTGATCACCTCTGTCTGGTTTTCTATTTTGGCGGGTTTGAAAATATTTTTGGATGAGTTTTGGCGGGTTTTCAAATATTTTGGCTCTTTGCGCAGAGATGACGGTGCCGGTTGCGGTGCGCTCCGGGGCGGTTCTTCTGCGGAAAGACGCCTGGCAGCGGCACTTGGGACAGCTCCGCGTCTCCGTATTCTGCGTTTCTTGCCTTCTGCATCTCAGCAAAATGCTTTCCCACTAGGTCTAGCAAGGAGAAACTGTGGCAGCTGAGTAGATGTAGCCCGGCCCGCCCTTTGAAGTTGACAAGTTCTTGGTATCTCAGAGCCTCAAGGGAAGAGCAAGGTTATCTATGGTAGGCTGGGGCAGAACTAGCAGCAAGCAGAGCAAAGTTGTCCAAGAATAGCTTCCATTGGAATGCTAATGGCAATTGAAGAGGCAGGCCTGTGGCAAGCCACTAGCTTCTAGCAGTTTGAAAGTTGCAGACACAGTGCCGGTGTTGTGCGGCTTCCTTCTTGGCCTCCTAGAAGGTGCCGCGCTCTCTGTGTCTTGCTTGCCAATATGTTGCCGTGTTCCTCTTATTGTTTGGTTTGTTTTGATTTGTTTTGATGATGTTTTGGCGGGTTTTCGGAATGTTTTGGTTGGTTTTGATTTGTTTTTATGTTGTTTTGCCAAGTTTTTTGAATGTTTTGATCAGTTCTGGCTGGTTTTCTAATGTTTTGGCATCTTTTCAGAATGTTTTGATGAGTTTTGCGGGTCTAAATTATTTTGGCGGCTTTTCGGAATATTTTGGTTGGTTTTGATTTGTTTTTATGATGTTTTGGCGGGTTTTCGGAATGTTTTGGTTGGGTTTTAGAATGTTTTGTTTTCTCTTGTGTTGTTTTTATTGTGTTGGCAGGTTGTGGAACATTTGGATTCCTTTTGGCGGGTTTTAAAATATTTTGGCGGGTATTTGGAATGTTTTGGTTTGCTTTCATTTGTTTTGATTATGTTTTGGCAAGTTATTGAAAATTTTGATCACTTCTGACTGGTTTTCTAGTATTTTGGCATCTTTTCAGAATGTTTTGATCAGTTTTGGCGGGTTCTAAACTATTTTGTCAGGTTTTTGGAATTTTTTGGTTGGTTTTGATTTGTTTTTATGATGTTTTGCCAAGTTTTTTGAATGTTTTGATCAGTTCAGGCTGGTTTTCTAATGTTTTGGCATCTTTTCAGAATGTTTTAATGAGTTTTGCGGGTCTAAATTATTTTGTCGGGTTTTCGGAATATTTTGGTTGGTTTTGATTTGTTTTTATGATGTTTTGGCGGGTTTTCGGAATGTTTTGGTTGGGTTTTAGAATGTTTCGTATTCTCTTGAGTTGTTTTGATTGTGTTGGTATGTTTTGCAATGTTTGGATTCCTTTTGGCAGGTGTTCGGAATGTTTTGGCGGGTGTTTGGGATGTTTTGATTAGTTTTGACGGGTTTTGAAATATTTTGGCCGGTTTTTAAAAGGTTTAGATTTGTTTTGATTTGTTTTGATTCTGTTTAGCCCAGTTTTTGGTGTGTTTGGATTAGCTTTGGTGGGCTTTATCATGTTTTGTCAGGTTTTTTCGAATGTATTGATCACTTCTGTCTGGTTTTCTATTTTGGCGGGTTTGAAAATATTTTTGGATGAGTTTTGGCGGGTTTTCAAATATTTTGGCTCTTTGCGCAGAGATGACGGTGCCGGTTGCGGTGCGCTCCGGGGCGGTTCTTCTGCGGAAAGACGCCTGGCAGCGGCACTTGGGACAGCTCCGCGTCTCCGTATTCTGCGTTTCTTGCCTTCTGCATCTCAGCAAAATGCTTTCCCACTAGGTCTAGCAAGGAGAAACTGTGGCAGCTGAGTAGATGTAGCCCGGCCCGCCCTTTGAAGTTGACAAGTTCTTGGTATCTCAGAGCCTCAAGGGAAGAGCAAGGTTATCTATGGTAGGCTGGGGCAGAACTAGCAGCAAGCAGAGCAAAGTTGTCCAAGAATAGCTTCCATTGGAATGCTAATGGCAATTGAAGAGGCAGGCCTGTGGCAAGCCACTAGCTTCTAGCAGTTTGAAAGTTGCAGACACAGTGCCGGTGTTGTGCGGCTTCCTTCTTGGCCTCCTAGAAGGTGCCGCGCTCTCTGTGTCTTGCTTGCCAATATGTTGCCGTGTTCCTCTTATTGTTTGGTTTGTTTTGATTTGTTTTGATGATGTTTTGGCGGGTTTTCGGAATGTTTTGGTTGGTTTTGATTTGTTTTTATGTTGTTTTGCCAAGTTTTTTGAATGTTTTGATCAGTTCTGGCTGGTTTTCTAATGTTTTGGCATCTTTTCAGAATGTTTTGATGAGTTTTGCGGGTCTAAATTATTTTGGCGGCTTTTCGGAATATTTTGGTTGGTTTTGATTTGTTTTTATGATGTTTTGGCGGGTTTTCGGAATGTTTTGGTTGGGTTTTAGAATGTTTTGTTTTCTCTTGTGTTGTTTTTATTGTGTTGGCAGGTTGTGGAACATTTGGATTCCTTTTGGCGGGTTTTAAAATATTTTGGCGGGTATTTGGAATGTTTTGGTTTGCTTTCATTTGTTTTGATTATGTTTTGGCAAGTTATTGAAAATTTTGATCACTTCTGACTGGTTTTCTAGTATTTTGGCATCTTTTCAGAATGTTTTGATCAGTTTTGGCGGGTTCTAAACTATTTTGTCAAGTTTTTGGAATTTTTTGGTTGGTTTTGATTTGTTTTTATGATGTTTTGCCAAGTTTTTTGAATGTTTTGATCAGTTCAGGCTGGTTTTCTAATGTTTTGGCATCTTTTCAGAATGTTTTAATGAGTTTTGCGGGTCTAAATTATTTTGGCGGGTTTTCGGAATATTTTGGTTGGTTTTGATTTTTTTTTTATGATGTTTTGGCGGGTTTTTGGAATGTTTTGGCGGGTATTTGGAATGTTTTGGCGGGTGTTCGGAATGTTTTGGCGGGTATTCGGAATGTTTTGATTAGTTTTGACGGGTTTTGAAATATTTTGGCCGGTTTTTAGAAGGTTTCGATTTGTTTTGATTTGTTTTGATTCTGTTTAGCCCAGTTTTTGGTGTGTTTGGATTAGCTTTGGTGGGCTTTATCATGTTTTGTCAGGTTTTTTCGAATGTATTGATCACCTCTGTCTGGTTTTCTATTTTGGCGGGTTTGAAAATATTTTTGGATGAGTTTTGGCGGGTTTTCAAATATTTTGGCTCTTTGCGCAGAGATGACGGTGCCGGTTGCGGTGCGCTCCGGGGCGGTTCTTCTGCGGAAAGACGCCTGGCAGCGGCACTTGGGACAGCTCCGCGTCTCCGTATTCTGCGTTTCTTGCCTTCTGCATCTCAGCAAAATGCTTTCCCACTAGGTCTAGCAAGGAGAAACTGTGGCAGCTGAGTAGATGTAGCCCGGCCCGCCCTTTGAAGTTGACAAGTTCTTGGTATCTCAGAGCCTCAAGGGAAGAGCAAGGTTATCTATGGTAGGCTGGGGCAGAACTAGCAGCAAGCAGAGCAAAGTTGTCCAAGAATAGCTTCCATTGGAATGCTAATGGCAATTGAAGAGGCAGGCCTGTGGCAAGCCACTAGCTTCTAGCAGTTTGAAAGTTGCAGACACAGTGCCGGTGTTGTGCGGCTTCCTTCTTGGCCTCCTAGAAGGTGCCGCGCTCTCTGTGTCTTGCTTGCCAATATGTTGCCGTGTTCCTCTTATTGTTTGGTTTGTTTTGATTTGTTTTGATGATGTTTTGGCGGGTTTTCGGAATGTTTTGGTTGGTTTTGATTTGTTTTTATGTTGTTTTGCCAAGTTTTTTGAATGTTTTGATCAGTTCTGGCTGGTTTTCTAATGTTTTGGCATCTTTTCAGAATGTTTTGATGAGTTTTGCGGGTCTAAATTATTTTGGCGGCTTTTCGGAATATTTTGGTTGGTTTTGATTTGTTTTTATGATGTTTTGGCGGGTTTTCGGAATGTTTTGGTTGGGTTTTAGAATGTTTTGTTTTCTCTTGTGTTGTTTTTATTGTGTTGGCAGGTTGTGGAACATTTGGATTCCTTTTGGCGGGTTTTAAAATATTTTGGCGGGTATTTGGAATGTTTTGGTTTGCTTTCATTTGTTTTGATTATGTTTTGGCAAGTTATTGAAAATTTTGATCACTTCTGACTGGTTTTCTAGTATTTTGGCATCTTTTCAGAATGTTTTGATCAGTTTTGGCGGGTTCTAAACTATTTTGTCAGGTTTTTGGAATTTTTTGGTTGGTTTTGATTTGTTTTTATGATGTTTTGCCAAGTTTTTTGAATGTTTTGATCAGTTCAGGCTGGTTTTCTAATGTTTTGGCATCTTTTCAGAATGTTTTAATGAGTTTTGCGGGTCTAAATTATTTTGTCGGGTTTTCGGAATATTTTGGTTGGTTTTGATTTGTTTTTATGATGTTTTGGCGGGTTTTCGGAATGTTTTGGTTGGGTTTTAGAATGTTTCGTATTCTCTTGAGTTGTTTTGATTGTGTTGGTATGTTTTGCAATGTTTGGATTCCTTTTGGCAGGTGTTCGGAATGTTTTGGCGGGTGTTTGGGATGTTTTGATTAGTTTTGACGGGTTTTGAAATATTTTGGCCGGTTTTTAAAAGGTTTAGATTTGTTTTGATTTGTTTTGATTCTGTTTAGCCCAGTTTTTGGTGTGTTTGGATTAGCTTTGGTGGGCTTTATCATGTTTTGTCAGGTTTTTTCGAATGTATTGATCACTTCTGTCTGGTTTTCTATTTTGGCGGGTTTGAAAATATTTTTGGATGAGTTTTGGCGGGTTTTCAAATATTTTGGCTCTTTGCGCAGAGATGACGGTGCCGGTTGCGGTGCGCTCCGGGGCGGTTCTTCTGCGGAAAGACGCCTGGCAGCGGCACTTGGGACAGCTCCGCGTCTCCGTATTCTGCGTTTCTTGCCTTCTGCATCTCAGCAAAATGCTTTCCCACTAGGTCTAGCAAGGAGAAACTGTGGCAGCTGAGTAGATGTAGCCCGGCCCGCCCTTTGAAGTTGACAAGTTCTTGGTATCTCAGAGCCTCAAGGGAAGAGCAAGGTTATCTATGGTAGGCTGGGGCAGAACTAGCAGCAAGCAGAGCAAAGTTGTCCAAGAATAGCTTCCATTGGAATGCTAATGGCAATTGAAGAGGCAGGCCTGTGGCAAGCCACTAGCTTCTAGCAGTTTGAAAGTTGCAGACACAGTGCCGGTGTTGTGCGGCTTCCTTCTTGGCCTCCTAGAAGGTGCCGCGCTCTCTGTGTCTTGCTTGCCAATATGTTGCCGTGTTCCTCTTATTGTTTGGTTTGTTTTGATTTGTTTTGATGATGTTTTGGCGGGTTTTCGGAATGTTTTGGTTGGTTTTGATTTGTTTTTATGTTGTTTTGCCAAGTTTTTTGAATGTTTTGATCAATTCTGGCTGGTTTTCTAATGTTTTGGCATCTTTTCAGAATGTTTTGATGAGTTTTGCGGGTCTAAATTATTTTGGCGGCTTTTCGGAATATTTTGGTTGGTTTTGATTTGTTTTTATGATGTTTTGGCGGGTTTTCGGAATGTTTTGGTTGGGTTTTAGAATGTTTTGTTTTCTCTTGTGTTGTTTTTATTGTGTTGGCAGGTTGTGGAACATTTGGATTCCTTTTGGCGGGTTTTAAAATATTTTGGCGGGTATTTGGAATGTTTTGGTTTGCTTTCATTTGTTTTGATTATGTTTTGGCAAGTTATTGAAAATTTTGATCACTTCTGACTGGTTTTCTAGTATTTTGGCATCTTTTCAGAATGTTTTGATCAGTTTTGGCGGGTTCTAAACTATTTTGTCAAGTTTTTGGAATTTTTTGGTTGGTTTTGATTTGTTTTTATGATGTTTTGCCAAGTTTTTTGAATGTTTTGATCAGTTCAGGCTGGTTTTCTAATGTTTTGGCATCTTTTCAGAATGTTTTAATGAGTTTTGCGGGTCTAAATTATTTTGGCGGGTTTTCGGAATATTTTGGTTGGTTTTGATTTTTTTTTTATGATGTTTTGGCGGGTTTTTGGAATGTTTTGGCGGGTATTTGGAATGTTTTGGCGGGTGTTCGGAATGTTTTGGCGGGTATTCGGAATGTTTTGATTAGTTTTGACGGGTTTTGAAATATTTTGGCCGGTTTTTAGAAGGTTTCGATTTGTTTTGATTTGTTTTGATTCTGTTTAGCCCAGTTTTTGGTGTGTTTGGATTAGCTTTGGTGGGCTTTATCATGTTTTGTCAGGTTTTTTCGAATGTATTGATCACCTCTGTCTGGTTTTCTATTTTGGCGGGTTTGAAAATATTTTTGGATTAGTTTTGGCGGGTTTTCAAATATTTTGGCTCTTTGCGCAGAGATGACGGTGCCGGTTGCGGTGCGCTCCGGGGCGGTTCTTCTGCGGAAAGACGCCTGGCAGCGGCACTTGGGACAGCTCCGCGTCTCCGTATTCTGCGTTTCTTGCCTTCTGCATCTCAGCAAAATGCTTTCCCACTAGGTCTAGCAAGGAGAAACTGTGGCAGCTGAGTAGATGTAGCCCGGCCCGCCCTTTGAAGTTGACAAGTTCTTGGCATCTCAGAGCCTCAAGGGAAGAGCAAGGTTATCTATGGTAGGCTGGGGCGGAACTAGCAGCAAGCAGAGCAAAGTTGTCCAAGAATAGCTTCCATTGGAATGCTAATGGCAATTGAAGAGGCAGGCCTGTGGCAAGCCACTAGCTTCTAGCAGTTTGAAAGTTGCAGACACAGTGCCGGTGTTGTGCGGCTTCCTTCTTGGCCTCCTAGAAGGTGCCGCGCTCTCTGTGTCTTGCTTGCCAATATGTTGCCGTGTTCCTCTTATTGTTTGGTTTGTTTTGATTTGTTTTGATGATGTTTTGGCGGGTTTTCGGAATGTTTTGGTTGGTTTTGATTTGTTTTTATGATGTTTTGCCAAGTTTTTTGAATGTTTTGATCAGTTCAGTCTGGTTTTCTAATGTTTTGGCATCTTTTCAGAATGTTTTGATGAGTTTTGCGGGTCTAAATTATTTTGTCGGGTTTTCGGAATATTTTGGTTGGTTTTGATTTGTTTTTATGATGTTTTGGCGGGTTTTCGGAATGTTTTGGTTGGGTTTTAGAATGTTTTGTTTTCTCTTGTGTTGTTTTTATTGTGTTGGCAGGTTGTGGAACATTTGGATTCCTTTTGGCGGGTTTTAAAATATTTTGGCGGGTATTTGGAATGTTTTGGTTTGCTTTCATTTGTTTTGATTATGTTTTGGCAAGTTATTGAAAATTTTGATCACTTCTGACTGGTTTTCTAGTATTTTGGCATCTTTTCAGAATGTTTTGATCAGTTTTGGCGGGTTCTAAACTATTTTGTCAGGTTTTTGGAATTTTTTGGTTGGTTTTGATTTGTTTTTATGATGTTTTGCCAAGTTTTTTGAATGTTTTGATCAGTTCAGGCTGGTTTTCTAATGTTTTGGCATCTTTTCAGAATGTTTTAATGAGTTTTGCGGGTCTAAATTATTTTGTCGGGTTTTCGGAATATTTTGGTTGGTTTTGATTTGTTTTTATGATGTTTTGGCGGGTTTTCGGAATGTTTTGGTTGGGTTTTAGAATGTTTCGTATTCTCTTGAGTTGTTTTGATTGTGTTGGTATGTTTTGCAATGTTTGGATTCCTTTTGGCAGGTGTTCGGAATGTTTTGGCGGGTGTTTGGGATGTTTTGATTAGTTTTGACGGGTTTTGAAATATTTTGGCCGGTTTTTAAAAGGTTTAGATTTGTTTTGATTTGTTTTGATTCTGTTTAGCCCAGTTTTTGGTGTGTTTGGATTAGCTTTGGTGGGCTTTATCATGTTTTGTCAGGTTTTTTCGAATGTATTGATCACCTCTGTCTGGTTTTCTATTTTGGCGGGTTTGAAAATATTTTTGGATGAGTTTTGGCGGGTTTGAAAATATTTTGGCTCTTTGCGCAGAGATGACGGTGCCGGTTGCGGTGCGCTCCGGGGCGGTTCTTCTGCGGAAAGACGCCTGGCAGCGGCACTTGGGACAGCTCCGCGTCTCCGTATTCTGCGTTTCTTGCCTTCTGCATCTCAGCCAAATGCTTTCCCACTAGGTCTAGCAAGGAGAAACTGTGGCAGCTGAGTAGATGTAGCCCGGCCCGCCCTTTGAAGTTGACAAGTTCTTGGCATCTCAGAGCCTCAAGGGAAGAGCAAGGTTATCTATGGTAGGCTGGGGCGGAACTAGCACCAAGCAGAGCAAAGTTGTCCAAGAATAGCTTCCATTGGAATGCTAATGGCAATTGAAGAGGCAGGCCAGTGGCAAGCCACTATCTTCTAGCAGTTTGAAAGTTGCAGACACAGTGCCGGTGTTGTGCGGCTTCCTTCTTGGCCTCCTAGAAGGTGCCGCGCTCTCTGTGTCTTGCTTGCCAATATGTTGCCGTGTTCCTCTTATTGTTTGGTTTGTTTTGATTTGTTTTGATGATGTTTTGGCGGGTTTTCGGAATGTTTTGGTTGGTTTTGATTTGTTTTTATGTTGTTTTGCCAAGTTTTTTGAATGTTTTGATCAGTTCTGGCTGGTTTTCTAATGTTTTGGCATCTTTTCAGAATGTTTTGATGAGTTTTGCGGGTCTAAATTATTTTGGCGGGTTTTCGGAATATTTTGGTTGGTTTTGATTTGTTTTTATGATGTTTTGGCGGGTTTTCGGAATGTTTTGGTTGGGTTTTAGAATGGTTTGTTTTCTCTTGTGTTGTTTTTATTGTGTTGGCAGGTTGTGGAACATTTGGATTCCTTTTGGCGGGTTTTAAAATATTTTGGCGGGTATTTGGAATGTTTTGGTTTGCTTTCATTTGTTTTGATTATGTTTTGGCAAGTTATTGAAAATTTTGATCACTTCTGACTGGTTTTCTAGTATTTTGGCATCTTTTCAGAATGTTTTGATCAGTTTTGGCGGGTTCTAAACTATTTTGTCAGGTTTTTGGAATTTTTTGGTTGGTTTTGATTTGTTTTTATGATGTTTTGCCAAGTTTTTTGAATGTTTTGATCAGTTCAGGCTGGTTTTCTAATGTTTTGGCATCTTTTCAGAATGTTTTAATGAGTTTTGCGGGTCTAAATTATTTTGGCGGCTTTTCGGAATATTTTGGTTGGTTTTGATTTTTTTTTTATGATGTTTTGGCGGGTTTTTGGAATGTTTTGGCGGGTATTTGGAATGTTTTGGCGGGTGTTCGGAATGTTTTGGCGGGTATTCGGAATGTTTTGATTAGTTTTGACGGGTTTTGAAATATTTTGGCCGGTTTTTAGAAGGTTTCGATTTGTTTTGATTTGTTTTGATTCTGTTTAGCCCAGTTTTTGGTGTGTTTGGATTAGCTTTGGTGGGCTTTATCATGTTTTGTCAGGTTTTTTCGAATGTATTGATCACCTCTGTCTGGTTTTCTATTTTGGCGGGTTTGAAAATATTTTTGGATGAGTTTTGGCGGGTTTTCAAATATTTTGGCTCTTTGTGCAGAGATGACGGTGCAGGTTGCGGTGCGCTCCGGGGCGGTTCTTCTGCGGAAAGACGCCTGGCAGCGGCACTTGGGACAGCTCCGCGTCTCCGTATTCTGCGTTTCTTGCCTTCTGCATCTCAGCAAAATGCTTTCCCACTAGGTCTAGCAAGGAGAAACTGTGGCAGCTGAGTAGATGTAGCCCGGCCCGCCCTTTGAAGTTGACAAGTTCTTGGCATCTCAGAGCCTCAAGGGAAGAGCAAGGTTATCTATGGTAGGCTGGGGCGGAACTAGCAGCAAGCAGAGCAAAGTTGTCCAAGAATAGCTTCCATTGGAATGCTAATGGCAATTGAAGAGGCAGGCCTGTGGCAAGCCACTAGCTTCTAGCAGTTTGAAAGTTGCAGACACAGTGCCGGTGTTGTGCGGCTTCCTTCTTGGCCTCCTAGAAGGTGCCGCGCTCTCTGTCTCTTGCTTGCCAATATGTTGCCGTGTTCCTCTTATTGTTTGGTTTGTTTTGATTTGTTTTTATGATGTTTTGGCGGGTTTTCGGAATGTTTTGGTTGGTTTTGATTTGTTTTTATGATGTTTTGCCAAGTTTTTTGAATGTTTTGATCAGTTCAGTCTGGTTTTCTAATGTTTTGGCATCTTTTCAGAATGTTTTGATGAGTTTTGCGGGTCTAAATTATTTTGTCGGGTTTTCGGAATATTTTGGTTGGTTTTGATTTGTTTTTATGATGTTTTGGCGGGTTTTCGGAATGTTTTGGTTGGGTTTTAGAATGTTTCGTATTCTCTTGAGTTGTTTTGATTGTGTTGGTATGTTTTGCAATGTTTGGATTCCTTTTGGGAGGTGTTCGGAATGTTTTGGCGGGTGTTTGGGATGTTTTGATTAGTTTTGACGGGTTTTGAAATATTTTGGCCGGTTTTTAAAAGGTTTAGATTTGTTTTGATTTGTTTTGATTCTGTTTAGCCCAGTTTTTGGTGTGTTTGGATTAGCTTTGGTGGGCTTTATCATGTTTTGTCAGGTTTTTTCGAATGTATTGATCACTTCTGTCTGGTTTTCTATTTTGGCGGGTTTGAAAATATTTTTGGATGAGTTTTGGCGGGTTTTCAAATATTTTGGCTCTTTGCGCAGAGATGACGGTGCCGGTTGCGGTGCGCTCCGGGGCGGTTCTTCTGCGGAAAGACGCCTGGCAGCGGCACTTGGGACAGCTCCGCGTCTCCGTATTCTGCGTTTCTTGCCTTCTGCATCTCAGCAAAATGCTTTCCCACTAGGTCTAGCAAGGAGAAACTGTGGCAGCTGAGTAGATGTAGCCCGGCCCGCCCTTTGAAGTTGACAAGTTCTTGGTATCTCAGAGCCTCAAGGGAAGAGCAAGGTTATCTATGGTAGGCTGGGGCAGAACTAGCAGCAAGCAGAGCAAAGTTGTCCAAGAATAGCTTCCATTGGAATGCTAATGGCAATTGAAGAGGCAGGCCTGTGGCAAGCCACTAGCTTCTAGCAGTTTGAAAGTTGCAGACACAGTGCCGGTGTTGTGCGGCTTCCTTCTTGGCCTCCTAGAAGGTGCCGCGCTCTCTGTGTCTTGCTTGCCAATATGTTGCCGTGTTCCTCTTATTGTTTGGTTTGTTTTGATTTGTTTTGATGATGTTTTGGCGGGTTTTCGGAATGTTTTGGTTGGTTTTGATTTGTTTTTATGTTGTTTTGCCAAGTTTTTTGAATGTTTTGATCAGTTCTGGCTGGTTTTCTAATGTTTTGGCATCTTTTCAGAATGTTTTGATGAGTTTTGCGGGTCTAAATTATTTTGGCGGCTTTTCGGAATATTTTGGTTGGTTTTGATTTGTTTTTATGATGTTTTGGCGGGTTTTCGGAATGTTTTGGTTGGGTTTTAGAATGTTTTGTTTTCTCTTGTGTTGTTTTTATTGTGTTGGCAGGTTGTGGAACATTTGGATTCCTTTTGGCGGGTTTTAAAATATTTTGGCGGGTATTTGGAATGTTTTGGTTTGCTTTCATTTGTTTTGATTATGTTTTGGCAAGTTATTGAAAATTTTGATCACTTCTGACTGGTTTTCTAGTATTTTGGCATCTTTTCAGAATGTTTTGATCAGTTTTGGCGGGTTCTAAACTATTTTGTCAGGTTTTTGGAATTTTTTGGTTGGTTTTGATTTGTTTTTATGATGTTTTGCCAAGTTTTTTGAATGTTTTGATCAGTTCAGGCTGGTTTTCTAATGTTTTGGCATCTTTTCAGAATGTTTTAATGAGTTTTGCGGGTCTAAATTATTTTGGCGGGTTTTCGGAATATTTTGGTTGGTTTTGATTTTTTTTTTATGATGTTTTGGCGGGTTTTTGGAATGTTTTGGCGGGTATTTGGAATGTTTTGGCGGGTGTTCGGAATGTTTTGGCGGGTATTCGGAATGTTTTGATTAGTTTTGACGGGTTTTGAAATATTTTGGCCGGTTTTTAGAAGGTTTCGATTTGTTTTGATTTGTTTTGATTCTGTTTAGCCCAGTTTTTGGTGTGTTTGGATTAGCTTTGGTGGGCTTTATCATGTTTTGTCAGGTTTTTTCGAATGTATTGATCACCTCTGTCTGGTTTTCTATTTTGGCGGGTTTGAAAATATTTTTGGATGAGTTTTGGCGGGTTTTCAAATATTTTGGCTCTTTGCGCAGAGATGACGGTGCCGGTTGCGGTGCGCTCCGGGGCGGTTCTTCTGCGGAAAGACGCCTGGCAGCGGCACTTGGGACAGCTCCGCGTCTCCGTATTCTGCGTTTCTTGCCTTCTGCATCTCAGCAAAATGCTTTCCCACTAGGTCTAGCAAGGAGAAACTGTGGCAGCTGAGTAGATGTAGCCCGGCCCGCCCTTTGAAGTTGACAAGTTCTTGGTATCTCAGAGCCTCAAGGGAAGAGCAAGGTTATCTATGGTAGGCTGGGGCAGAACTAGCAGCAAGCAGAGCAAAGTTGTCCAAGAATAGCTTCCATTGGAATGCTAATGGCAATTGAAGAGGCAGGCCTGTGGCAAGCCACTAGCTTCTAGCAGTTTGAAAGTTGCAGACACAGTGCCGGTGTTGTGCGGCTTCCTTCTTGGCCTCCTAGAAGGTGCCGCGCTCTCTGTGTCTTGCTTGCCAATATGTTGCCGTGTTCCTCTTATTGTTTGGTTTGTTTTGATTTGTTTTGATGATGTTTTGGCGGGTTTTCGGAATGTTTTGGTTGGTTTTGATTTGTTTTTATGTTGTTTTGCCAAGTTTTTTGAATGTTTTGATCAGTTCTGGCTGGTTTTCTAATGTTTTGGCATCTTTTCAGAATGTTTTGATGAGTTTTGCGGGTCTAAATTATTTTGGCGGCTTTTCGGAATATTTTGGTTGGTTTTGATTTGTTTTTATGATGTTTTGGCGGGTTTTCGGAATGTTTTGGTTGGGTTTTAGAATGTTTTGTTTTCTCTTGTGTTGTTTTTATTGTGTTGGCAGGTTGTGGAACATTTGGATTCCTTTTGGCGGGTTTTAAAATATTTTGGCGGGTATTTGGAATGTTTTGGTTTGCTTTCATTTGTTTTGATTATGTTTTGGCAAGTTATTGAAAATTTTGATCACTTCTGACTGGTTTTCTAGTATTTTGGCATCTTTTCAGAATGTTTTGATCAGTTTTGGCGGGTTCTAAACTATTTTGTCAGGTTTTTGGAATTTTTTGGTTGGTTTTGATTTGTTTTTATGATGTTTTGCCAAGTTTTTTGAATGTTTTGATCAGTTCAGGCTGGTTTTCTAATGTTTTGGCATCTTTTCAGAATGTTTTAATGAGTTTTGCGGGTCTAAATTATTTTGGCGGGTTTTCGGAATATTTTGGTTGGTTTTGATTTTTTTTTTATGATGTTTTGGCGGGTTTTTGGAATGTTTTGGCGGGTATTTGGAATGTTTTGGCGGGTGTTCGGAATGTTTTGGCGGGTATTCGGAATGTTTTGATTAGTTTTGACGGGTTTTGAAATATTTTGGCCGGTTTTTAGAAGGTTTCGATTTGTTTTGATTTGTTTTGATTCTGTTTAGCCCAGTTTTTGGTGTGTTTGGATTAGCTTTGGTGGGCTTTATCATGTTTTGTCAGGTTTTTTCGAATGTATTGATCACCTCTGTCTGGTTTTCTATTTTGGCGGGTTTGAAAATATTTTTGGATTAGTTTTGGCGGGTTTTCAAATATTTTGGCTCTTTGTGCAGAGATGACGGTGCCGGTTGCGGTGCGCTCCGGGGCGGTTCTTCTGCGGAAAGACGCCTGGCAGCGGCACTTGGGACAGCTCCGCGTCTCCGTATTCTGCGTTTCTTGCCTTCTGCATCTCAGCCAAATGCTTTCCCACTAGGTCTAGCAAGGAGAAACTGTGGCAGCTGAGTAGATGTAGCCCGGCCCGCCCTTTGAAGTTGACAAGTTCGTGGCATCTCAGAGCCTCAAGGGAAGAGCAAGGTTATCTATGGTAGGCTGGGGCAGAACTAGCAGCAAGCAGAGCAAAGTTGTCCAAGAATAGCTTCCATTGGAATGCTAATGGCAATTGAAGAGGCAGGCCTGTGGCAAGCCACTAGCTTCTAGCAGTTTGAAAGTTGCAGACACAGTGCAGGTGTTGTGCGGCTTCCTTCTTGGCCTCCTAGAAGGTGCCGCGCTCTCTGTGTCTTGCTTGCCAATATGTTGCCGTGTTCCTCTTATTGTTTGGTTTGTTTTGATTTGTTTTTATGATGTTTTGGCGGGTTTTCGGAATGTTTTGGTTGGTTTTGATTTGTTTTTATGTTGTTTTGCCAAGTTTTTTGAATGTTTTGATCAGTTCTGGCTGGTTTTCTAATGTTTTGGCATCTTTTCAGAATGTTTTGATGAGTTTTGCGGGTCTAAATTATTTTGGCGGCTTTTCGGAATATTTTGGTTGGTTTTGATTTGTTTTTATGATGTGTTGGCGGGTTTTCGGAATGTTTTGGTTGGGTTTTAGAATGTTTTGTTTTCTCTTGTGTTGTTTTTATTGTGTTGGCAGGTTGTGGAACATTTGGATTCCTTTTGGCGGGTTTTAAAATATTTTGGCGGGTATTTGGAATGTTTTGGTTTGCTTTCATTTGTTTTGATTATGTTTTGGCAAGTTATTGAAAATTTTGATCACTTCTGACTGGTTTTTCTAGTATTTTGGCATCTTTTCAGAATGTTTTGATCAGTTTTGGCGGGTTCTAAACTATTTTGTCAGGTTTTTGGAATTTATTGGTTGGTTTTGATTTGTTTTTATGATGTTTTGCCAAGTTTTTTGAATGTTTTGATCAGCTCAGGCTGGTTTTCTAATGTTTTGGCATCTTTTCAGAATGTTTTAATGAGTTTTGCGGGTCTAAATTATTTTGGCGGCTTTTCGGAATATTTTGGTTGGTTTTGATTTTTTTTTTATGATGTTTTGGCGGGTTTTTGGAATGTTTTGGCGGGTATTTGGAATGTTTTGGTGGGTGTTCGGAATGTTTTGGCGGGTATTCGGAATGTTTTGATTAGTTTTGACGGGTTTTGAAATATTTTGGCCGGTTTTTAGAAGGTTTCGATTTGTTTTGATTTGTTTTGATTCTGTTTAGCCCAGTTTTTGGTGTGTTTGGATTAGCTTTGGTGGGCTTTATCATGTTTTGTCAGGTTTTTTCGAATGTATTGATCACCTCTGTCTGGTTTTCTATTTTGGCGGGTTTGAAAATATTTTTGGATTAGTTTTGGCGGGTTTTCAAATATTTTGGCTCTTTGTGCAGAGATGACGGTGCCGGTTGCGGTGCGCTCCTGGGCGGTTCTTCTGCGGAAAGACGCCTGGCAGCTGCACTTGGGACAGCTCCGCGTCTCCGTATTCTGCGTTTCTTGCCTTCTGCATCTCAGCCAAATGCTTTCCCACTAGGTCTAGCAAGGAGAAACTGTGGCAGCTGAGTAGATGTAGCCCGGCCCGCCCTTTGAAGTTGACAAGTTCGTGGCATCTCAGAGCCTCAAGGGAAGAGCAAGGTTATCTATGGTAGGCTGGGGCAGAACTAGCAGCAAGCAGAGCAAAGTTGTCCAAGAATAGCTTCCATTGGAATGCTAATGGCAATTGAAGAGGCAGGCCTGTGGCAAGCCACTAGTTTCTAGCAGTTTGAAAGTTGCAGACACAGTGCCGGTGTTGTGCGGCTTCCTTCTTGGCCTCCTAGAAGGTGCCGCGCTCTCTGTGTCTTGCTTGCCAATATGTTGCCGTGTTCCTCTTATTGTTTGGTTTGTTTTGATTTGTTTTTATGATGTTTTGGCGGGTTTTCGGAATGTTTTGGTTGGTTTTGATTTGTTTTTATGATGTTTTGCCAAGTTTTTTGAATGTTTTGATCAGTTCAGTCTGGTTTTCTAATGTTTTGGCATCTTTTCAGAATGTTTTGATGAGTTTTGCGGGTCTAAATTATTTTGTCGGGTTTTCGGAATATTTTGGTTGGTTTTGATTTGTTTTTATGATGTTTTGGCGGGTTTTCGGAATGTTTTGGTTGGGTTTTAGAATGGTTTGTATTCTCTTGAGTTGTTTTTATTGTGTTGGCAGGTTTTGCAATGTTTGGATTCCTTTTGGCAGGTGTTTGGAATGTTTTGGCGGGTGTTCGGAAGGTTTTGATTAGTTTTGACGGGTTTTGAAATATTTTGGCCGGTTTTTAGAAGGTTTCGATTTGTTTTGATTTGTTTTGATTCTGTTTAGCCCAGATTTTGGTGTGTTTGGATTAGCCTTGGCGGGCTTTATCATGTTTTGTCAGGTTTTTTCAAATGTATTGATCACTTCTGTCTGGTTTTCTATTTTGGCGGGTTTGAAAATATTTTTGGATGAGTTTTGGCGGGTTTTCAAATATTTTGGCTCTTTGCGCAGAGATGACGGTGCCGGTTGCGGTGCGCTCCGGGGCGGTTCTTCTGCGGAAAGACGCCTGGCAGCGGCACTTGGGACAGCTCCGCGTCTCCGTATTCTGCGTTTCTTGCCTTCTGCATCTCAGCCAAATGGTTTCCCACTAGGTCTAGCAAGGAGAAACTGTGGCAGCTGAGTAGATGTAGCCCGGCCCGCCCTTTGAAGTTGACAAGTTCTTGGCATCTCAGAGCCTCAAGGGAAGAGCAAGGTTATCTATGGTAGGCTGGGGCGGAACTAGCAGCAAGCAGAGCAAAGTTGTCCAAGAATAGCTTCCATTGGAATGCTAATGGCAATTGAAGAGGCAGGCCAGTGGCAAGCCACTAGCTTCTAGCAGTTTGAAAGTTGCAGACACAGTGCAGGTGTTGTGCGGCTTCCTTCTTGGCCTCCTAGAAGGTGCCGCGCTCTCCGTCTCTTGCTTGCCAATATGTTGCCGTGTTCCTCCTATTGTTTGGTTTGTTTTGATTTGTTTTGATGATCTTTTGGCGGGTTTTCGGAATGTTTTGGTGGTGTTTTAGAATGTTTTGTTTTCTCTTGTGTTGTTTTTATTGTCTTGGCAGGTTGTGGAACGTTTGGATTCGTTTTGGCGGGTTTTAAAATATTTTGGCGGGTATTTGGAATGTTTTGGTTTGCTTTCATTTGTTTTGATTATGTTTTGGCAAGTTATTGAAAGTTTTGATCACTTCTGACTGTTTTTCTAGTATTTTGGCATCTTTTCAGAATGTTTTGATCAGTTTTGGCAGGTTGTAAACTATTTTGTCGGGTTTTTGGAATGTTTTGGTTGGTTTTGATTTGTTTTTAAGATGTTTTGCCAAGTTTTTGGAATGTTTTGATCAGTTCTGGCTGGTTTTCTAATGTTTTGGCATTTTTTCAGAATGTTTTGATGAGTTTTGTGGGTCTAAATTATTTTGGCGGGTTTTCGGAATATTTTGGTTGGTTTTGATTTGTTTTTATGATGTTTTGGCGGGTTTTCGGGAATGTTTTGGTTGGGTTTTAGAATGTTTTGTATTCTCTTGAGTTGTTTTTATTGTGTTGGCAGGTTTTGGAATGTTTGGATTCCTTTTGGCGGGGTTTAAAATATTTTGGCGGGTATTTGGAATGTTTTGGCGGGTATTCGGAATGTTTTGATTAGTTTTGACGGGTTTTGAAATATTTTGGCCGGTTTTTAGAAGGTTTTGATTCTGTTTAGCCCAATGTTTGGTGTGTTTGGATTAGCTTTGGTGGGCTTTATCATGTTTTGTCAGGTTTTTTCGAATGTATTGATCACTTCTGTCTGGTTTTCTATTTTGGCGGGTTTGAAAATATTTTTGGATGAGTTTTGGCGGGTTTTCAAATATTTTGGCTCTTTGCGCAGAGATGACGGTGCCGGTTGCGGTGCGCTCCGGGGCGCTCCTTCTGCGGAAAGACGCCTGGCAGCGGCACTTGGGACAGCTCCGCGTCTCCGTATTCTGCGTTTCTTGCCTTCTGCATCTCAGCCAAATGCTTTCCCACTAGGTCTAGCAAGGAGAAACTGTGGCAGCTGAGTAGATGTAGCCCGGCCCGCCCCTTGAAGTTGACAAGTTCGTGGCATCTCAGAGCCTCAAGGGAAGAGCAAGGTTATCTATGGTAGGCTGGGGCAGAACTAGCAGCAAGCAGAGCAAAGTTGTCCAAGAATAGCTTCCATTGGAATGCTAATGGCAATTGAAGAGGCAGGCCTGTGGCAAGCCACTAGCTTCTAGCAGTTTGAAAGTTGCAGACACAGTGCAGGTGTTGTGCGGCTTCCTTCTTGGCCTCCTAGAAGGTGCCGCGCTCTCTGTGTCTTGCTTGCCAATATGTTGCCGTGTTCCTCTTATTGTTTGGTTTGTTTTGATTTGTTTTGATGATGTTTTGGCGGGTTTTCGGAATGTTTTGGTTGGTTTTGATTTGTTTTTATGTTGTTTTGCCAAGTTTTTTGAATGTTTTGATCAGTTCAGTCTGGTTTTCTAATGTTTTGGCATCTTTTCAGAATGTTTTGATGAGTTTTGCGGGTCTAAATTATTTTGTCGGGTTTTCAGAATATTTTGGTTGGTTTTGATTTGTTTTTATGATGTTTTGGCGGGTTTTCGGAATGTTTTGGTTGGGTTTTAGAATGTTTTGTTTTCTCTTGTGTTGTTTTTATTGTGTTGGCAGGTTGTGGAACATTTGGATTCCTTTTGGCGGGTTTTAAAATATTTTGGCGGGTATTTGGAATGTTTTGGTTTGCTTTCATTTGTTTTGATTATGTTTTGGCAAGTTATTGAAAATTTTGATCACTTCTGACTGGTTTTCTAGTATTTTGGCATCTTTTCAGAATGTTTTGATCAGTTTTGGCGGGTTCTAAACTATTTTGTCAGGTTTTTGGAATTTATTGGTTGGTTTTGATTTGTTTTTATGATGTTTTGCCAAGTTTTTTGAATGTTTTGATCAGTTCAGGCTGGTTTTCTAATGTTTTGGCATCTTTTCAGAATGTTTTAATGAGTTTTGCGGGTCTAAATTATTTTGGCGGCTTTTCGGAATATTTTGGTTGGTTTTGATTTTTTTTTTATGATGTTTTGGCGGGTTTTTGGAATGTTTTGGCGGGTATTTGGAATGTTTTGGCGGGTGTTCGGAATGTTTTGGCGGGTATTCGGAATGTTTTGATTAGTTTTGACGGGTTTTGAAATATTTTGGCCGGTTTTTAGAAGGTTTCGATTTGTTTTGATTTGTTTTGATTCTGTTTAGCCCAGTTTTTGGTGTGCTTGGATTAGCTTTGGTGGGCTTTAGCATGTTTTGTCAGGTTTTTTTGAATGTATTGATCACTTCTGTCTGGTTTTCTATTTTGGCGGGTTTGAAAATATTTTTGGATGAGTTTTGGCGGGTTTTCAAATATTTTGGCTCTTTGTGCAGAGATGACGGTGCCGGTTGCGGTGCGCTCCGGGGCGCTCCTTCTGCGGAAAGACGCCTGGCAGCGGCACTTGGGACAGCTCCGCGTCTCCGTATTCTGCGTTTCTTGCCTTCTGCATCTCAGCAAAATGCTTTCCCACTAGGTCTAGCAAGGAGAAACTGTGGCAGCTGAGTAGATGTAGCCCGGCCCGCCCTTTGAAGTTGACAAGTTCTTGGCATCTCAGAGCCTCAAGGGAAGAGCAAGGTTATCTATGGTAGGCTGGGGCAGAACTAGCAGCAAGCAGAGCAAAGTTGTCCAAGAATCGCTTCCATTGGAATGCTAATGGCAATTGAAGAGGCAGGCCTGTGGCAAGCCACTAGCTTCTAGCAGTTTGAAAGTTGCAGACACAGTGCCGGTGTTGTGCGGCTTCCTTCTTGGCCTCCTAGAAGGTGCCGTGCTCTCTGTGTCTTGCTTGCCAATATGTTGCCGTGTTCCTCTTATTGTTTGGTTTGTTTTGATTTGTTTTTATGATGTTTTGGCGGGTTTTCGGAATGTTTTGGTTGGTTTTGATTTGTTTTTATGATGTTTTGCCAAGTTTTTTGAATGTTTTGATCAGTTCAGTCTGGTTTTCTAATGTTTTGGCATCTTTTCAGAATGTTTTGATGAGTTTTGCGGGTCTAAATTATTTTGTCGGGTTTTCGGAATATTTTGGTTGGTTTTGATTTGTTTTTATGATGTTTTGGCGGGTTTTCGGAATGTTTTGGTTGGGTTTTAGAATGTTTTGTATTCTCTTGAGTTGTTTTTATTGTGTTGGCAGGTTTTGCAATGTTTGGATTCCTTTTGGCGGGGTTTAAAATATTTTGGCGGGTGTTCGGAAGGTTTTGATTAGTTTTGACGGGTTTTGAAATATTTTGGCCGGTTTTTAGAAGGTTTCGATTTGTTTTGATTTGTTTTGATTCTGTTTAGCCCAGTTTTTGGTGTGTTTGGATTAGCTTTGGTGGGCTTTATCATGTTTTGTCAGGTTTTTTCGAATGTATTGATCACTTCTGTCTGGTTTTCTATTTTGGCGGGTTTGAAAATATTTTTGGATTAGTTTTGGCGGGTTTGAAAATATTTTGGCTCTTTGCGCAGAGATGACGGTGCCGGTTGCGGTGCGCTCCGGGGCGGTTCTTCTGCGGAAAGACGCCTGGCAGCGGCACTTGGGACAGCTCCGCGTCTCCGTATTCTGCGTTTCTTGCCTTCTGCATCTCAGCCAAATGGTTTCCCACTAGGTCTAGCAAGGAGAAACTGTGGCAGCTGAGTAGATGTAGCCCGACCCGCCCTTTGACGTTGACAAGTTCTTGGCATCTCAGAGCCTCAAGGGAAGAGCAAGGTTATCTATGGTAGGCTGGGGCGGAACTAGCAGCAAGCAGAGCAAAGTTGTCCAAGAATAGCTTCCATTGGAATGCTAATGGCAATTGAAGAGGCAGGCCAGTGGCAAGCCACTAGCTTCTAGCAGTTTGAAAGTTGCAGACACAGTGCAGGTGTTGTGCGGCTTCCTTCTTGGCCTCCTAGAAGGTGCCGCGCTCTCCGTCTCTTGCTTGCCAATATGTTGCCGTGTTCCTCCTATTGTTTGGTTTGTTTTGATTTGTTTTGATGATCTTTTGGCGGGTTTTCGGAATGTTTTGGTGCTGTTTTAGAATGTTTTGTTTTCTCTTGTGTTGTTTTTATTGTCTTGGCAGGTTGTGGAACGTTTGGATTCGTTTTGGCGGGTTTTAAAATATTTTGGCGGGTATTTGGAATGTTTTGGTTTGCTTTCATTTGTTTTGATTATGTTTTGGCAAGTTATTGAAAGTTTTGATCACTTCTGACTGTTTTTCTAGTATTTTGGCATCTTTTCAGAATGTTTTGATCAGTTTTGGCAGGTTGTAAACTATTTTGTCGGGTTTTTGGAATGTTTTGGTTGGTTTTGATTTGTTTTTAAGATGTTTTGCCAAGTTTTTGGAATGTTTTGATCAGTTCTGGCTGGTTTTCTAATGTTTTGGCATTTTTTCAGAATGTTTTGATGAGTTTTGTGGGTCTAAATTATTTTGGCGGGTTTTCGGAATATTTTGGTTGGTTTTGATTTGTTTTTATGATGTTTTGGCGGGTTTTCGGGAATGTTTTGGTTGGGTTTTAGAATGTTTTGTATTCTCTTGAGTTGTTTTTATTGTGTTGGCAGGTTTTGGAATGTTTGGATTCCTTTTGGCGGGGTTTAAAATATTTTGGCGGGTATTTGGAATGTTTTGGCGGGTATTCGGAATGTTTTGATTAGTTTTGACGGGTTTTGAAATATTTTGGCCGGTTTTTAGAAGGTTTTGATTCTGTTTAGCCCAGTGTTTGGTGTGTTTGGATTAGCTTTGGTGGGCTTTATCATGTTTTGTCAGGTTTTTTCGAATGTATTGATCACTTCTGTCTGGTTTTCTATTTTGGCGGGTTTGAAAATATTTTTGGATGAGTTTTGGCGGGTTTTCAAATATTTTGGCTCTTTGCGCAGAGACAACGGTGCCGGTTGCAGTGCGCTCCGGGGCGCTCCTTCTGCGGCAAGACGCCTGGCAGCGGCACTTGGGACAGCTCCGCGTCTCCGTATTCTGCGTTTCTTGCCCTCTGCATCTCAGCAAAATGCTTTCCCTCTAGGTCTAGCAAGGAGAAACTGTGGCAGCTGAGTAGATGTAGCCCGGCCCGCCCTTTGAAGTTGACAAGTTCTTGGTATCTCAGAGCCTCAAGGGAAGAGCAAGGTTATCTATGGTAGGCTGGGGCAGAACTAGCAGCAAGCAGAGCAAAGTTGTCCAAGAATAGCTTCCATTGGAATGCTAATGGCAATTGAAGAGGCAGGCCTGTGGCAAGCCACTAGCTTCTAGCAGTTTGAAAGTTGCAGACACAGTGCCGGTGTTGTGCGGCTTCCTTCTTGGCCTCCTAGAAGGTGCCGCGCTCTCTGTGTCTTGCTTACCAATATGTTGCCGTGTTCCTCTTATTGTTTGGTTTGTTTTGATTTGTTTTGATGATGTTTTGGCGGGTTTTCGGAATGTTTTGGTTGGTTTTGATTTGTTTTTATGTTGTTTTGCCAAGTTTTTTGAATGTTTTGATCAGTTCTGGCTGGTTTTCTAATGTTTTGGCATCTTTTCAGAATGTTTTGATGAGTTTTGCGGGTCTAAATTATTTTGTCGGGTTTTCGGAATATTTTGGTTGGTTTTGATTTGTTTTTATGATGTTTTGGCGGGTTTTCGGAATGTTTTGGTTGGGTTTTAGAATGTTTTGTTTTCTCTTGTGTTGTTTTTATTGTGTTGGCAGGTTGTGGAACATTTGGATTCGTTTTGGCGGGTTTTAAAATATTTTGGCGGGTATTTGGAATGTTTTGGTTTGCTTTCATATGTTTTGATTATGTTTTGGCAAGTTATTGAAAATTTTGATCACTTCTGACTGGTTTTCTAGTATTTTGGCATCTTTTCAGAATGTTTTGATCAGTTTTGGCGGGTTCTAAACTATTTTGTCAGGTTTTTGGAATTTTTTGGTTGGTTTTGATTTGTTTTTATGATGTTTTGCCAAGTTTTTTGAATGTTTTGATCAGTTCAGGCTGGTTTTCTAATGTTTTGGCATCTTTTCAGAATGTTTTAATGAGTTTTGCGGGTCTAAATTATTTTGGCGGCTTTTCGGAATATTTTGGTTGGTTTTGATTTTTTTTTTATGATGTTTTGGCGGGTTTTTGGAATGTTTTGGCGGGTATTTGGAATGTTTTGGCGGGTGTTCGGAATGTTTTGGCGGGTATTCGGAATGTTTTGATTAGTTTTGACGGGTTTTGAAATATTTTGGCCGGTTTTTAGAAGGTTTCGATTTGTTTTGATTTGTTTTGATTCTGTTTAGCCCAGTTTTTGGTGTGTTTGGATTAGCTTTGGTGGGCTTTATCATGTTTTGTCAGGTTTTTTCGAATGTATTGATCACTTCTGTCTGGTTTTCTATTTTGGCGGGTTTGAAAATATTTTTGGATTAGTTTTGGCGGGTTTTCAAATATTTTGGCTCTTTGCGCAGAGATGACGGTGCCGGTTGCGGTGCGCTCCGGGGCGGTTCTTCTGCGGAAAGACGCCTGGCAGCGGCACTTGGGACAGCTCCGCGTCTCCGTATTCTGCGTTTCTTGCCTTCTGCATCTCAGCCAAATGGTTTCCCACTAGGTCTAGCAAGGAGAAACTGTGGCAGCTGAGTAGATGTAGCCCGGCCCGCCCTTTGACGTTGACAAGTTCGTGGCATCTCAGAGCCTCAAGGGAAGAGCAAGGTTATCTATGGTAGGCTGGGGCGGAACTAGCAGCAAGCAGAGCAAAGTTGTCCAAGAATAGCTTCCATTGGAATGCTAATGGCAATTGAAGAGGCAGGCCAGTGGCAAGCCACTAGCTTCTAGCAGTTTGAAAGTTGCAGACACAGTGCCGGTGTTGTGCGGCTTCCTTCTTGGCCTCCTAGAAGGTGCCGTGCTCTCTGTGTCTTGCTTGCCAATATGTTGCCGTGTTCCTCTTATTGTTTGGTTTGTTTTGATTTGTTTTTATGATGTTTTGGCGGGTTTTCGGAATGTTTTGGTTGGTTTTGATTTGTTTTTATGATGTTTTGCCAAGTTTTTTGAATGTTTTGATCAGTTCAGTCTGGTTTTCTAATGTTTTGGCATCTTTTCAGAATGTTTTGATGAGTTTTGTGGGTCTAAATTATTTTGTCGGGTTTTCGGAATATTTTGGTTGGTTTTGATTTGTTTTTATGATGTTTTGGCGGGTTTTCGGAATGTTTTGGTTGGGTTTTAGAATGGTTTGTATTCTCTTGAGTTGTTTTTATTGTGTTGGCAGGTTTTGCAATGTTTGGATTCCTTTTGGCAGGTGTTTGGAATGTTTTGGCGGGTGTTCGGAATGTTTTGATTAGTTTTGACGGGTTTTGAAATATTTTGGCCGGTTTTTAGAAGGTTTCGATTTGTTTTGATTTGTTTTGATTCTGTTTAGCCCAGTTTTTGGTGTGCTTGGATTAGCTTTGGTGGGCTTTATCATGTTTTGTCAGGTTTTTTCGAATGTATTGATCACCTCTGTCTGGTTTTCTATTTTGGCGGGTTTGAAAATATTTTTGGATTAGTTTTGGCGGGTTTTCAAATATTTTGGCTCTTTGTGCAGAGATGACGGTGCCGGTTGCGGTGCGCTCCGGGGCGGTTCTTCTGCGGAAAGACGCCTGGCAGCGGCACTTGGGACAGCTCCGCGTCTCCGTATTCTGCGTTTCTTGCCTTCTGCATCTCAGCAAAATGCTTTCCCACTAGGTCTAGCAAGGAGAAACTGTGGCAGCTGAGTAGATGTAGCCCGGCCCGCCCTTTGAAGTTGACAAGTTCTTGGCATCTCAGAGCCTCAAGGGAAGAGCAAGGTTATCTATGGTAGGCTGGGGCAGAACTAGCAGCAAGCAGAGCAAAGTTGTCCAAGAATAGCTTCCATTGGAATGCTAATGGCAATTGAAGAGGCAGGCCTGTGGCAAGCCACTAGCTTCTAGCAGTTTGAAAGTTGCAGACACAGTGCCGGTGTTGTGCGGCTTCCTTCTTGGCCTCCTAGAAGGTGCCGCGCTCTCTGTGTCTTGCTTGCCAATATGTTGCCGTGTTCCTCTTATTGTTTGGTTTGTTTTGATTTGTTTTGATGATGTTTTGGCGGGTTTTCGGAATGTTTTGGTTGGTTTTGATTTGTTTTTATGATGTTTTGCCAAGTTTTTTGAATGTTTTGATCAGTTCAGTCTGGTTTTCTAATGTTTTGGCATCTTTTCAGAATGTTTTGATGAGTTTTGCGGGTCTAAATTATTTTGTCGGGTTTTCGGAATATTTTGGTTGGTTTTGATTTGTTTTTATGATGTTTTGGCGGGTTTTCGGAATGTTTTGGTTGGGTTTTAGAATGTTTCGTATTCTCTTGAGTTGTTTTTATTGTGTTGGCAGGTTTTGCAATGTTTGGATTCCTTTTGGCAGGTGTTTGGAATGTTTTGGCGGGTGTTCGGAAGGTTTTGATTAGTTTTGACGGGTTTTGAAATATTTTGGCCGGTTTTTAGAAGGTTTCGATTTGTTTTGATTTGTTTTGATTCTGTTTAGCCCAGTTTTTGGTGTGTTTGGATTAGCTTTGGTGGGCTTTATCATGTTTTGTCAGGTTTTTTCGAATGTATTGATCACTTCTGTCTGGTTTTCTATTTTGGCGGGTTTGAAAATATTTTTGGATGAGTTTTGGCGGGTTTTCAAATATTTTGGCTCTTTGCGCAGAGATGACGGTGCCGGTTGCGGTGCGCTCCGGGGCGGTTCTTCTGCGGAAAGACGCCTGGCAGCGGCACTTGGGACAGCTCCGCGTCTCCGTATTCTGCGTTTCTTGCCTTCTGCATCTCAGCCAAATGGTTTCCCACTAGGTCTAGCAAGGAGAAACTGTGGCAGCTGAGTAGATGTAGCCCGGCCCGCCCTTTGAAGTTGACAAGTTCGTGGCATCTCAGAGCCTCAAGGGAAGAGCAAGGTTATCTATGGTAGGCTGGGGCGGAACTAGCAGCAAGCAGAGCAAAGTTGCCCAAGAATAGCTTCCATTGGAATGCTAATGGCAATTGAAGAGGCAGGCCTGTGCAAGCCACTAGTTTCTAGCAGTTTGAAAGTTGCAGACACAGTGCCGGTGTTGTGCGGCTTCCTTCTTGGCCTCCTAGAAGGTGCCGCGCTCTCTGTGTCTTGCTTGCCAATATGTTGCCGTGTTCCTCTTATTGTTTGGTTTGTTTTGATTTGTTTTTATGATGTTTTGGCGGGTTTTCGGAATGTTTTGGTTGGTTTTGATTTGTTTTTATGTTGTTTTGCCAAGTTTTTTGAATGTTTTGATCAGTTCTGGCTGGTTTTCTAATGTTTTGGCATCTTTTCAGAATGTTTTGATGAGTTTTGCGGGTCTAAATTATTTTGGCGGGTTTTCGGAATATTTTGGTTGGTTTTGATTTGTTTTTATGATGTGTTGGCGGGTTTTCGGAATGTTTTGGTTGGGTTTTAGAATGTTTTGTTTTCTCTTGTGTTGTTTTTATTGTGTTGGCAGGTTGTGGAACATTTGGATTCCTTTTGGCGGGTTTTAAAATATTTTGGCGGGTATTTGGAATGTTTTGGTTTGCTTTCATTTGTTTTGATTATGTTTTGGCAAGTTATTGAAAATTTTGATCACTTCTGACTGGTTTTCTAGTATTTTGGCATCTTTTCAGAATGTTTTGATCAGTTTTGGCGGGTTCTAAACTATTTTGTCAGGTTTTTGGAATTTTTTGGTTGGTTTTGATTTGTTTTTATGATGTTTTGCCACGTTTTTTGAATGTTTTGATCAGTTCAGGCTGGTTTTCTAATGTTTTGGCATCTTTTCAGAATGTTTTAATGAGTTTTGCGGGTCTAAATTATTTTGGCGGCTTTTCGGAATATTTTGGTTGGTTTTGATTTTTTTTTTATGATGTTTTGGCGGGTTTTTGGAATGTTTTGGCGGGTGTTCGGAATGTTTTGGCGGGTATTCGGAATGTTTTGATTAGTTTTGACGGGTTTTGAAATATTTTGGCCGGTTTTTAGAAGGTTTCGATTTGTTTTGATTTGTTTTGATTCTGTTTAGCCCAGTTTTTGGTGTGTTTGGATTAGCTTTGGTGGGCTTTATCATGTTTTGTCAGGTTTTTTCGAATGTATTGATCACCTCTGTCTGGTTTTCTATTTTGGCGGGTTTGAAAATATTTTTGGATTAGTTTTGGCGGGTTTTCAAATATTTTGGCTCTTTGCGCAGAGATGACGGTGCCGGTTGCGGTGCGCTCCGGGGCGGTTCTTCTGCGGAAAGACGCCTGGCAGCGGCACTTGGGACAGCTCCGCGTCTCCGTATTCTGCGTTACTTGCCTTCTGCATCTCAGCCAAATGGTTTCCCACTAGGTCTAGCAAGGAGAAACTGTGGCAGCTGAGTAGATGTAGCCCGGCCCGCCCTTTGAAGTTGACAAGTTCGTGGCATCTCAGAGCCTCAAGGGAAGAGCAAGGTTATCTATGGTAGGCTGGGGCGGAACTAGCAGCAAGCAGAGCAAAGTTGTCCAAGAATAGCTTCCATTGGAATGCTAATGGCAATTGAAGAGGCAGGCCTGTGGCAAGCCACTAGCTTCTAGCAGTTTGAAAGTTGCAGACACAGTGCAGGTGTTGTGCGGCTTCCTTCTTGGCCTCCTAGAAGGTGCCGCGCTCTCTGTGTCTTGCTTGCCAATATGTTGCCGTGTTCCTCTTATTGTTTGGTTTGTTTTGATTTGTTTTGATGATGTTTTGGCGGGTTTTCGGAATGTTTTGGTTGGTTTTGATTTGTTTTTATGATGTTTTGCCAAGTTTTTTGAATGTTTTGATCAGTTCAGTCTGGTTTTCTAATGTTTTGGCATCTTTTCAGAATGTTTTGATGAGTTTTGCGGGTCTAAATTATTTTGTCGGCTTTTCGGAATATTTTGGTTGGTTTTGATTTGTTTTTATGATGTTTTGGCGGGTTTTCGGAATGTTTTGGTTGGGTTTTAGAATGTTTTGTTTTCTCTTGTGTTGTTTTTATTGTGTTGGCAGGTTGTGGAACATTTGGATTCCTTTTGGTGGGTTTTAAAATATTTTGGCGGGTATTTGGAATGTTTTGGTTTGCTTTCATTTGTTTTGTTTATGTTTTGGCAAGTTATTGAAAATTTTGATCACTTCTGACTGGTTTTCTAGTATTTTGGCATCTTTTCAGAATGTTTTGATCAGTTTTGGCGGGTTCTAAACTATTTTGGCGGGTTTTCGGAATGTTTTGGTTGGTTTTGATTTGTTTTTATGATGTTTTGCCAAGTTTTTTGAATGTTTTGATCAGTTCAGGCTGGTTTTCTAATGTTTTGGCATCTTTTCAGAATGTTTTAATGAGTTTTGCGGGTCTAAATTATTTTGTCGGGTTTTCGGAATATTTTGGTTGGTTTTGATTTGTTTTTATGATGTTTTGGCGGGTTTTCGGAATGTTTTGGTTGGGTTTTAGAATGTTTCGTATTCTCTTGAGTTGTTTTTATTGTGTTGGCATGTTTTGCAATGTTTGGATTCCTTTTGGCAGGTGTTCGGAATGTTTTGGCGGGTGTTCGGGATGTTTTGATTAGTTTTGACGGGTTTTGAAATATTTTGGCCGGTTTTTAAAAGGTTTACATTTGTTTTGATTTGTTTTGATTCTGTTTAGCCCAGTTTTTGGTGTGTTTGGATTAGCTTTGGTGGGCTTTATCATGTTTTGTCAGGTTTTTTCGAATGTATTGATCACTTCTGTCTGGTTTTCTATTTTGGCGGGTTTGAAAATATTTTTGGATGAGTTTTGGCGGGTTTTCAAATATTTTGGCTCTTTGTGCAGAGATGACGGTGCCGGTTGCGGTGCGCTCCGGGGCGCTCCTCCTGCGGAAAGACGCCTGGCAGCGGCACTTGGGACAGCTCCGCGTCTCCGTATTGTGCGTTTCTTGCCTTCTGCATCTCAGCAAAATGCTTTCCCACTAGGTCTAGCAAGGAGAAACTGTGGCAGCTGAGTAGATGTAGCCCGGCCCGCCCTTTGAAGTTGACAAGTTCTTGGCATCTCAGAGCCTCAAGGGAAGAGCAAGGTTATCTATGGTAGGCTGGGGCAGAACTAGCAGCAAGCAGAGCAAAGTTGTCCAAGAATAGCTTCCATTGGAATGCTAATGGCAATTGAAGAGGCAGGCCTGTGGCAAGCCACTAGCTTCTAGCAGTTTGAAAGTTGCAGACACAGTGCCGGTGTTGTGCGGCTTCCTTCTTGGCCTCCTAGAAGGTGCCGCGCTCTCTGTGTCTTGCTTGCCAATATGTTGCCGTGTTCCTCTTATTGTTTGGTTTGTTTTGATTTGTTTTGATGATGTTTTGGCGGGTTTTCGGAATGTTTTGGTTGGTTTTGATTTGTTTTTATGTTGTTTTGCCAAGTTTTTTGAATGTTTTGATCAGTTCTGGCTGGTTTTCTAATGTTTTGGCATCTTTTCAGAATGTTTTGATGAGTTTTGCGGGTCTAAATTATTTTGGCGGCTTTTCGGAATATTTTGGTTGGTTTTGATTTGTTTTTATGATGTTTTGGCGGGTTTTCGGAATGTTTTGGTTGGGTTTTAGAATGTTTTGTTTTCTCTTGTGTTGTTTTTATTGTGTTGGCAGGTTGTGGAACATTTGGATTCCTTTTGGCGGGTTTTAAAATATTTTGTCGGGTATTTGGAATGTTTTGGTTTGCTTTCATTTGTTTTGATTATGTTTTGGCAAGTTATTGAAAATTTTGATCACTTCTGACTGGTTTTCTAGTATTTTGGCATCTTTTCAGAATGTTTTGATCAGTTTTGGCGGGTTCTAAACTATTTTGTCAGGTTTTTGGAATTTATTGGTTGGTTTTGATTTGTTTTTATGATGTTTTGCCAAGTTTTTTGGATGTTTTGATCAGTTCAGGCTGGTTTTCTAATGTTTTGGCATCTTTTCAGAATGTTTTAATGAGTTTTGCGGGTCTAAATTATTTTGGCGGGTTTTCGGAGTATTTTGGTTGGTTTTGATTTTTTTTTTATGATGTTTTGGCGGGTTTTTGGAATGTTTTGGCGGGTATTTGGAATGTTTTGGTGGGTGTTCGGAATGTTTTGGCGGGTATTCGGAATGTTTTGATTAGTTTTGACGGGTTTTGAAATATTTTGGCCGGTTTTTAGAAGGTTTCGATTTGTTTTGATTTGTTTTGATTCTGTTTAGCCCAGTTTTTGGTGTGTTTGGATTAGCTTTGGTGGGCTTTATCATGTTTTGTCAGGTTTTTTCGAATGTATTGATCACCTCTGTCTGGTTTTCTATTTTGGCGGGTTTGAAAATATTTTTGGATTAGTTTTGGCGGGTTTTCAAATATTTTGGCTCTTTGTGCAGAGATGACGGTGCCGGTTGCGGTGCGCTCCTGGGCGGTTCTTCTGCGGAAAGACGCCTGGCAGCGGCACTTGGGACAGCTCCGCGTCTCCGTATTCTGCGTTTCTTGCCTTCTGCATCTCAGCCAAATGCTTTCCCACTAGGTCTAGCAAGGAGAAACTGTGGCAGCTGAGTAGATGCAGCCCGGCCCGCCCTTTGAAGTTGACAAGTTCGTGGCATCTCAGAGCCTCAAGGGAAGAGCAAGGTTATCTATGGTAGGCTGGGGCGGAACTAGCAGCAAGCAGAGCAAAGTTGCCCAAGAATAGCTTCCATTGGAATGCTAATGGCAATTGAAGAGGCAGGCCTGTGGCAAGCCACTAGTTTCTAGCAGTTTGAAAGTTGCAGACACAGTGCCGGTGTTGTGCGGCTTCCTTCTTGGCCTCCTAGAAGGTGCCGCGCTCTCTGTGTCTTGCTTGCCAATATGTTGCCGTGTTCCTCTTATTGTTTGGTTTGTTTTGATTTGTTTTTATGATGTTTTGGCGGGTTTTCGGAATGTTTTGGTTGGTTTTGATTTGTTTTCATGATGTTTTGCCAAGTTTTTTGAATGTTTTGATCAGTTCAGTCTGGTTTTCTAATGTTTTGGCATCTTTTCAGAATGTTTTGATGAGTTTTGCGGGTCTAAATTATTTTGTCGGGTTTTCGGAATATTTTGGTTGGTTTTGATTTGTTTTGATGATGTTTTGGCGGGTTTTCGGAATGTTTTGGTTGGGTTTTAGAATGTTTTGTATTCTCTTGAGTTGTTTTTATTGTGTTGGCAGGTTTTGCAATGTTTGGATTCCTTTTGGCAGGTGTTCGGAATGTTTTGGCGGGTGTTCGGGATGTTTTGATTAGTTTTGACGGGTTTTGAAATATTTTGGCCGGTTTTTAAAAGGTTTACATTTGTTTTGATTTGTTTTGATTCTGTTTAGCCCAGTTTTTGGTGTGTTTGGATTAGCTTTGGTGGGCTTTCTCATGTTTTGTCAGGTTTTTTCGAATGTATTGATCACTTCTGTCTGGTTTTCTATTTTGGCGGGTTTGAAAATATTTTTGGATGAGTTTTGGCGGGTTTGAAAATATTTTGGCTCTTTGCGCAGAGATGACGGTGCTGGTTGCGGTGAGCTCCGGGGCGCTCCTTCTGCGGAAAGACGCCTGGCAGCGGCACTTGGGACAGCTCCGCGTCTCCGTATTCTGCGTTTCTTGCCTTCTGCATCTCAGCAAAATGCTTTCCCACTAGGTCTAGCAAGGAGAAACTGTGGCAGCTGAGTAGATGTAGCCCGGCCCGCCCTTTGAAGTTGACAAGTTCTTGGCATCTCAGAGCCTCAAGGGATGAGCAAGGTTATCTATGGTAGGCTGGGGCAGAACTAGCAGCAAGCAGAGCAAAGTTGTCCAAGAATAGCTTCCATTGGAATGCTAATGGCAATTGAAGAGGCAGGCCAGTGGCAAGCCACTAGCTTCTAGCAGTTTGAAAGTTGCAGACACAGTGCAGCTGTTGTGCGATTTCCTTCTTGGCCTCCTCGAAGGTGCCGCGCTCTCCGTCTCTTGCGTGCCAATATGTTGCCGTGTTCCTCTTATTGTTTGGTTGTTTTGGTTTGTTTTGATGATGTTTTGGCGGGTTTTCGGAATGTTTTGGTGGTGTTTTAGAATGTTTTGTTTTCTCTTGTGTTGTTTATATTGTCTTGGCAGGTTTTGGAATGTTTGGATTCCTTTTGGCGGGTTTTAAAATATTTTGGCGGGTATTTGGAATGTTTTGGTTTGCTTTCATTTGTTTTGATTATGTTTTGGCAAGTTATTGAAAGTTTCAATCACTTCAGACTGGTTTGATAGTATTTTGGCATCTTTTCAGAATGTTTTGATCAGTTTTGGCGGGTTCTAATCTATTTTGTCAGGTTTTTGGAATGTTTCGGTTGGTTTATGATTACTTTTTATGATGTTTTGCCAAGTATTTTGAATGTTTTGATCAGTTCTGGCTGGTTTTCTAATGTTTTGGCATCTTTTCAGAATGTTTTGATGAGTTTTGCGGGTCTAAATCATTTTGGCGGGTTTTTGGAATATTTTGGTTGGTTTTGATTTGTTTTGATGATGTTTTGTCGGGTTTTCGGAATGTTTTGGTGGTGTTTCAGAATGTTTTGTTTTCTCTTGTGTTGTTTATATTGTCTTGGCAGGTTTTGGAATGTTTGGATTCCTTTTGGCGGGTTTTAAAATCTTTTGGCGGGTATTTGGAATGTTTTGGCAGGTATTCGGAAGGTTTTGATTAGTTTTGACGGGTTTTGAAATATTTTGGCGGGTTTTTAGAAGGTTTAGGTTTGTTTTGATTTGTTTTGATTCTGTTTAGCCCAGTTTTTGGTGTGTTTGGATTAGCTTTGGTGGGCTTTATCATGTTTTGTCAGGTTTTTTTGAATGTATTGATCACTTCTGTCTGGTTTTCTATTTTGGCGGGTTTGAAAATATTTTTGGATTAGTTTTGGCGGGTTTGAAAATATTTTGGCTCTTTGCGCAGAGATGACGGTGCTGGTTGCGGTGCGCTCCGGGGCGGTCCTTCTGCGGAAAGACGCCTGGCAGCGGCACTTGGGACAGCTCCGCGTCTCCGTATTGTGCGTTTCTTGCCTTCTGCATCTCAGCAAAATGCTTTCCCACTAGGTCTAGCAAGGAGAAACTGTGGCAGCTGAGTAGATGTAGCCCGGCCCGCCCTTTGAAGTTGACAAGTTCTTGGCATCTCAGAGCCTCAAGGGAAGAGCAAGGTTATCTATGGTAGGCTGGGGCAGAACTAGCAGCAAGCAGAGCAAAGTTGTCCAAGAATAGCTTCCATTGGAATGCTAATGGCAATTGAAGAGGCAGGCCTGTGGCAAGCCACTAGCTTCTAGCAGTTTGAAAGTTGCAGACACAGTGCAGGTGTTGTGCGGCTTCCTTCTTGGCCTCCTAGAAGGTGCCGCGCTCTCTGTGTCTTGCTTGCCAATATGTTGCCGTGTTCCTCTTATTGTTTGGTTTGTTTTGATTTGTTTTGATGATGTTTTGGCGGGTTTTCGGAATGTTTTGGTTGGTTTTGATTTGTTTTTATGTTGTTTTGCCAAGTTTTTTGAATGTTTTGATCAGTTCAGTCTGGTTTTCTAATGTTTTGGCATCTTTTCAGAATGTTTTGATGAGTTTTGCGGGTCTAAATTATTTTGTCGGGTTTTCGGAATATTTTGGTTGGTTTTGATTTGTTTTTATGATGTTTTGGCGGGTTTTCGGAATGTTTTGGTTGGGTTTTAGAATGTTTTGTTTTCTCTTGTGTTGTTTTTATTGTGTTGGCAGGTTGTGGAACATTTGGATTCCTTTTGGCGGGTTTTAAAATATTTTGGCGGGTATTTGGAATGTTTTGGTTTGCTTTCATTTGTTTTGATTATGTTTTGGCAAGTTATTGAAAATTTTGATCACTTCTGACTGGTTTTCTAGTATTTTGGCATCTTTTCAGAATGTTTTGATCAGTTTTGGCGGGTTCTAAACTATTTTGTCAGGTTTTTGGAATGTTTTGGTTGGTTTTGATTTGTTTTTATGATGTTTTGGCCGGATTTCATAATATTTTGGCTGGTTTTTGGAATGTTTTGGTTGGTTTATGATTTGTTTTTATGATGTATTGCAAAGCTTTTTGAATGTTTTGATCAGTTCTGGCTGGTTTTCTAATGTTTTGGCATCTTTCCAGAATGTTTTGACGAGTTTTGTGGGTCTAAATCATTTTGGCGGGTCTTTGGAATATTTTGGTTGGTTTTGATTTGTTTTGATGATCTTTTGGCGGGTTTTCGGAATGTTTTGGTTGGGTTTTAGAATGTTTTGTATTCTCTTGAGTTGTTTTTAGTGTGTGGGCAGGTTTTGGAATGTTTGGATTCATTTTGGCGGGTTTTAAAATCTTTTGTCGGGTATTTGGAATGTTTTTTAACGGGTATTCGGAAGGTTTTGATTAGTTTTGACGGGTTTGGAAATATTTTGGCGGGTTTTACAAGGTTTAGATTTGTTTTGATTTGTTTTGATTCTGTTTAGCCCAGTTTTTGTTGTGTTTGGATTAGCTTTGGTGGGCTTTATCATGTTTTGTCAGGTTTTCTCGAATGTATTGATCACTTCTGTCTGGTTTTCTATTTTGGCGGGTTTGAAAATATTTTTGGATTAGTTTTGGCGGGTTTGAAAATATTTTGGTTTTTGAGCAGAGATGACGGTGCTGGTTGCGGTGCACTCCGGGGCGGTTCTTCTGCGGAAAGACGCCTGGCAGCGGCACTTGGGACAGCTCCGCGTCTCCGTATTGTGCGTTTCTTGCCTTCTGCATCTCAGCAAAATGCTTTCCCACTAGGTCTAGCAAGGAGAAACTGTGGCAGCTGAGTAGATGTAGCCCGGCCCGCCCTTTGAAGTTGACAAGTTCTTGGCATCTCAGAGCCTCAAGGGAAGAGCAAGGTTATCTATGGTAGGCTGGGGCAGAACTAGCAGCAAGCAGAGCAAAGTTGTCCAAGAATAGCTTCCATTGGAATGCTAATGGCAATTGAAGAGGCAGGCCAGTGGCAAGCCACTAGCTTCTAGCAGTTTGAAAGTTGCAGACACAGTGCAGGTGTTGTGCGATTTCCTTCTTGGCCTCCTCGAAGGTGCCGCGCTCTCCGTCTCTTGCGTGCCAATATGTTGCCGTGTTCCTCTTATTGTTTGGTTGTTTTGATTTGTTTTTATGATGTTTTGGCGGGTTTTCGGAATGTTTTGGTGGTGTTTTAGAATGTTTTGTTTTCTCTTGTGTTGTTTATATTGTCTTGGCAGGTTTTGGAATGTTTGGATTCCTTTTGGCGGGTTTTAAAATATTTTGGCGGGTATTTGGAATGTTTTGGTTTGCTTTCATTTGTTTTGATTATGTTTTGGCAAGTTATTGAAAGTTTCAATCACTTCTGACTGGTTTGATAGTATTTTGGCATCTTTTCAGAATGTTTTGATCAGTTTTGGCGGGTTCTAATCTATTTTGTCAGGTTTTTGGAATGTTTTGGTTGGTTTATGATTACTTTTTATGATGTTTTGCCAAGTATTTTGAATGTTTTGATCAGTTCTGGCTGGTTTTCTAATGTTTTGGCATCTTTTCAGAATGTTTTGATGAGTTTTGCGGGTCTAAATCATTTTGGCGGGTTTTCGGAATGTTTTGGTTGGTTTTGATTTGTTTTGATGATGTTTTGGCGGGTTTTCGGAATGTTTTGGTTGGGTTTTAGAATGTTTTGTATTCTCTTGAGTTGTTTTTAGTGTGTGGGCAGGTTTTGGAATGTTTGGATTCATTTTGGCGGGTTTTAAAATCTTTTGTCGGGTATTTGGAATGTTTTTTAACGGGTATTCGGAAGGTTTTGATTAGTTTTGACGGGTTTGGAAATATTTTGGCGGGTTTTACAAGGTTTAGATTTGTTTTGATTTGTTTTGATTCTGTTTAGCCCAGTTTCTGGTGTGTTTGGATTAGCTTTGGTGGGCTTTATCATGTTTTGTCAGGTTTTCTGGAATGTATTGATCACTTCTGTCTGGTTTTCTATTTTGGCGCGTTTGAAAATATTTTTGGATGAGTTTTGGCGGGTTTGAAAATATTTTGGTTTTTGAGCAGAGATGATGGTGCCGGTTGCGGTGCGCTCCGGGGCGCTCCTTCTGCGGAAAGACGCCTGGCAGCGGCACTTGGGACAGCTCCGCGTCTCCGTATTCTGCGTTTCTTGCCTTCTGCATCTCAGCAAAATGCTTTCCCACTAGGTCTAGCAAGGAGAAACTGTGGCAGCTGAGTAGATGTAGCCCGGCCCGCCCTTTGAAATTGACAAGTTCTTGGCGTCTCAGAGCCTCAAGGGAAGAGCAAGGTTATCTATGGTAGGCTGGGGCAGAACTAGCAGCAAGCAGAGCAAAGTTGTCCAAGAATAGCTTCCATTGGAATGCTAATGGCAATTGAAGAGGCAGGCCAGTGGCAAGCCACTAGCTTCTAGCAGTTTGAAAGTTGCAGACACAGTGCGGGTGTTGTGCGATTTCCTTCTTGGCCTCCTAGAAGGTGCCGAGCTCTCTGTCTCTTGCTTGCCAATATGTTGCCGTGTTCCTCTTATTGTTTGGTTTGTTTTGATTTGTTTTTATGATGTTTTGGCGGGTTTTCGGAATGTTTTGGTGGTGTTTCAGAATGTTTTGTTTTCTCTTGTGTTGTTTTTATTGTGTTGGCAGGTTTTGGAATGTTTGGATTCCTTTTGGCGGGTTTTAAAATATTTTGGCGGGTATTTGGAATGTTTTGGGTTGCTTTCATTTGTTTTGATTATGTTTTGGCAAGTTATTGAAAGTTTCGATCACTTCTGACTGGTTTTCTAGTATTTTGGCATCTTTTCAGAATGTTTTGATGAGTTTTGGCGGGTTCTAAACTATTTTGTCGGGTTTTTGGAATGTTTTGGTTAGTTTTGATTTGTTTTTATGATATATTTTCAAGTTTTTTGAATGTTTTGATCGGTTCAGGCTGGTTTTCTAGTATTTTGGCATCTTTTCAGAATGTTTTGATGAGTTTTGCGGGTCTAAATCATTTTGGCTGGTTTTCGGAATGTTTTGGTTGGTTTTGATTTGTTTTTATGATGTTTTGGCGGGTTTTCGGAATGTTTTGGTGGTGTTTTAGAATGTTTTGTTTTCTCTTGTGTTGTTTATATTGTCTTGGCAGGTTTTGGAATGTTTGGATTCCTTTTGGCGGGTTTTAAAATCTTTTGGCGGGTATTTGGTATGTTTTGGCAGGTATTCGGAAGGTTTTGATTAGTTTTGACGGGTTTTGAAATATTTTGGCGGGTTTTTAGAAGGTTTAGGTTTGTTTTGATTTGTTTTGATTCTGTTTAGCCCAGTTTTTGGTGTGTTTGGATTAGCTTTGGTGGGCTTTATCGTGTTTTGTCAGGTTTTTTCGAATGTATTGATCACTTCTGTCTGGTTTTCTATTTTGGCGGGTTTGAAAATATTTTTGGATGAGTTTTGGCGGGTTTGAAAATATTTTGGCTCTTTGCGCAGAGATGACGGTGCTGGTTGCGGTGCACTCCGGGGCGGTCCTTCTGCGGAAAGACGCCTGGCAGCGGCACTTGGGACAGCTCCGCGTCTCCGTATTCTGCGTTTCTTGCCTTCTGCATCTCAGCAAAATGCTTTCCCACTAGGTCTAGCAAGGAGAAACTGTGGCAGCTGAGTAGATGTAGCCCGGCCCGCCCTTTGAAGTTGACAAGTTCTTGGCATCTCAGAGCCTCAAGGGAAGAGCAAGGTTATCTATGGTAGGCTGGGGCAGAACTAGCAGCAAGCAGAGCAAAGTTGTCCAAGAATAGCTTCCATTGGAATGTTAATAGCAATTGAAGAGGCAGGCCAGTGGCAAGCCACTAGCCTCTAGCAGTTTGAAAGTTGCAGACACAGTGCAGGTGTTGTGCGATTTCCTTCTTGGCCTCCTCGAAGGTGCCGCGCTCTCTGTCTCTTGCTTGCCAATATATTGCCGTGTTCCTCTTATTGTTTGGTTTGTTTTGATTTGTTTTGATGATCTTTTGGCGGGTTTTCAGAATGTTTTGGTGGTGTTTTAGAATGTTTTGTTTTCTCTTGTGTTGTTTATATTGTGTTGGCAGGTTTTGGAATGTTTGGATTCCTTTTGGCGGGTTTTAAAATATTTTGGCGGGTATTTGGAATGTTTTGGTTAGTTTTGATTTGTTTTTATGATATATTGCCAAGTTTTTTGGATGTTTTGATCAGTTCTGGCTGGTTTTCTAATATTTTGGCATCTTTTCAGAATGTTTTGATGAGTTTTGCGGGTCTAAATCATTTTGGCGGGTTTTCGGAATATTTTGGTTGGTTTTGATTTGTTTTGATGATCTTTTGGCGGGTTTTCGGAATGTTTTGGTTGGGTTTTAGAATGTTGTGTATACTCTTGAGTTGTTTTTATTGTGTTGGCAGGTTTTGGAATGTTTGGATTCATTTTGGCGGGTTTTAAAATCTTTTGGCGGGTATTTGGAATGATTTTTAACGGGTATTCGGAAGGTTTTGATTAGTTTTGACGGGTTTTGAAATATTTTGGCGGGTTTTTAGAAGGTTTAGATTTGTTTTGATTTGTTTTGATTCTGTTTAGCCCAGTTTTTGGTGTGTTTGGATTAGCTTTGGTGGGCTTTATCATGTTTTGTCAGGTTTTCTCGAATGTATTGATCACTTCTGTCTGGTTTTCTATTTTGGCGGGTTTGAAAATATATTTGGATGAGTTTTGGCGGGTTTGAAAATATTTTGGTTTTTGCGCAGAGATGATGGTGCCGGTTGCGGTGCACTCCGGGGCGCTCCTTCTGCGGAAAGACGCCTGGCAGCAGCACTTGGGACAGCTCCGCGTCTCCGTATTCTGCGTTTCTTGCCTTCTGCATCTCAGCAAAATGCTTTCCCACTAGGTCTAGCAAGGAGAAACTGTGGCAGCTGAGTAGATGTAGCCCGGCCCGCCCTTTGAAGTTGACAAGTTCTTGGCATCTCAGAGCCTCAAGGGAAGAGCAAGGTTATCTATGGTAGGCTGGGGCAGAACTAGCAGCAAGCAGAGCAAAGTTGTCCAAGAATAGCTTCCATTGGAATGCTAATGGCAATTGAAGAGGCAGGCCAGTGGCAAGCCACTAGCTTCTAGCAGTTTGAAAGTTGCAGACAGAGTGCAGGTGTTGTGCGGCTTCTTTCTTGGCCTCCTAGAAGGTGCCGCGTTCTCCGTCTCTTGCTTGCCAATATGTTGCCGTGTTCCTCTTATTGTTTGGTTTGTTTTGATTTGTTTTTATGATGTTTTGGCGGGTTTTCGGAATGTTTTGATGGTGTTTCAGAATGTTTTGTTTTCTCTTGTATTGTTTATATTGTCTTGGCAGGTTTTGGAATGTTTGGATTCCTTTTGGCGGGTTTTAAAATATTTTGGCGGGTATTTGGAATGTTTTGGGTTGCTTTCATTTGTTTTGATTATGTTTTGGCAAGTTATTGAAAGTTTCGATCACTTCTGACTGGTTTAATAGTATTTTGGCATCTTTTCAGAATGTTTTGATCAGTTTTGGCGGGTTCTAAACTATTTTGTCGGGTTTTTGGAATGTTTTGGTTGGTTTTGATTTGTTTTTATGATGTATTGCAAAGCTTTTTGAATGTTTTGATCAGTTCTGGCTGGTTTTCTAATGTTTTGGCATCTTTTCAGAATGTTTTGACGAGTTTTGTGGGTCTAAATCATTTTGGCGGGTCTTTGGAATATTTTGGTTGGTTTTGATTTGTTTTGATGATGTTTTGGCGGGTTTTCGGAATGTTTTGGTTGGGTTTTAGAATGTTTTGTATTCTCTTGAGTTGTTTTTATTGTGTTGGCAGGTTTTGGAATGTTTGGATTCATTTTGGCGTGTTTTAAAATCTTTTGGCGGGTATTTGGAATGTTTTTTGACGGGTATTCGGAAGGTTTTGATTAGTTTTGACGTGTTTTGAAATATTTTGGCGGGTTTTTAGAACGTTTAGATTTGTTTTGATTTGTTTTGATTCTGTTTAGCCCAGTTTTTGGTGTGTTTGGATTAGCTTTGGTGGGCTTTATCATGTTTTGTCAGGTTTTCTGGAATGTATTGATCACTTCTGTCTGGTTTTCTATTTTGGCGGGTTTGAAAATATTTTTGGATGAGTTTTGGCGGGTTTGAAAATATTTTGGTTTTTGCGCAGAGATGACGGTGCCGGTTGCGGTGCGCTCCGGGGCGGTCCTTCTGCGGAAAGACGCCTGGCAGCGGCACTTGGGACAGCTCCGCGTCTCCGTATTCTGCGTTTCTTGCCTTCTGCATCTCAGCAAAATGCTTTCCCACTAGGTCTAGCAAGGAGAAACTGTGGCAGCTGAGTAGATGTAGCCCGGCCCGCCCTTTGAAGTTGACAAGTTCTTGGCATCTCAGAGCCTCAAGGGAAGAGCAAGGTTATCTATGGTAGGCTGGGGCAGAACTAGCAGCAAGCAGAGCAAAGTTGTCCAAGAATAGCTTCCATTGGAATGTTAATAGCAATTGAAGAGGCAGGCCAGTGGCAAGCCACTAGCTTCTAGCAGTTTGAAAGTTGCAGACACAGTGCAGGTGTTGTGCGATTTCCTTCTTGGCCTCCTCGAAGGTGCCGCGCTCTCTGTCTCTTGCTTGCCAATATATTGCCGTGTTCCTCTTATTGTTTGGTTTGTTTTGATTTGTTTTTATGATGTTTTGGCGGGTTTTCAGAATGTTTTGGTGGTGTTTTAGAATGTTTTGTTTTCTCTTGTGTTGTTTATATTGTCTTGGCAGGTTTTGGAATGTTTGGATTCCTTTTGGCGGGTTTTAAAATATTTTGGCGGGTATTTGGAATGTTTTGGTTAGTTTTGATTTGTTTTTATGATATATTGCCAAGTTTTTTGGATGTTTTGATCAGTTCAGGCTGGTTTTCTAATATTTTGGCATCTTTTCAGAATGTTTTGATGAGTTTTGCGGGTCTAAATCATTTTGGCGGGTTTTCGGAATATTTTGGTTGGTTTTGATTTGTTTTGATGATCTTTTGGCGGGTGTTCGGAATGTTTTGGTTGGGTTTTAGAATGTTTTGTATTCTCTTGAGTTGTTTTTAGTGTGTGGGCAGGTTTTGGAATGTTTGGATTCATTTTGGCGGGTTTTAAAATCTTTTGGCGGGTATTTGGAATGTTTTTTAACGGGTATTCGGAAGGTTTTGATTAGTTTTGACGGGTTTGGAAATATTTTGGCGGGTTTTACAAGGTTTCGATTTGTTTTGATTTGTTTTGATTCTGTTTAGCCCAGTTTTTGGTGTGTTTGGATTAGCTTTGGTGGGCTTTATCATGTTTTGTCAGGTTTTCTCGAATGTATTGATCACTTCTGTCTGGTTTTCTATTTTGGCGGGTTTGAAAATATTTTTGGATTAGTTTTGGCGGGTTTGAAAATATTTTCGTTTTTGAGCAGAGATGACGGTGCCGGTTGCGGTGCGCTCCAGGGCGCTCCTTCTGCGGAAAGACGCCTGGCAGCGGCACTTGGGACAGCTCCGCGTCTCCGTATTCTGCGTTTCTTGCCTTCTGCATCTCAGCAAAATGCTTTCCCACTAGGTCTAGCAAGGAGAAACTGTGGCAGCTGAGTAGATGTAGCCCGGCCCGCCCTTTGAAGTTGACAAGTTCTTGGCATCTCAGAGCCTCAAGGGAAGAGCAAGGTTATCTATGGTAGGCTGGGGCAGAACTAGCAGCAAGCAGAGCAAAGTTGTCCAAGAATAGCTTCCATTGGAATGCTAATGGCAATTGAAGAGGCAGGCCAGTGGCAAGCCACTAGCTTCTGGCAGTTTGAAAGTTGCAGACACAGTGCAGGTGTTGTGCGATTTCCTTCTTGGCCTCCTCGAAGGTGCCGCGCTCTCCGTCTCTTGCGTGCCAATATGTTGCCGTGTTCCTCTTATTGTTTGGTTGTTTTGATTTGTTTTTATGATGTTTTGGCGGGTTTTCGGAATGTTTTGGTGGTGTTTTAGAATGTTTTGTTTTCTCTTGTGTTGTTTATATTGTGTTGGCAGGTTTTGGAATGTTTGGATTCCTTTTGGCGGGTTTTAAAATATTTTGGCGGGTATTTGGAATGTTTTGGTTTGCTTTCATTTGTTTTGATTATGTTTTGGCAAGTTATTGAAAGTTTCGATCACTTCAGACTGGTTTGATAGTATTTTGGCATCTTTTCAGAATGTTTTGATCAGTTTTGGCGGGTTCTAATCTATTTTGTCGGGTTTTTGGAATGTTTCGGTTGGTTTATGATTACTTTTTATGATGTTTTGCCAAGTATTTTGAATGTTTTGATCAGTTCTGGCTGGTTTTCTAATGTTTTGGCATCTTTTCAGAATGTTTTGATGAGTTTTGCGGGTCTAAATCATTTTGGCGGGTTTTTGGAATATTTTGGTTGGTTTTGATTTGTTTTGATGATGTTTTGGCGGGTTTTCAGAATGTTTTGGTGGTGTTTCAGAATGTTTTGTTTTCTCTTGTGTTGTTTATATTGTCTTGGCAGGTTTTGGAATGTTTGGATTCCTTTTGGCGGGTTTTAAAATATTTTGGCGGGTATTTGGAATGTTTTGGGTGGCTTTCATTTGTTTTGATTATGTTTTGGCAAGTTATTGAAAGTTTCGATCACTTCTGACTGGTTTTCTAGTATTTTGGCATCTTTTCAGAATGTTTTGATGAGTTTTGGCGGGTTCTAAACTATTTTGTCGGGTTTTTGGAATGTTTTGGTTGGTTTTGATTTGTTTTTATGATGTTTTGGCCGGATTTCGTAATATTTTATCTGGTTTTTGGAATGTTTTGGTTGGTTTATGATTTGTTTTTATGATGTATTGCAAAGCTTTTTGAATGTTTTGATCAGTTCTGGCTGGTTTTCTAATGTTTTGGCATCTTTTCAGAATGTTTTGATGAGTTTTGCGGGTCTAAATCATTTTGGCGGGTTTTTGGAATATTTTGGTTGGTTTTGATTTGTTTTGATGATGTTTTGTCGGGTTTTCGGAATGTTTTGGTGGTGTTTCAGAATGTTTTGTTTTCTCTTGTGTTGTTTATATTGTCTTGGCAGGTTTTGGAATGTTTGGATTCCTTTTGGCGGGTTTTAAAATCTTTTGGCGGGTATTTGGAATGTTTTGGCAGGTATTCGGAAGGTTTTGATTAGTTTTGACGGGTTTTGAAATATTTTGGCGGGTTTTTAGAAGGTTTAGGTTTGTTTTGATTTGTTTTGATTCTGTTTAGCCCAGTTTTTGGTGTGTTTGGATTAGCTTTGGTGGGCTTTATCATGTTTTGTCAGGTTTTTTCGAATGTATTGATCACTTCTGTCTGGTTTTCTATTTTGGCGGGTTTGAAAATATTTTTGGATGAGTTTTGGCGGGTTTGAAAATATTTTGGCTCTTTGCGCAGAGATGACGGTGCTGGTTGCGGTGCGCTCCGGGGCGCTCCTTCTGCGGAAAGACGCCTGGCAGCGGCACTTGGGACAGCTCCGCGTCTCCGTATTCTGCGTTTCTTGCCTTCTGCATCTCAGCAAAATGCTTTCCCACTAGGTCTAGCAAGGAGAAACTGTGGCAGCTGAGTAGATGTAGCCCGGCCCGCCCTTTGAAGTTGACAAGTTCTTGGCATCTCAGAGCCTCAAGGGAAGAGCAAGGTTATCTATGGTAGGCTGGGGCAGAACTAGCAGCAAGCAGAGCAAAGTTGTCCAAGAATAGCTTCCATTGGAATGCTAATGGCAATTGAAGAGGCAGGCCAGTGGCAAGCCACTAGCTTCTAGCAGTTTGAAAGTTGCAGACACAGTGCAGCTGTTGTGCGATTTCCTTCTTGGCCTCCTCGAAGGTGCCGCGCTCTCCGTCTCTTGCTTGCCAATATGTTGCCGTGTTCCTCTTATTGTTTGGTTGTTTTGATTTGTTTTTATGATGTTTTGGCGGGTTTTCGGAATGTTTTGGTGGTGTTTTAGAATGTTTTGTTTTCTCTTGTGTTGTTTATATTGTCTTGGCAGGTTTTGGAATGTTTGGATTCCTTTTGGCGGGTTTTAAAATATTTTGGCGGGTATTTGGAATGTTTTGGTTTGCTTTCATTTGTTTTGATTATGTTTTGGCAAGTTATTGAAAGTTTCAATCACTTCAGACTGGTTTGATAGTATTTTGGCATCTTTTCAGAATGTTTTGATCAGTTTTGGCGGGTTCTAATCTATTTTGTCAGGTTTTTGGAATGTTTCGGTTGGTTTATGATTACTTTTTATGATGTTTTGCCAAGTATTTTGAATGTTTTGATCAGTTCTGGCTGGTTTTCTAATGTTTTGGCATCTTTTCAGAATGTTTTGATGAGTTTTGCGGGTCTAAATCATTTTGGCGGGTTTTTGGAATATTTTGGTTGGTTTTGATTTGTTTTGATGATGTTTTGTCGGGTTTTCGGAATGTTTTGGTGGTGTTTCAGAATGTTTTGTTTTCTCTTGTGTTGTTTATATTGTCTTGGCAGGTTTTGGAATGTTTGGATTCCTTTTGGCGGGTTTTAAAATCTTTTGGCGGGTATTTGGAATGTTTTGGCAGGTATTCGGAAGGTTTTGATTAGTTTTGACGGGTTTTGAAATATTTTGGCGGGTTTTTAGAAGGTTTAGGTTTGTTTTGATTTGTTTTGATTCTGTTTAGCCCAGTTTTTGGTGTGTTTGGATTAGCTTTGGTGGGCTTTATCATGTTTTGTCAGGTTTTTTTGAATGTATTGATCACTTCTGTCTGGTTTTCTATTTTGGCGGGTTTGAAAATATTTTTGGATGAGTTTTGGCGGGTTTGAAAATATTTTGGCTCTTTGCGCAGAGATGACGGTGCTGGTTGCGGTGCGCTCCGGGGCGCTCCTTCTGCGGAAAGACGCCTGGCAGCGGCACTTGGGACAGCTCCGCGTCTCCGTATTCTGCGTTTCTTGCCTTCTGCATCTCAGCAAAATGCTTTCCCACTAGGTCTAGCAAGGAGAAACTGTGGCAGCTGAGTAGATGTAGCCCGGCCCGCCCTTTGAAGTTGACAAGTTCTTGGCATCTCAGAGCCTCAAGGGAAGAGCAAGGTTATCTATGGTAGGCTGGGGCAGAACTAGCAGCAAGCAGAGCAAAGTTGTCCAAGAATAGCTTCCATTGGAATGTTAATAGCAATTGAAGAGGCAGGCCAGTGGCAAGCCACTAGCTTCTAGCAGTTTGAAAGTTGCAGACACAGTGCAGGTGTTGTGCGATTTCCTTCTTGGCCTCCTCGAAGGTGCCGCGCTCTCTGTCTCTTGCTTGCCAATATATTGCCGTGTTCCTCTTATTGTTTGGTTTGTTTTGATTTGTTTTCATGATGTTTTGGCGGGTTTTCAGAATGTTTTGGTGGTGTTTTAGAATGTTTTGTTTTCTCTTGTGTTGTTTATATTGTCTTGGCAGGTTTTGGAATGTTTGGATTCCTTTTGGCGGGTTTTAAAATATTTTGGCGGGTATTTGGAATGTTTTGGTTTGCTTTCATTTGTTTTGATTATGTTTTGGCAAGTTATTGAAAGTTTCGATCACTTCTGACTGGTTTAATAGTATTTTGGCATCTTTTCAGAATGTTTTGATGAGTTTTGGCGGGTTCTAAACTATTTTGTCGGGTTTTTGGAATGTTTTGGTTGGTTTTGATTTGCTTTTATGATGTTTTGGCCGGATTTCGTAATATTTTGGCTGGTTGTTGGAATGTTTCGGTTGGTTTATGATTTGTTTTTATGATGTATTGCAAAGCTTTTTGAATGTTTTGATCAGTTCTGGCTGGTTTTCTAATGTTTTGGCATCTTTTCAGAATGTTTTGACGAGTTTTGCGGGTCTAAATCATTTTGGCGGGTTTTTGGAATATTTTGGTTGGTTTTGATTTGTTTTGATGATGTTTTGTCGGGTTTTCGGGAATGTTTTGGTTGGGTTTTAGAATGTTTTGTATTCTCTTGAGTTGTTTTTATTGTGTTGGCAGGTTTTGGAATGTTTGGATTCATTTTAGCGTGTTTTAAAATCTTTTGGCGGGTATTTGGAATGTTTTGGCAGGTATTCGGAAGGTTTTGATTAGTTTTGACGGGTTTTGAATTATTTTGGCGGGTTTTTAGAAGGTTTAGATTTGTTTTGATTTGTTTTGATTCTGTTTAGCCCAGTTTTTGGTGTGTTTGGATTAGCTTTGGTGGGCTTTATCATGTTTTGTCAGGTTTTTTCGAATGTATTGATCACTTCTGTCTGGTTTTCTATTTTGGCGGGTTTGAAAATATTTTTGGATGAGTTTTGGCGGGTTTGAAAATATTTTGGCTCTTTGCGCAGAGATGACGGTGCTGGTTGCGGTGAGCTCCGGGGCGCTCCTTCTGCGGAAAGACGCCTGGCAGCGGCACTTGGGACAGCTCCGCGTCTCCGTATTCTGCGTTTCTTGCCTTCTGCATCTCAGCAAAATGCTTTCCCACTAGGTCTAGCAAGGAGAAACTGTGGCAGCTGAGTAGATGTAGCCCGGCCCGCCCTTTGAAGTTGACAAGTTCTTGGCATCTCAGAGCCTCAAGGGATGAGCAAGGTTATCTATGGTAGGCTGGGGCAGAACTAGCAGCAAGCAGAGCAAAGTTGTCCAAGAATAGCTTCCATTGGAATGCTAATGGCAATTGAAGAGGCAGGCCAGTGGCAAGCCACTAGCTTCTAGCAGTTTGAAAGTTGCAGACACAGTGCAGCTGTTGTGCGATTTCCTTCTTGGCCTCCTCGAAGGTGCCGCGCTCTCCGTCTCTTGCGTGCCAATATGTTGCCGTGTTCCTCTTATTGTTTGGTTGTTTTGGTTTGTTTTGATGATGTTTTGGCGGGTTTTCGGAATGTTTTGGTGGTGTTTTAGAATGTTTTGTTTTCTCTTGTGTTGTTTATATTGTCTTGGCAGGTTTTGGAATGTTTGGATTCCTTTTGGCGGGTTTTAAAATATTTTGGCGGGTATTTGGAATGTTTTGGTTTGCTTTCATTTGTTTTGATTATGTTTTGGCAAGTTATTGAAAGTTTCAATCACTTCAGACTGGTTTGATAGTATTTTGGCATCTTTTCAGAATGTTTTGATCAGTTTTGGCGGGTTCTAATCTATTTTGTCAGGTTTTTGGAATGTTTCGGTTGGTTTATGATTACTTTTTATGATGTTTTGCCAAGTATTTTGAATGTTTTGATCAGTTCTGGCTGGTTTTCTAATGTTTTGGCATCTTTTCAGAATGTTTTGATGAGTTTTGCGGGTCTAAATCATTTTGGCGGGTTTTTGGAATATTTTGGTTGGTTTTGATTTGTTTTGATGATGTTTTGTCGGGTTTTCGGAATGTTTTGGTGGTGTTTCAGAATGTTTTGTTTTCTCTTGTGTTGTTTATATTGTCTTGGCAGGTTTTGGAATGTTTGGATTCCTTTTGGCGGGTTTTAAAATCTTTTGGCGGGTATTTGGAATGTTTTGGCAGGTATTCGGAAGGTTTTGATTAGTTTTGACGGGTTTTGAAATATTTTGGCGGGTTTTTAGAAGGTTTAGGTTTGTTTTGATTTGTTTTGATTCTGTTTAGCCCAGTTTTTGGTGTGTTTGGATTAGCTTTGGTGGGCTTTATCATGTTTTGTCAGGTTTTTTTGAATGTATTGATCACTTCTGTCTGGTTTTCTATTTTGGCGGGTTTGAAAATATTTTTGGATTAGTTTTGGCGGGTTTGAAAATATTTTGGCTCTTTGCGCAGAGATGACGGTGCTGGTTGCGGTGCGCTCCGGGGCGCTCCTTCTGCGGAAAGACGCCTGGCAGCGGCACTTGGGACAGCTCCGCGTCTCCGTATTCTGCGTTTCTTGCCTTCTGCATCTCAGCAAAATGCTTTCCCACTAGGTCTAGCAAGGAGAAACTGTGGCAGCTGAGTAGATGTAGCCCGGCCCGCCCTTTGAAGTTGACAAGTTCTTGGCATCTCAGAGCCTCAAGGGAAGAGCAAGGTTATCTATGGTAGGCTGGGGCAGAACTAGCAGCAAGCAGAGCAAAGTTGTCCAAGAATAGCTTCCATTGGAATGTTAATAGCAATTGAAGAGGCAGGCCAGTGGCAAGCCACTAGCTTCTAGCAGTTTGAAAGTTGCAGACACAGTGCAGCTGTTGTGCGATTTCCTTCTTGGCCTCCTCGAAGGTGCCGCGCTCTCTGTGTCTTGCTTGCCAATATATTGCCGTGTTCCTCTTATTGTTTGGTTTGTTTTGATTTGTTTTCATGATGTTTTGGCGGGTTTTCGGAATGTTTTGGTGGTGTTTTAGAATGTTTTCTTTTCTCTTGTGTTGTTTATATTGTCTTGGCAGGTTTTGGAATGTTTGGATTCCTTTTGGCGGGTTTTAAAATATTTTGGCGGGTATTTGGAATGTTTTGGTTTGCTTTCATTTGTTTTGATTATGTTTTGGCAAGTTATTGAAAGTTTCGATCACTTCTGACTGGTTTGATAGTATTTTGGCATCTTTTCAGAATGTTTTGATCAGTTTTGGCGGGTTCTAAACTATTTTGTCGGGTTTTTGGAATGTTTTGGTTGGTTTTGATTTGTTTTTATGATGTTTTGGCCGGATTTCGTAATATTTTGGCTGGTTTTTGGAATGTTTTGGTTGGTTTATGATTTGTTTTTATGATGTATTGCAAAGGTTTTTGAATGTTTTGATCAGTTCTGGCTGGTTTTCTAATGTTTTGGCATCTTTTCAGAATGTTTTGACGAGTTTTGTGGGTCTAAATCATTTTGGCGGGTCTTTGGAATATTTTGGTTGGTTTTGATTTGTTTTGATGATGTTTTGGCGGGTTTTCGGAATGTTTTGGTTGGGTTTTAGAATATTTTGTATTCTCTTGAGTTGTTTTTAGTGTGTGGGCAGGTTTTGGAATGTTTGGATTCATTTTGGCGGGTTTTAAAATCTTTTGTCGGGTATTTGGAATGTTTTTTAACGGGTATTCGGAAGGTTTTGATTAGTTTTGACGGGTTTGGAAATATTTTGGCGGGTTTTACAAGGTTTCGATTTGTTTTGATTTGTTTTGATTCTGTTTAGCCCAGTTTTTGGTGTGTTTGGATTAGCTTTGGTGGGCTTTATCATGTTTTGTGAGGTTTTCTCGAATGTATTGATCACCTCTGTCTGGTTTTCTATTTTGGCGGGTTTGAAAATATTTTTGGATTAGTTTTGGCGGGTTTGAAAATATTTTGGTTTTTGAGCAGAGATGACGGTGCCGGTTGCGGTGCGCTCCGGGGCGCTCCTTCTGCGGAAAGACGCCTGGCAGCGGCACTTGGGACAGCTCCGCGTCTCCGTATTCTGCGTTTCTTGCCTTCTGCATCTCAGCAAAATGCTTTCCCACTAGGTCTAGCAAGGAGAAACTGTGGCAGCTGAGTAGATGTAGCCCGGCCCGCCCTTTGAAGTTGACAAGTTCTTGGCATCTCAGAGCCTCAAGGGAAGAGCAAGGTTATCTATGGTAGGCTGGGGCAGAACTAGCAGCAAGCAGAGCAAAGTTGTCCAAGAATAGCTTCCATTGGAATGCTAATGGCAATTGAAGAGGCAGGCCAGTGGCAAGCCTCTAGCTTCTAGCAGTTTGAAAGTTGCAGACACAGTGCAGGTGTTGTGCGATTTCCCTCTTGGCCTCCTCGAAGGTGCCGCGCTCTCCGTCTCTTGCGTGCCAATATGTTGCCGTGTTCCTCTTATTGTTTGGTTGTTTTGATTTGTTTTTATGATGTTTTGGCGGGTTTTCGGAATGTTTTGGTGGTGTTTTAGAATGTTTTGTTTTCTCTTGTGTTGTTTATATTGTCTTGGCAGGTTTTGGAATGTTTGGATTCCTTTTGGCGGGTTTTAAAATATTTTGGCGGGTATTTGGAATGTTTTGGGTGGCTTTCATTTGTTTTGATTATGTTTTGGCAAGTTATTGAAAGTTTCGATCACTTCTGACTGGTTTTCTAGTATTTTGGCATCTTTTCAGAATGTTTTGATGAGTTTTGGCGGGTTCTAAACTATTTTGTCGGGTTTTTGGAATGTTTTGGTTGGTTTTGATTTGTTTTTATGATGTTTTGGCCGGATTTCGTAATATTTTATCTGGTTTTTGGAATGTTTTGGTTGGTTTATGATTTGTTTTTATGATGTATTGCAAAGCTTTTTGAATGTTTTGATCAGTTCTGGCTGGTTTTCTAATGTTTTGGCATCTTTTCAGAATGTTTTGATGAGTTTTGCGGGTCTAAATCATTTTGGCGGGTTTTTGGAATATTTTGGTTGGTTTTGATTTGTTTTGATGATGTTTTGTCGGGTTTTCGGAATGTTTTGGTGGTGTTTCAGAATGTTTTGTTTTCTCTTGTGTTGTTTATATTGTCTTGGCAGGTTTTGGAATGTTTGGATTCCTTTTGGCGGGTTTTAAAATCTTTTGGCGGGTATTTGGAATGTTTTGGCAGGTATTCGGAAGGTTTTGATTAGTTTTGACGGGTTTTGAAATATTTTGGCGGGTTTTTAGAAGGTTTAGGTTTGTTTTGATTTGTTTTGATTCTGTTTAGCCCAGTTTTTGGTGTGTTTGGATTAGCTTTGGTGGGCTTTATCATGTTTTGTCAGGTTTTTTCGAATGTATTGATCACTTCTGTCTGGTTTTCTATTTTGGCGGGTTTGAAAATATTTTTGGATGAGTTTTGGCGGGTTTGAAAATATTTTGGCTCTTTGCGCAGAGATGACGGTGCTGGTTGCGGTGCGCTCCGGGGCGCTCCTTCTGCGGAAAGACGCCTGGCAGCGGCACTTGGGACAGCTCCGCGTCTCCGTATTCTGCGTTTCTTGCCTTCTGCATCTCAGCAAAATGCTTTCCCACTAGGTCTAGCAAGGAGAAACTGTGGCAGCTGAGTAGATGTAGCCCGGCCCGCCCTTTGAAGTTGACAAGTTCTTGGCATCTCAGAGCCTCAAGGGAAGAGCAAGGTTATCTATGGTAGGCTGGGGCAGAACTAGCAGCAAGCAGAGCAAAGTTGTCCAAGAATAGCTTCCATTGGAATGCTAATGGCAATTGAAGAGGCAGGCCAGTGGCAAGCCACTAGCTTCTAGCAGTTTGAAAGTTGCAGACACAGTGCAGGTGTTGTGCGATTTCCTTCTTGGCCTCCTCGAAGGTGCCGCGCTCTCCGTCTCTTGCTTGCCAATATGTTGCCGTGTTCCTCTTATTGTTTGGTTGTTTTGATTTGTTTTTATGATGTTTTGGCGGGTTTTCGGAATGTTTTGGTGGTGTTTTAGAATGTTTTGTTTTCTCTTGTGTTGTTTATATTGTCTTGGCAGGTTTTGGAATGTTTGGATTCCTTTTGGCGGGTTTTAAAATATTTTGGCGGGTATTTGGAATGTTTTGGTTTGCTTTCATTTGTTTTGATTATGTTTTGGCAAGTTATTGAAAGTTTCAATCACTTCAGACTGGTTTGATAGTATTTTGGCATCTTTTCAGAATGTTTTGATCAGTTTTGGCGGGTTCTAATCTATTTTGTCAGGTTTTTGGAATGTTTCGGTTGGTTTATGATTACTTTTTATGATGTTTTGCCAAGTATTTTGAATGTTTTGATCAGTTCTGGCTGGTTTTCTAATGTTTTGGCATCTTTTCAGAATGTTTTGATGAGTTTTGCGGGTCTAAATCATTTTGGCGGGTTTTTGGAATATTTTGGTTGGTTTTGATTTGTTTTGATGATGTTTTGTCGGGTTTTCGGAATGTTTTGGTGGTGTTTCAGAATGTTTTGTTTTCTCTTGTGTTGTTTATATTGTCTTGGCAGGTTTTGGAATGTTTGGATTCCTTTTGGCGGGTTTTAAAATCTTTTGGCGGGTATTTGGAATGTTTTGGCAGGTATTCGGAAGGTTTTGATTAGTTTTGACGGGTTTGGAAATATTTTGGCGGGTTTTTAGAAGGTTTAGGTTTGTTTTGATTTGTTTTGATTCTGTTTAGCCCAGTTTTTGGTGTGTTTGGATTAGCTTTGGTGGGCTTTATCATGTTTTGTCAGGTTTTTTTGAATGTATTGATCACTTCTGTCTGGTTTTCTATTTTGGCGGGTTTGAAAATATTTTTGGATGAGTTTTGGCGGGTTTGAAAATATTTTGGCTCTTTGCGCAGAGATGACGGTGCTGGTTGCGGTGCGCTCCGGGGCGCTCCTTCTGCGGAAAGACGCCTGGCAGCGGCACTTGGGACAGCTCCGCGTCTCCGTATTCTGCGTTTCTTGCCTTCTGCATCTCAGCAAAATGCTTTCCCACTAGGTCTAGCAAGGAGAAACTGTGGCAGCTGAGTAGATGTAGCCCGGCCCGCCCTTTGAAGTTGACAAGTTCTTGGCATCTCAGAGCCTCAAGGGAAGAGCAAGGTTATCTATGGTAGGCTGGGGCAGAACTAGCAGCAAGCAGAGCAAAGTTGTCCAAGAATAGCTTCCATTGGAATGTTAATAGCAATTGAAGAGGCAGGCCAGTGGCAAGCCACTAGCTTCTAGCAGTTTGAAAGTTGCAGACACAGTGCAGGTGTTGTGCGATTTCCTTCTTGGCCTCCTCGAAGGTGCCGCGCTCTCTGTCTCTTGCTTGCCAATATATTGCCGTGTTCCTCTTATTGTTTGGTTTGTTTTGATTTGTTTTCATGATGTTTTGGCGGGTTTTCAGAATGTTTTGGTGGTGTTTTAGAATGTTTTGTTTTCTCTTGTGTTGTTTATATTGTCTTGGCAGGTTTTGGAATGTTTGGATTCCTTTTGGCGGGTTTTAAAATATTTTGGCGGGTATTTGGAATGTTTTGGTTTGCTTTCATTTGTTTTGATTATGTTTTGGCAAGTTATTGAAAGTTTCGATCACTTCTGACTGGTTTAATAGTATTTTGGCATCTTTTCAGAATGTTTTGATGAGTTTTGGCGGGTTCTAAACTATTTTGTCGGGTTTTTGGAATGTTTTGGTTGGTTTTGATTTGTTTTTATGATGTTTTGGCCGGATTTCGTAATATTTTGGCTGGTTGTTGGAATGTTTCGGTTGGTTTATGATTTGTTTTTATGATGTATTGCAAAGCTTTTTGAATGTTTTGATCAGTTCTGGCTGGTTTTCTAATATTTTGGCATCTTTTCAGAATGTTTTGACGAGTTTTGCGGGTCTAAATCATTTTGGCGGGTCTTTGGAATATTTTGGTTGGTTTTGATTTGTTTTGATGATGTTTTGGCAGGTTTTCGGAATGTTTTGGTTGGGTTTTAGAATGTTTTGTATTCTCTTGAGTTGTTTTTATTGTGTTGGCAGGTTTTGGAATGTTTGGATTCATTTTGGCGTGTTTTAAAATCTTTTGGCGGGTATTTGGAATGTTTTGGCAGGTATTCGGAAGGTTTTGATTAGTTTTGACGGGTTTTGAATTATTTTGGCGGGTTTTTAGAAGGTTTAGATTTGTTTTGATTTGTTTTGATTCTGTTTAGCCCAGTTTTTGGTGTGTTTGGATTAGCTTTGGTGGGCTTTATCATGTTTTGTCAGGTTTTTTCGAATGTATTGATCACTTCTGTCTGGTTTTCTATTTTGGCGGGTTTGAAAATATTTTTGGATGAGTTTTGGCGGGTTTGAAAATATTTTGGTTTTTGCGCAGAGATGACGGTGCCGGTTGCGGTGCGCTCCGGGGCGCTCCTTCTGCGGAAAGACGCCTGGCAGCGGCACTTGGGACAGCTCCGCGTCTCCGTATTCTGCGTTTCTTGCCTTCTGCATCTCAGCAAAATGCTTTCCCACTAGGTCTAGCAAGGAGAAACTGTGGCAGCTGAGTAGATGTAGCCCGGCCCGCCCTTTGAAATTGACAAGTTCTTGGCGTCTCAGAGCCTCAAGGGAAGAGCAAGGTTATCTATGGTAGGCTGGGGCAGAACTAGCAGCAAGCAGAGCAAAGTTGTCCAAGAATAGCTTCCATTTGAATGCTAATAGCAATTGAAGAGGCAGGCCAGTGGCAAGCCACTAGCTTCTAGCAGTTTGAAAGTTGCAGACACAGTGCGGGTGTTGTGCGATTTCCTTCTTGGCCTCCTAGAAGGTGCCGCGCTCTCTGTCTCTTGCTTGCCAATATGTTGCCGTGATCCTCTTATTGTTTGGTTTGTTTTGATTTGTTTTTATGATGTTTTGGCGGGTTTTCAGAATGTTTTGGTGGTGTTTCAGAATGTTTTGTTTTCTCTTGTGTTGTTTTTATTGTGTTGGCAGGTTTTGGAATGTTTGGATTCCTTTTGGCGGGTTTTAAAATATTTTGGCGGGTATTTGGAATGTTTTGGTTTGCTTTCATTTGTTTTGATTATGTTTTGGCAAGTTATTGAAAGTTTCGATCACTTCTGACTGGTTTAATAGTATTTTGGCATCTTTTCAGAATGTTTTGGTCAGTTTTGGCGGGTTCTAAACTATTTTGTCGGGTTTTTGGAATGTTTTGGTTGGTTTTGATTTGTTTTTATGATGTTTTGGCCGGATTTCGTAATATTTTGGCTGGTTTTTGGAATGTTTCGGTTGGTTTATGATTTGTTTTTATGATATATTGCAAAGCTTTTTTAATGTTTTGATCAGTTCTGGCTGGTTTTCTAATGTTTTGGCATCTTTTCAGAATGTTTTGACGAGTTTTGCGGGTCTAAATCATTTTGGCGGGTTTTTGGAATATTTTGGTTGGTTTTGATTTGTTTTGATGATGTTTTGTCGGGTTTTCGGGAATGTTTTGGTTGGGTTTTAGAATGTTTTGTATTCTCTTGAGTTGTTTTTATTGTGTTGGCAGGTTTTGGAATGTTTGGATTCATTTTAGCGTGTTTTAAAATCTTTTGGCGGGTATTTGGAATGTTTTGGCAGGTATTCGGAAGGTTTTGATTAGTTTTGACGGGTTTTGAATTATTTTGGCGGGTTTTTAGAAGGTTTAGATTTGTTTTGATTTGTTTTGATTCTGTTTAGCCCAGTTTTTGGTGTGTTTGGATTAGCTTTGGTGGGCTTTATCATGTTTTGTCAGGTTTTTTCGAATGTATTGATCACTTCTGTCTGGTTTTCTATTTTGGCGGGTTTGAAAATATTTTTGGATGAGTTTTGGCGGGTTTGAAAATATTTTGGCTCTTTGCGCAGAGATGACGGTGCTGGTTGCGGTGAGCTCCGGGGCGCTCCTTCTGCGGAAAGACGCCTGGCAGCGGCACTTGGGACAGCTCCGCGTCTCCGTATTCTGCGTTTCTTGCCTTCTGCATCTCAGCAAAATGCTTTCCCACTAGGTCTAGCAAGGAGAAACTGTGGCAGCTGAGTAGATGTAGCCCGGCCCGCCCTTTGAAGTTGACAAGTTCTTGGCATCTCAGAGCCTCAAGGGATGAGCAAGGTTATCTATGGTAGGCTTGGGCAGAACTAGCAGCAAGCAGAGCAAAGTTGTCCAAGAATAGCTTCCATTGGAATGCTAATGGCAATTGAAGAGGCAGGCCAGTGGCAAGCCACTAGCTTCTAGCAGTTTGAAAGTTGCAGACACAGTGCAGCTGTTGTGCGATTTCCTTCTTGGCCTCCTCGAAGGTGCCGCGCTCTCCGTCTCTTGCGTGCCAATATGTTGCCGTGTTCCTCTTATTGTTTGGTTGTTTTGGTTTGTTTTGATGATGTTTTGGCGGGTTTTCGGAATGTTTTGGTGGTGTTTTAGAATGTTTTGTTTTCTCTTGTGTTGTTTATATTGTCTTGGCAGGTTTTGGAATGTTTGGATTCCTTTTGGCGGGTTTTAAAATATTTTGGCGGGTATTTGGAATGTTTTGGTTTGCTTTCATTTGTTTTGATTATGTTTTGGCAAGTTATTGAAAGTTTCAATCACTTCAGACTGGTTTGATAGTATTTTGGCATCTTTTCAGAATGTTTTGATCAGTTTTGGCGGGTTCTAATCTATTTTGTCAGGTTTTTGGAATGTTTCGGTTGGTTTATGATTACTTTTTATGATGTTTTGCCAAGTATTTTGAATGTTTTGATCAGTTCTGGCTGGTTTTCTAATGTTTTGGCATCTTTTCAGAATGTTTTGATGAGTTTTGCGGGTCTAAATCATTTTGGCGGGTTTTTGGAATATTTTGGTTGGTTTTGATTTGTTTTGATGATGTTTTGTCGGGTTTTCGGAATGTTTTGGTGGTGTTTCAGAATGTTTTGTTTTCTCTTGTGTTGTTTATATTGTCTTGGCAGGTTTTGGAATGTTTGGATTCCTTTTGGCGGGTTTTAAAATCTTTTGGCGGGTATTTGGAATGTTTTGGCAGGTATTCGGAAGGTTTTGATTAGTTTTGACGGGTTTTGAAATATTTTGGCGGGTTTTTAGAAGGTTTAGGTTTGTTTTGATTTGTTTTGATTCTGTTTAGCCCAGTTTTTGGTGTGTTTGGATTAGCTTTGGTGGGCTTTATCATGTTTTGTCAGGTTTTTTCGAATGTATTGATCACTTCTGTCTGGTTTTCTATTTTGGCGGGTTTGAAAATATTTTTGGATTAGTTTTGGCGGGTTTGAAAATATTTTGGCTCTTTGCGCAGAGATGACGGTGCTGGTTGCGGTGCGCTCCGGGGCGCTCCTTCTGCGGAAAGATGCCTGGCAGCGGCACTTGGGACAGCTCCGCGTCTCCGTATTCTGCGTTTCTTGCCTTCTGCATCTCAGCAAAATGCTTTCCCACTAGGTCTAGCAAGGAGAAACTGTGGCAGCTGAGTAGATGTAGCCCGGCCCGCCCTTTGAAGTTGACAAGTTCTTGGCATCTCAGAGCCTCAAGGGAAGAGCAAGGTTATCTATGGTAGGCTGGGCCAGAACTAGCAGCAAGCAGAGCAAAGTTGTCCAAGAATAGCTTCCATTGGAATGTTAATAGCAATTGAAGAGGCAGGCCAGTGGCAAGCCACTAGCTTCTAGCAGTTTGAAAGTTGCAGACACAGTGCAGCTGTTGTGCGATTTCCTTCTTGGCCTCCTCGAAGGTGCCGCGCTCTCTGTGTCTTGCTTGCCAATATATTGCCGTGTTCCTCTTATTGTTTGGTTTGTTTTGATTTGTTTTCATGATGTTTTGGCGGGTTTTCGGAATGTTTTGGTGGTGTTTTAGAATGTTTTCTTTTCTCTTGTGTTGTTTATATTGTCTTGGCAGGTTTTGGAATGTTTGGATTCCTTTTGGCGGGTTTTAAAATATTTTGGCGGGTATTTGGAATGTTTTGGTTTGCTTTCATTTGTTTTGATTATGTTTTGGCAAGTTATTGAAAGTTTCGATCACTTCTGACTGGTTTGATAGTATTTTGGCATCTTTTCAGAATGTTTTGATCAGTTTTGGCGGGTTCTAAACTATTTTGTCGGGTTTTTGGAATGTTTTGGTTGGTTTTGATTTGTTTTTATGATGTTTTGGCCGGATTTCGTAATATTTTGGCTGGTTTTTGGAATGTTTTGGTTGGTTTATGATTTGTTTTTATGATGTATTGCAAAGCTTTTTGAATGTTTTGATCAGTTCTGGCTGGTTTTCTAATGTTTTGGCATCTTTTCAGAATGTTTTGATGAGTTTTGCGGGTCTAAATCATTTTGGCGGGTTTTCGGAATGTTTTGGTTGGTTTTGATTTGTTTTGATGATGTTTTGGCGGGTTTTCGGAATGTTTTGGTTGGGTTTTAGAATGTTTTGTATTCTCTTGAGTTGTTTTTAGTGTGTGGGCAGGTTTTGGAATGTTTGGATTCATTTTGGCGGGTTTTAAAATCTTTTGTCGGGTATTTGGAATGTTTTTTAACGGGTATTCGGAAGGTTTTGATTAGTTTTGACGGGTTTGGAAATATTTTGGCGGGTTTTACAAGGTTTAGATTTGTTTTGATTTGTTTTGATTCTGTTTAGCCCAGTTTTTGGTGTGTTTGGATTAGCTTTGGTGGGCTTTATCATGTTTTGTCAGGTTTTCTCGAATGTATTGATCACTTCTGTCTGGTTTTCTATTTTGGCGGGTTTGAAAATATTTTTGGATGAGTTTTGGCGGGTTTTCAAAGATTTTGGCTCTTTGCGCAGAGATGACGGTGCCGGTTGCGGTGCGCTCCGGGGCGCTCCTTCTGCGGAAAGACGCCTGGCAGCGGCACTTGGGACAGCTCCGCGTCTCCGTATTCTGCGTTTCTTGCCTTCTGCATCTCAGCAAAATGCTTTCCCACTAGGTCTAGCAAGGAGAAACTGTGGCAGCTGAGTAGATGTAGCCCGGCCCGCCCTTTGAAGTTGACAAGTCCTTGGCATCTCAGAGCCTCAAGGGATGAGCAAGGTTATCTATGGTAGGCTGGGGCAGAACTAGCAGCAAGCAGAGCAAAGTTGTCCAAGAATAGCTTCCATTGGAATGCTAATGGCAATTGAAGAGGCAGGCCAGTGGCAAGCCACTAGCTTCTAGCAGTTTGAAAGTTGCAGACACAGTGCAGGTGTTGTGCGATTTCCTTCTTGGCCTCCTCGAAGGTGCCGCGCTCTCTGTCTCTTGCTTGCCAATATGTTGCCGTGTTCCTCTTATTGTTTGGTTTGTTTTGATTTGTTTTTATGATGTTTTGGCGGGTTTTCAGAATGTTTTGGTGGTGTTTTAGAATGTTTTGTTTTCTCTTGTGTTGTTTATATTGTCTTGGCAGGTTTTGGAATGTTTGGATTCCTTTTGGCGGGTTTTAAAATATTTTGGCGGGTATTTGGAATGTTTTGGTTTGCTTTCATTTGTTTTGATTATGTTTTGGCAAGTTATTGAAAGTTTCGATCACTTCTGACTGGTTTAATAGTATTTTGGCATCTTTTCAGAATGTTTTGATGAGTTTTGGCGGGTTCTAATCTATTTTGTCAGGTTTTTGGAATGTTTCGGTTGGTTTATGATTACTTTTTATGATGTTTTGCCAAGTATTTTGAATGTTTTGATCGGTTCTGGCTGGTTTTCTAATGTTTTGGCATCTTTTCAGAATGTTTTGATGAGTTTTGCGGGTCTAAATCATTTTGGCGGGTTTTTGGAATATTTTGGTTGGTTTTGATTTGTTTTGATGATGTTTTGTCGGGTTTTCGGAATGTTTTGGTGGTGTTTCAGAATGTTTTGTTTTCTCTTGTGTTGTTTATATTGTCTTGGCAGGTTTTGGAATGTTTGGATTCCTTTTGGCGGGTTTTAAAATCTTTTGGCGGGTATTTGGAATGTTTTGGCGGGTATTCGGAAGGTTTTGATTAGTTTTGACGGGTTTTGAAATATTTTGGCGGGTTTTTAGAAGGTTTAGGTTTGTTTTGATTTGTTTTGATTCTGTTTAGCCCAGTTTTTGGTGTGTTTGGATTAGCTTTGGTGGGCTTTATCATGTTTTGTCAGGTTTTTTCGAATGTATTGATCACTTCTGTCTGGTTTTCTATTTTGGCGGGTTTGAAAATATTTTTGGATGAGTTTTGGCGGGTTTGAAAATATTTTGGCTCTTTGCGCAGAGATGACGGTGCTGGTTGCGGTGCGCTCCGGGGCGCTCCTTCTGCGGAAAGACGCCTGGCAGCGGCACTTGGGACAGCTCCGCGTCTCCGTATTCTGCGTTTCTTGCCTTCTGCATCTCAGCAAAATGCTTTCCCACTAGGTCTAGCAAGGAGAAACTGTGGCAGCTGAGTAGATGTAGCCCGGCCCGCCCTTTGAAGTTGACAAGTTCTTGGCATCTCAGAGCCTCAAGGGAAGAGCAAGGTTATCTATGGTAGGCTGGGGCAGAACTAGCAGCAAGCAGAGCAAAGTTGTCCAAGAATAGCTTCCATTGGAATGCTAATGGCAATTGAAGAGGCAGGCCAGTGGCAAGCCACTAGCTTCTAGCAGTTTGAAAGTTGCAGACACAGTGCAGGTGTTGTGCGATTTCCTTCTTGGCCTCCTCGAAGGTGCCGCGCTCTCCGTCTCTTGCTTGCCAATATGTTGCCGTGTTCCTCTTATTGTTTGGTTGTTTTGATTTGTTTTTATGATGTTTTGGCGGGTTTTCGGAATGTTTTGGTGGTGTTTTAGAATGTTTTGTTTTCTCTTGTGTTGTTTATATTGTGTTGGCAGGTTTTGGAATGTTTGGATTCCTTTTGGCGGGTTTTAAAATATTTTGGCGGGTATTTGGAATGTTTTGGTTTGCTTTCATTTGTTTTGATTATGTTTTGGCAAGTTATTGAAAGTTTCAATCACTTCAGACTGGTTTGATAGTATTTTGGCATCTTTTCAGAATGTTTTGATCAGTTTTGGCGGGTTCTAATCTATTTTGTCAGGTTTTTGGAATGTTTCGGTTGGTTTATGATTACTTTTTATGATGTTTTGCCAAGTATTTTGAATGTTTTGATCAGTTCTGGCTGGTTTTCTAATGTTTTGGCATCTTTTCAGAATGTTTTGATGAGTTTTGCGGGTCTAAATCATTTTGGCGGGTTTTTGGAATATTTTGGTTGGTTTTGATTTGTTTTGATGATGTTTTGTCGGGTTTTCGGAATGTTTTGGTGGTGTTTCAGAATGTTTTGTTTTCTCTTGTGTTGTTTATATTGTCTTGGCAGGTTTTGGAATGTTTGGATTCCTTTTGGCGAGTTTTAAAATCTTTTGGCGGGTATTTGGAATGTTTTGGCAGGTATTCGGAAGGTTTTGATTAGTTTTGACGGGTTTTGAAATATTTTGGCGGGTTTTTAGAAGGTTTAGGTTTGTTTTGATTTGTTTTGATTCTGTTTAGCCCAGTTTTTGGTGTGTTTGGATTAGCTTTGGTGGGCTTTATCATGTTTTGTCAGGTTTTTTCGAATGTATTGATCACTTCTGTCTGGTTTTCTATTTTGGCGGGTTTGAAAATATTTTTGGATTAGTTTTGGCGGGTTTGAAAATATTTTGGCTCTTTGCGCAGAGATGACGGTGCTGGTTGCGGTGCGCTCCGGGGCGCTCCTTCTGCGGAAAGACGCCTGGCAGCGGCACTTGGGACAGCTCCGCGTCTCCGTATTCTGCGTTTCTTGCCTTCTGCATCTCAGCAAAATGCTTTCCCACTAGGTCTAGCAAGGAGAAACTGTGGCAGCTGAGTAGATGTAGCCCGGCCCGCCCTTTGAAGTTGACAAGTTCTTGGCATCTCAGAGCCTCAAGGGAAGAGCAAGGTTATCTATGGTAGGCTGGGCCAGAACTAGCAGCAAGCAGAGCAAAGTTGTCCAAGAATAGCTTCCATTGGAATGTTAATAGCAATTGAAGAGGCAGGCCAGTGGCAAGCCACTAGCTTCTAGCAGTTTGAAAGTTGCAGACACAGTGCAGCTGTTGTGCGATTTCCTTCTTGGCCTCCTCGAAGGTGCCGCGCTCTCTGTGTCTTGCTTGCCAATATATTGCCGTGTTCCTCTTATTGTTTGGTTTGTTTTGATTTGTTTTCATGATGTTTTGGCGGGTTTTCGGAATGTTTTGGTGGTGTTTTAGAATGTTTTGTTTTCTCTTGTGTTGTTTATATTGTCTTGGCAGGTTTTGGAATGTTTGGATTCCTTTTGGCGGGTTTTAAAATATTTTGGCGGGTATTTGGAATGTTTTGGTTTGCTTTCATTTGTTTTGATTATGTTTTGGCAAGTTATTGAAAGTTTCGATCACTTCTGACTGGTTTGATAGTATTTTGGCATCTTTTCAGAATGTTTTGATCAGTTTTGGCGGGTTCTAAACTATTTTGTCGGGTTTTTGGAATGTTTTGGTTGGTTTTGATTTGTTTTTATGATGTTTTGGCCGGATTTCGTAATATTTTGGCGGGTTTTTGGAATGTTTCGGTTGGTTTATGATTTGTTTTTATGATGTATTGCAAAGCTTTTTGAATGTTTTGATCAGTTCTGGCTGGTTTTCTAATGTTTTGGCATCTTTTCAGAATGTTTTGATGAGTTTTGCGGGTCTAAATCATTTTGGCGGGTCTTTGGAATATTTTGGTTGGTTTTGATTTGTTTTGATGATGTTTTGTCGGGTTTTCGGGAATGTTTTGGTTGGGTTTTAGAATGTTTTGTATTCTCGTGAGTTGTTTTTATTGTGTTGGCAGGTTTTGGAATGTTTGGATTCATTTTAGCGTGTTTTAAAATCTTTTGGCGGGTATTTGGAATGTTTTGGCGGGTATTCGGAAGGTTTTGATTCGTTTTGACGGGTTTGGAAATATTTTGGCGGGTTTTTAGAAGGTTTAGATTTGTTTTGATTTGTTTTGATTCTGTTTAGCCCAGTTTTTGGTGTGTTTGGATTAGCTTTGGTGGGCTTTATCATGTTTTGTCAGGTTTTTTCGAATGTATTGATCACTTCTGTCTGGTTTTCTATTTTGGCAGGTTTGAAAATATTTTTGGATGAGTTTTGGCGGGTTTGAAAATATTTTGGCTCTTTGCGCAGAGATGACGGTGCCGGTTGCGGTGAGCTCCGGGGCGCTCCTTCTGCGGAAAGACGCCTGGCAGCGGCACTTGGGACAGCTCCGCGTCTCCGTATTCTGCGTTTCTTGCCTTCTGCATCTCAGCAAAATGCTTTCCCACTAGGTCTAGCAAGGAGAAACTGTGGCAGCTGAGTAGATGTAGCCCGGCCCGCCCTTTGAAGTTGACAAGTTCTTGGCATCTCAGAGCCTCAAGGGATGAGCAAGGTTATCTATGGTAGGCTGGGGCAGAACTAGCAGCAAGCAGAGCAAAGTTGTCCAAGAATAGCTTCCATTGGAATGCTAATGGCAATTGAAGAGGCAGGCCAGTGGCAAGCCACTAGCTTCTAGCAGTTTGAAAGTTGCAGACACAGTGCAGGTGTTGTGCGATTTCCTTCTTGGCCTCCTCGAAGGTGCCGCGCTCTCCGTCTCTTGCGTGCCAATATGTTGCCGTGTTCCTCTTATTGTTTGGTTGTTTTGATTTGTTTTTATGATGTTTTGGCGGGTTTTCGGAATGTTTTGGTGGTGTTTTAGAATGTTTTGTTTTCTCTTGTGTTGTTTATATTGTCTTGGCAGGTTTTGGAATGTTTGGATTCCTTTTGGCGGGTTTTAAAATATTTTGGCGGGTATTTGGAATGTTTTGGTTTGCTTTCATTTGTTTTGATTATGTTTTGGCAAGTTATTGAAAGTTTCAATCACTTCTGACTGGTTTGATAGTATTTTGGCATCTTTTCAGAATGTTTTGATCAGTTTTGGCGGGTTCTAATCTATTTTGTCAGGTTTTTGGAATGTTTCGGTTGGTTTATGATTACTTTTTATGATGTTTTGCCAAGTATTTTGAATGTTTTGATCAGTTCTGGCTGGTTTTCTAATGTTTTGGCATCTTTTCAGAATGTTTTGATGAGTTTTGCGGGTCTAAATCATTTTGGCGGGTTTTTGGAATATTTTGGTTGGTTTTGATTTGTTTTGATGATGTTTTGTCGGGTTTTCAGAATGTTTTGGTGGTGTTTCAGAATGTTTTGTTTTCTCTTGTGTTGTTTATATTGTCTTGGCAGGTTTTGGAATGTTTGGATTCCTTTTGGCGGGTTTTAAAATCTTTTGGCGGGTATTTGGAATGTTTTGGCGGGTATTCGGAAGGTTTTGATTAGTTTTGACGGGTTTTGAAATATTTTGGCGGGTTTTTAGAAGGTTTAGGTTTGTTTTGATTTGTTTTGATTCTGTTTAGCCCAGTTTTTGGTGTGTTTGGATTAGCTTTGGTGGGCTTTATCATGTTTTGTCAGGTTTTTTTGAATGTATTGATCACTTCTGTCTGGTTTTCTATTTTGGCGGGTTTGAAAATATTTTTGGATGAGTTTTGGCGGGTTTGAAAATATTTTGGCTCTTTGCGCAGAGATGACGGTGCTGGTTGCGGTGCGCTCCGGGGCGCTCCTTCTGAGGAAAGGCGCCTGGCAGCGGCACTTGGGACAGCTCCGCGTCTCCGTATTCTGCGTTTCTTGCCTTCTGCATCTCAGCAAAATGCTTTCCCACTAGGTCTAGCAAGGAGAAACTGTGGCAGCTGAGTAGATGTAGCCCGGCCCGCCCTTTGAAGTTGACAAGTTCTTGGCATCTCAGAGCCTCAAGGGAAGAGCAAGGTTATCTATGGTAGGCTGGGGCAGAACTAGCAGCAAGCAGAGCAAAGTTGTCCAAGAATAGCTTCCATTGGAATGTTAATAGCAATTGAAGAGGCAGGCCAGTGGCAAGCCACTAGCTTCTAGCAGTTTGAAAGTTGCAGACACAGTGCAGGTGTTGTGCGATTTCCTTCTTGGCCTCCTCGAAGGTGCCGCGCTCTCTGTCTCTTGCTTGCCAATATATTGCCGTGTTCCTCTTATTGTTTGGTTTGTTTTGATTTGTTTTCATGATGTTTTGGCGGGTTTTCAGAATGTTTTGGTGGTGTTTTAGAATGTTTTGTTTTCTCTTGTGTTGTTTATATTGTCTTGGCAGGTTTTGGAATGTTTGGATTCCTTTTGGCGGGTTTTAAAATATTTTGGCGGGTATTTGGAATGTTTTGGTTTGCTTTCATTTGTTTTGATTATGTTTTGGCAAGTTATTGAAAGTTTCGATCACTTCTGACTGGTTTAATAGTATTTTGGCATCTTTTCAGAATGTTTTGATGAGTTTTGGCGGGTTCTAAACTATTTTGTCGGGTTTTTGGAATGTTTTGGTTGGTTTTGATTTGTTTTTATGATGTTTTGGCCGGATTTCGTAATATTTTGGCTGGTTGTTGGAATGTTTCGGTTGGTTTATGATTTGTTTTTATGATGTATTGCAAAGCTTTTTGAATGTTTTGATCAGTTCTGGCTGGTTTTCTAATGTTTTGGCATCTTTTCAGAATGTTTTGACGAGTTTTGCGGGTCTAAATCATTTTGGCGGGTCTTTGGAATATTTTGGTTGGTTTTGATTTGTTTTGATGATGTTTTGGCAGGTTTTCGGAATGTTTTGGTTGGGTTTTAGAATGTTTTGTATTCTCTTGAGTTGTTTTTATTGTGTTGGCAGGTTTTGGAATGTTTGGATTCATTTTGGCGTGTTTTAAAATCTTTTGGCGGGTATTTGGAATGTTTTGGCAGGTATTCGGAAGGTTTTGATTAGTTTTGACGGGTTTTGAATTATTTTGGCGGGTTTTTAGAAGGTTTAGATTTGTTTTGATTTGTTTTGATTCTGTTTAGCCCAGTTTTTGGTGTGTTTGGATTAGCTTTGGTGGGCTTTATCATGTTTTGTCAGGTTTTTTCGAATGTATTGATCACTTCTGTCTGGTTTTCTATTTTGGCGGGTTTGAAAATATTTTTGGATGAGTTTTGGCGGGTTTGAAAATATTTTGGTTTTTGCGCAGAGATGACGGTGCCGGTTGCGGTGCGCTCCGGGGCGCTCCTTCTGCGGAAAGACGCCTGGCAGCGGCACTTGGGACAGCTCCGCGTCTTCGTATTCTGCGTTTCTTGCCTTCTGCATCTCAGCAAAATGCTTTCCCACTAGGTCTAGCAAGGAGAAACTGTGGCAGCTGAGTAGATGTAGCCCGGCCCGCCCTTTGAAATTGACAAGTTCTTGGCGTCTCAGAGCCTCAAGGGAAGAGCAAGATTATCTATGGTAGGCTGGGGCAGAACTAGCAGCAAGCAGAGCAAAGTTGTCCAAGAATAGCTTCCATTTGAATGCTAATAGCAATTGAAGAGGCAGGCCAGTGGCAAGCCACTAGCTTCTAGCAGTTTGAAAGTTGCAGACACAGTGCGGGTGTTGTGCGATTTCCTTCTTGGCCTCCTAGAAGGTGCCGCGCTCTCTGTCTCTTGCTTGCCAATATGTTGCCGTGTTCCTCTTATTGTTTGGTTTGTTTTGATTTGTTTTTATGATGTTTTGGCGGGTTTTCAGAATGTTTTGGTGGTGTTTCAGAATGTTTTGTTTTCTCTTGTGTTGTTTTTATTGTGTTGGCAGGTTTTGGAATGTTTGGATTCCTTTTGGCGGGTTTTAAAATATTTTGGCGGGTATTTGGAATGTTTTGGTTTGCTTTCATTTGTTTTGATTATGTTTTGGCAAGTTATTGAAAGTTTCGATCACTTCTGACTGGTTTAATAGTATTTTGGCATCTTTTCAGAATGTTTTGGTCAGTTTTGGCGGGTTCTAAACTATTTTGTCGGGTTTTTGGAATGTTTTGGTTGGTTTTGATTTGTTTTTATGATGTTTTGGCCGGATTTCGTAATATTTTGGCTGGTTTTTGGAATGTTTCGGTTGGTTTATGATTTGTTTTTATGATATATTGCAAAGCTTTTTGAATGTTTTGATCAGTTCTGGCTGGTTTTCTAATGTTTTGGCATCTTTTCAGAATGTTTTGACGAGTTTTGCGGGTCTAAATCATTTTGGCGGGTTTTTGGAATATTTTGGTTGGTTTTGATTTGTTTTGATGATGTTTTGTCGGGTTTTCGGGAATGTTTTGGTTGGGTTTTAGAATGTTTTGTATTCTCTTGAGTTGTTTTTATTGTGTTGGCAGGTTTTGGAATGTTTGGATTCATTTTAGCGTGTTTTAAAATCTTTTGGCGGGTATTTGGAATGTTTTGGCAGGTATTCGGAAGGTTTTGATTAGTTTTGACGGGTTTTGAATTATTTTGGCGGGTTTTTAGAAGGTTTAGATTTGTTTTGATTTGTTTTGATTCTGTTTAGCCCAGTTTTTGGTGTGTTTGGATTAGCTTTGGTGGGCTTTATCATGTTTTGTCAGGTTTTTTCGAATGTATTGATCACTTCTGTCTGGTTTTCTATTTTGGCGGGTTTGAAAATATTTTTGGATGAGTTTTGGCGGGTTTTCAAATATTTTGGCTCTTTGCGCAGAGATGACGGTGCTGGTTGCGGTGCGCTCCGGGGCGCTCCTTCTGAGGAAAGGCGCCTGGCAGCGGCACTTGGGACAGCTCCGCGTCTCCGTATTCTGCGTTTCTTGCCTTCTGCATCTCAGCAAAATGCTTTCCCACTAGGTCTAGCAAGGAGAAACTGTGGCAGCTGAGTAGATGTAGCCCGGCCCGCCCTTTGAAGTTGACAAGTTCTTGGCATCTCAGAGCCTCAAGGGAAGAGCAAGGTTATCTATGGTAGGCTGGGGCAGAACTAGCAGCAAGCAGAGCAAAGTTGTCCAAGAATAGCTTCCATTGGAATGTTAATAGCAATTGAAGAGGCAGGCCAGTGGCAAGCCACTAGCTTCTAGCAGTTTGAAAGTTGCAGACACAGTGCAGGTGTTGTGCGATTTCCTTCTTGGCCTCCTCGAAGGTGCCGCGCTCTCTGTCTCTTGCTTGCCAATATATTGCCGTGTTCCTCTTATTGTTTGGTTTGTTTTGATTTGTTTTCATGATGTTTTGGCGGGTTTTCAGAATGTTTTGGTGGTGTTTTAGAATGTTTTGTTTTCTCTTGTGTTGTTTATATTGTCTTGGCAGGTTTTGGAATGTTTGGATTCCTTTTGGCGGGTTTTAAAATATTTTGGCGGGTATTTGGAATGTTTTGGTTTGCTTTCATTTGTTTTGATTATGTTTTGGCAAGTTATTGAAAGTTTCGATCACTTCTGACTGGTTTAATAGTATTTTGGCATCTTTTCAGAATGTTTTGATCAGTTTTGGCGGGTTCCAAACTATTTTGTCGGGTTTTTGGAATGTTTTGGTTGGTTTTGATTTGTTTTTATGATGTTTTGGCCGGATTTCGTAATATTTTGGCTGGTTGTTGGAATGTTTCGGTTGGTTTATGATTTGTTTTTATGATGTATTGCAAAGCTTTTTGAATGTTTTGATCAGTTCTGGCTGGTTTTCTAATGTTTTGGCATCTTTTCAGAATGTTTTGACGAGTTTTGCGGGTCTAAATCATTTTGGCGGGTCTTTGGAATATTTTGGTTGGTTTTGATTTGTTTTGATGATGTTTTGGCAGGTTTTCGGAATGTTTTGGTTGGGTTTTAGAATGTTTTGTATTCTCTTGAGTTGTTTTTATTGTGTTGGCAGGTTTTGGAATGTTTGGATTCATTTTGGCGTGTTTTAAAATCTTTTGGCGGGTATTTGGAATGTTTTGGCAGGTATTCGGAAGGTTTTGATTAGTTTTGACGGGTTTTGAATTATTTTGGCGGGTTTTTAGAAGGTTTAGATTTGTTTTGATTTGTTTTGATTCTGTTTAGCCCAGTTTTTGGTGTGTTTGGATTAGCTTTGGTGGGCTTTATCATGTTTTGTCAGGTTTTTTCGAATGTATTGATCACTTCTGTCTGGTTTTCTATTTTGGCGGGTTTGAAAATATTTTTGGATGAGTTTTGGCGGGTTTGAAAATATTTTGGTTTTTGCGCAGAGATGACGGTGCCGGTTGCGGTGCGCTCCGGGGCGCTCCTTCTGCGGAAAGACGCCTGGCAGCGGCACTTGGGACAGCTCCGCGTCTTCGTATTCTGCGTTTCTTGCCTTCTGCATCTCAGCAAAATGCTTTCCCACTAGGTCTAGCAAGGAGAAACTGTGGCAGCTGAGTAGATGTAGCCCGGCCCGCCCTTTGAAATTGACAAGTTCTTGGCGTCTCAGAGCCTCAAGGGAAGAGCAAGATTATCTATGGTAGGCTGGGGCAGAACTAGCAGCAAGCAGAGCAAAGTTGTCCAAGAATAGCTTCCATTTGAATGCTAATAGCAATTGAAGAGGCAGGCCAGTGGCAAGCCACTAGCTTCTAGCAGTTTGAAAGTTGCAGACACAGTGCGGGTGTTGTGCGATTTCCTTCTTGGCCTCCTAGAAGGTGCCGCGCTCTCTGTCTCTTGCTTGCCAATATGTTGCCGTGATCCTCTTATTGTTTGGTTTGTTTTGATTTGTTTTTATGATGTTTTGGCGGGTTTTCAGAATGTTTTGGTGGTGTTTCAGAATGTTTTGTTTTCTCTTGTGTTGTTTTTATTGTGTTGGCAGGTTTTGGAATGTTTGGATTCCTTTTGGCGGGTTTTAAAATATTTTGGCGGGTATTTGGAATGTTTTGGTTTGCTTTCATTTGTTTTGATTATGTTTTGGCAAGTTATTGAAAGTTTCGATCACTTCTGACTGGTTTAATAGTATTTTGGCATCTTTTCAGAATGTTTTGGTCAGTTTTGGCGGGTTCTAAACTATTTTGTCGGGTTTTTGGAATGTTTTGGTTGGTTTTGATTTGTTTTTATGATGTTTTGGCCGGATTTCGTAATATTTTGGCTGGTTTTTGGAATGTTTCGGTTGGTTTATGATTTGTTTTTATGATATATTGCAAAGCTTTTTGAATGTTTTGATCAGTTCTGGCTGGTTTTCTAATGTTTTGGCATCTTTTCAGAATGTTTTGACGAGTTTTGCGGGTCTAAATCATTTTGGCGGGTTTTTGGAATATTTTGGTTGGTTTTGATTTGTTTTGATGATGTTTTGTCGGGTTTTCGGGAATGTTTTGGTTGGGTTTTAGAATGTTTTGTATTCTCTTGAGTTGTTTTTATTGTGTTGGCAGGTTTTGGAATGTTTGGATTCATTTTAGCGTGTTTTAAAATCTTTTGGCGGGTATTTGGAATGTTTTGGCAGGTATTCGGAAGGTTTTGATTAGTTTTGACGGGTTTTGAATTATTTTGGCGGGTTTTTAGAAGGTTTAGATTTGTTTTGATTTGTTTTGATTCTGTTTAGCCCAGTTTTTGGTGTGTTTGGATTAGCTTTGGTGGGCTTTATCATGTTTTGTCAGGTTTTTTCGAATGTATTGATCACTTCTGTCTGGTTTTCTATTTTGGCGGGTTTGAAAATATTTTTGGATGAGTTTTGGCGGGTTTTCAAATATTTTGGCTCTTTGCGCAGAGATGACGGTGCTGGTTGCGGTGAGCTCCGGGGCGCTCCTTCTGCGGAAAGACGCCTGGCAGCGGCACTTGGGACAGCTCCGCGTCTCCGTATTCTGCGTTTCTTGCCTTCTGCATCTCAGCAAAATGCTTTCCCACTAGGTCTAGCAAGGAGAAACTGTGGCAGCTGAGTAGATGTAGCCCGGCCCGCCCTTTGAAGTTGACAAGTTCTTGGCATCTCAGAGCCTCAAGGGATGAGCAAGGTTATCTATGGTAGGCTGGGGCAGAACTAGCAGCAAGCAGAGCAAAGTTGTCCAAGAATAGCTTCCATTGGAATGCTAATGGCAATTGAAGAGGCAGGCCAGTGGCAAGCCACTAGCTTCTAGCAGTTTGAAAGTTGCAGACACAGTGCAGCTGTTGTGCGATTTCCTTCTTGGCCTCCTCGAAGGTGCCGCGCTCTCCGTCTCTTGCTTGCCAATATGTTGCCGTGTTCCTCTTATTGTTTGGTTGTTTTGGTTTGTTTTGATGATGTTTTGGCGGGTTTTCGGAATGTTTTGGTGGTGTTTTAGAATGTTTTGTTTTCTCTTGTGTTGTTTATATTGTCTTGGCAGGTTTTGGAATGTTTGGATTCCTTTTGGCGGGTTTTAAAATATTTTGGCGGGTATTTGGAATGTTTTGGTTTGCTTTCATTTGTTTTGATTATGTTTTGGCAAGTTATTGAAAGTTTCAATCACTTCAGACTGGTTTGATAGTATTTTGGCATCTTTTCAGAATGTTTTGATCAGTTTTGGCGGGTTCTAATCTATTTTGTCAGGTTTTTGGAATGTTTCGGTTGGTTTATGATTACTTTTTATGATGTTTTGCCAAGTATTTTGAATGTTTTGATCGGTTCTGGCTGGTTTTCTAATGTTTTGGCATCTTTTCAGAATGTTTTGATGAGTTTTGCGGGTCTAAATCATTTTGGCGGGTTTTTGGAATATTTTGGTTGGTTTTGATTTGTTTTGATGATGTTTTGTCGGGTTTTCGGAATGTTTTGGTGGTGTTTCAGAATGTTTTGTTTTCTCTTGTGTTGTTTATATTGTCTTGGCAGGTTTTGGAATGTTTGGATTCCTTTTGGCGGGTTTTAAAATCTTTTGGCGGGTATTCGGAATGTTTTGGCGGGTATTCGGAAGGTTTTGATTAGTTTTGACGGGTTTTGAAATATTTTGGCGGGTTTTTAGAAGGTTTAGGTTTGTTTTGATTTGTTTTGATTCTGTTTAGCCCAGTTTTTGGTGTGTTTGGATTAGCTTTGGTGGGCTTTATCATGTTTTGTCAGGTTTTTTCGAATGTATTGATCACTTCTGTCTGGTTTTCTATTTTGGCGGGTTTGAAAATATTTTTGGATGAGTTTTGGCGGGTTTGAAAATATTTTGGCTCTTTGCGCAGAGATGACGGTGCTGGTTGCGGTGCGCTCCGGGGCGCTCCTTCTGCGGAAAGACGCCTGGCAGCGGCACTTGGGACAGCTCCGCGTCTCCGTATTCTGCGTTTCTTGCCTTCTGCATCTCAGCAAAATGCTTTCCCACTAGGTCTAGCAAGGAGAAACTGTGGCAGCTGAGTAGATGTAGCCCGGCCCGCCCTTTGAAGTTGACAAGTTCTTGGCATCTCAGAGCCTCAAGGGAAGAGCAAGGTTATCTATGGTAGGCTGGGGCAGAACTAGCAGCAAGCAGAGCAAAGTTGTCCAAGAATAGCTTCCATTGGAATGCTAATGGCAATTGAAGAGGCAGGCCAGTGGCAAGCCACTAGCTTCTAGCAGTTTGAAAGTTGCAGACACAGTGCAGGTGTTGTGCGATTTCCTTCTTGGCCTCCTCGAAGGTGCCGCGCTCTCCGTCTCTTGCTTGCCAATATGTTGCCGTGTTCCTCTTATTGTTTGGTTGTTTTGATTTGTTTTTATGATGTTTTGGCGGGTTTTCGGAATGTTTTGGTGGTGTTTTAGAATGTTTTGTTTTCTCTTGTGTTGTTTATATTGTCTTGGCAGGTTTTGGAATGTTTGGATTCCTTTTGGCGGGTTTTAAAATATTTTGGCGGGTATTTGGAATGTTTTGGTTTGCTTTCATTTGTTTTGATTATGTTTTGGCAAGTTATTGAAAGTTTCAATCACTTCAGACTGGTTTGATAGTATTTTGGCATCTTTTCAGAATGTTTTGATCAGTTTTGGCGGGTTCTAATCTATTTTGTCAGGTTTTTGGAATGTTTCGGTTGGTTTATGATTACTTTTTATGATGTTTTGCCAAGTATTTTGAATGTTTTGATCAGTTCTGGCTGGTTTTCTAATGTTTTGGCATCTTTTCAGAATGTTTTGATGAGTTTTGCGGGTCTAAATCATTTTGGCGGGTTTTTGGAATATTTTGGTTGGTTTTGATTTGTTTTGATGATGTTTTGTCGGGTTTTCGGAATGTTTTGGTGGTGTTTCAGAATGTTTTGTTTTCTCTTGTGTTGTTTATATTGTCTTGGCAGGTTTTGGAATGTTTGGATTCCTTTTGGCGAGTTTTAAAATCTTTTGGCGGGTATTTGGAATGTTTTGGCAGGTATTCGGAAGGTTTTGATTAGTTTTGACGGGTTTGGAAATATTTTGGCGGGTTTTTAGAAGGTTTAGGTTTGTTTTGATTTGTTTTGATTCTGTTTAGCCCAGTTTTTGGTGTGTTTGGATTAGCTTTGGTGGGCTTTATCATGTTTTGTCAGGTTTTTTTGAATGTATTGATCACTTCTGTCTGGTTTTCTATTTTGGCGGGTTTGAAAATATTTTTGGATTAGTTTTGGCGGGTTTGAAAATATTTTGGCTCTTTGCGCAGAGATGACGGTGCTGGTTGCGGTGCGCTCCGGGGCGCTCCTTCTGCGGAAAGACGCCTGGCAGCGGCACTTGGGACAGCTCCGCGTCTCCGTATTCTGCGTTTCTTGCCTTCTGCATCTCAGCAAAATGCTTTCCCACTAGGTCTAGCAAGGAGAAACTGTGGCAGCTGAGTAGATGTAGCCCGGCCCGCCCTTTGAAGTTGACAAGTTCTTGGCATCTCAGAGCCTCAAGGGAAGAGCAAGGTTATCTATGGTAGGCTGGGGCAGAACTAGCAGCAAGCAGAGCAAAGTTGTCCAAGAATAGCTTCCATTGGAATGTTAATAGCAATTGAAGAGGCAGGCCAGTGGCAAGCCACTAGCTTCTAGCAGTTTGAAAGTTGCAGACACAGTGCAGCTGTTGTGCGATTTCCTTCTTGGCCTCCTCGAAGGTGCCGCGCTCTCTGTGTCTTGCTTGCCAATATATTGCCGTGTTCCTCTTATTGTTTGGTTTGTTTTGATTTGTTTTCATGATGTTTTGGCGGGTTTTCGGAATGTTTTGGTGGTGTTTTAGAATGTTTTCTTTTCTCTTGTGTTGTTTATATTGTCTTGGCAGGTTTTGGAATGTTTGGATTCCTTTTGGCGGGTTTTAAAATATTTTGGCGGGTATTTGGAATGTTTTGGTTTGCTTTCATTTGTTTTGATTATGTTTTGGCAAGTTATTGAAAGTTTCGATCACTTCTGACTGGTTTGATAGTATTTTGGCATCTTTTCAGAATGTTTTGATCAGTTTTGGCGGGTTCTAAACTATTTTGTCGGGTTTTTGGAATGTTTTGGTTGGTTTTGATTTGTTTTTATGATGTTTTGGCCGGATTTCGTAATATTTTGGCTGGTTTTTGGAATGTTTTGGTTGGTTTATGATTTGTTTTTATGATGTATTGCAAAGCTTTTTGAATGTTTTGATCCGTTCTGGCTGGTTTTCTAATGTTTTGGCATCTTTTCAGAATGTTTTGACGAGTTTTGTGGGTCTAAATCATTTTGGCGGGTCTTTGGAATATTTTGGTTGGTTTTGATTTGTTTTGATGATGTTTTGTCGGGTTTTCGGGAATGTTTTGGTTGGGTTTTAGAATGTTTTGTATTCTCTTGAGTTGTTTTTAGTGTGTGGGTAGGTTTTGGAATGTTTGGATTCATTTTGGCGGGTTTTAAAATCTTTTGGCGGGTATTTGGAATGTTTTTTAACGGGTATTCGGAAGGTTTTGATTAGTTTTGACGGGTTTGGAAATATTTTGGCGGGTTTTTAGAAGGTTTAGGTTTGTTTTGATTTGTTTTGATTCTGTTTAGCCCAGTTTTTGGTGTGTTTGGATTAGCTTTGGTGGGCTTTATCATGTTTTGTCAGGTTTTTTCGAATGTATTGATCACTTCTGTCAGGTTTTCTATTTTGGCGGGTTTGAAAATATTTTTGGATGAGTTTTGGCGGGTTTTCAAATATTTTGGCTCTTTGCGCAGAGATGACGGTGCCGGTTGCGGTGCACTCCGGGGCGCTCCTTCTGCGGCAAGACGCCTGGCAGCGGCACTTGGGACAGCTCCGCGTCTCCGTATTCTGCGTTTCTTGCCTTCTGCATCTCAGCAAAATGCTTTCCCACTAGGTCTAGCAAGGAGAAACTGTGGCAGCTGAGTAGATGTAGCCCGGCCCGCCCTTTGAAGTTGACAAGTTCTTGGCATCTCAGAGCCTCAAGGGAAGAGCAAGGTTATCTATGGTAGGCTGGGGCAGAACTAGCAGCAAGCAGAGCAAAGTTGTCCAAGAATAGCTTCCATTGGAATGTTAATAGCAATTGAAGAGGCAGGCCAGTGGCAAGCCACTAGCTTCTAGCAGTTTGAAAGTTGCAGACACAGTGCAGGTGTTGTGCGATTTCCTTCTTGGCCTCCTCGAAGGTGCCGCGCTCTCTGTCTCTTGCTTGCCAATATATTGCCGTGTTCCTCTTATTGTTTGGTTTGTTTTGATTTGTTTTTATGATGTTTTGGCGGGTTTTCAGAATGTTTTGGTGGTGTTTTAGAATGTTTTGTTTTCTCTTGTGTTGTTTATATTGTCTTGGCAGGTTTTGGAATGTTTGGATTCCTTTTGGCGGGTTTTAAAATATTTTGGCGGGTATTTGGAATGTTTTGGTTAGTTTTGATTTGTTTTTATGATATATTGCCAAGTTTTTTGGATGTTTTGATCAGTTCAGGCTGGTTTTCTAATATTTTGGCATCTTTTCAGAATGTTTTGATGAGTTTTGCGGGTCTAAATCATTTTGGCGGGTTTTCGGAATATTTTGGTTGGTTTTGATTTGTTTTGATGATCTTTTGGCGGGTTTTCGGAATGTTTTGGTTGGGTTTTAGAATGTTTTGTATTCTCTTGAGTTGTTTTTAGTGTGTGGGCATGTTTTGGAATGTTTGGATTCATTTTGGCGGGTTTTAAAATCTTTTGGCGGGTATTTGGAATGTTTTTTAACGGGTATTCGGAAGGTTTTGATTAGTTTTGACGGGTTTGGAAATATTTTGGCGGGTTTTACAAGGTTTAGATTTGTTTTGATTTGTTTTGATTCTGTTTAGCCCAGTTTTTGGTGTGTTTGGATTAGCTTTGGTGGGCTTTATCATGTTTTGTCAGGTTTTCTCGAATGTATTGATCACTTCTGTCTGGTTTTCTATTTTGGCGGGTTTGAAAATATTTTTGGATTAGTTTTGGCGGGTTTGAAAATATTTTGGTTTTTGAGCAGAGATGACGGTGCCGGTTGTGGTGCGCTCCAGGGCGCTCCTTCTGCGGAAAGACGCCTGGCAGCGGCACTTGGGACAGCTCCGCGTCTCCGTATTCTGCGTTTCTTGCCTTCTGCATCTCAGCAAAATGCTTTCCCACTAGGTCTAGCAAGGAGAAACTGTGGCAGCTGAGTAGATGTAGCCCGGCCCGCCCTTTGAAGTTGACAAGTTCTTGGCATCTCAGAGCCTCAAGGGAAGAGCAAGGTTATCTATGGTAGGCTGGGGCAGAACTAGCAGCAAGCAGAGCAAAGTTGTCCAAGAATAGCTTCCATTGGAATGCTAATGGCAATTGAAGAGGCAGGCCAGTGGCAAGCCACTAGCTTCTAGCAGTTTGAAAGTTGCAGACACAGTGCAGGTGTTGTGCGATTTCCTTCTTGGCCTCCTCGAAGGTGCCGCGCTCTCCGTCTCTTGCGTGCCAATATGTTGCCGTGTTCCTCTTATTGTTTGGTTGTTTTGATTTGTTTTTATGATGTTTTGGCGGGTTTTCGGAATGTTTTGGTGGTGTTTTAGAATGTTTTGTTTTCTCTTGTGTTGTTTATATTGTGTTGGCAGGTTTTGGAATGTTTGGATTCCTTTTGGCGGGTTTTAAAATATTTTGGCGGGTATTTGGAATGTTTTGGGTTGCTTTCATTTGTTTTGATTATGTTTTGGCAAGTTATTGAAAGTTTCGATCACTTCTGACTGGTTTAATAGTATTTTGGCATCTTTTCAGAATGTTTTGGTCAGTTTTGGCGGGTTCTAAACTATTTTGTCGGGTTTTTGGAATGTTTTGGTTAGTTTTGATTTGTTTTTATGATATATTGTCAAGTTTTTTGAATGTTTTGATCTGTTCTGGCTGGTTTTCTAATGTTTTGGCATCTTTTCAGAATGTTTTGATGAGTTCTGCGGGTCTAAATCATTTTGGCGGGTTTTTGGAATATTTTGGTTGGTTTTGATTTGTTTTGATGATGTTTTGGCGGGTTTTCGGAATGTTTTGGTGGTGTTTCAGAATGTTTTGTTTTCTCTTGTGTTGTTTATATTGTCTTGGCAGGTTTTGGAATGTTTGGATTCCTTTTGGCGGGTTTTAAAATCTTTTGGCGGGTATTTGGAATGTTTTGGCAGGTATTCGGAAGGTTTTGATTAGTTTTGACGGGTTTTGAAATATTTTGGCGGGTTTTTAGAAGGTTTAGGTTTGTTTTGATTTGTTTTGATTCTGTTTAGCCCAGTTTTTGGTGTGTTTGGATTAGCTTTGGTGGGCTTTATCATGTTTTGTCAGGTTTTTTCGAATGTATTGATCACTTCTGTCTGGTTTTCTATTTTGGCGGGTTTGAAAATATTTTTGGATGAGTTTTGGCGGGTTTGAAAATATTTTGGCTCTTTGCGCAGAGATGACGGTGCCGGTTGCGGTGCACTCCGGGGCGCTCCTTCTGCGGAAAGACGCCTGGCAGCGGCACTTGGGACAGCTCCGCGTCTCCGTATTCTGTGTTTCTTGCCTTCTGCATCTCAGCAAAATGCTTTCCCACTAGGTCTAGCAAGGAGAAACTGTGGCAGCTGAGTAGATGTAGCCCGGCCCGCCCGTTGAAGTTGACAAGTTCTTGGCATCTCAGAGCCTCAAGGGAAGAGCAAGGTTATCTATGGTAGGCTGGGGCAGAACTAGCAGCAAGCAGAGCAAAGTTGTCCAAGAATAGCTTCCATTGGAATGCTAATGGCAATTGAAGAGGCAGGCCAGTGGCAAGCCACTAGCTTCTAGCAGTTTGAAAGTTGCAGACACAGTGCAGGTGTTGTGCGGCTCACTTCTTGGCCTCCTAGAAGGTGCCGCGTTCTCCGTCTCTTGCTTGCCAATATGTTGCCGTGTTCCTCTTATTGTTTGGTTTGTTTTGATTTGTTTTTATGATGTTTTGGCGGGTTTTCGGAATGTTTTGGTGGTGTTTTAGAATGTTTTGTTTTCTCTTGTGTTGTTTATATTGTCTTGGCAGGTTTTGGAATGTTTGGATTCCTTTTGGCGGGTTTTAAAATATTTTGGCGGGTATTTGGAATGTTTTGGTTTGCTTTCATTTGTTTTGATTATGTTTTGGCAAGTTATTGAAAGTTTCGATCACTTCTGACTGGTTTTCTAGTATTTTGGCATCTTTTCAGAATGTTTTGATCAGTTTTGGCGGGTTCTAAACTATTTTGTCGGGTTTTTGGAATGTTTTGGTTGGTTTTGATTTGTTTTTATGATGTTTTGGCCGGATTTCGTAATATTTTGGCTGGTTTTTGGAATGTTTCGGTTGGTTTATGATTTGTTTTTATGATATATTGCAAAGCTTTTTGAATGTTTTGATCAGTTCTGGCTGGTTTTCTAATATTTTGGCATCTTTTCAGAATGTTTTGATGAGTTTTGCGGGTCTAAATCATTTTGGCGGGTCTTTGGAATATTTTGGTTGGTTTTGATTTGTTTTGATGATGTTTTGTCGGGTTTTCGGGAATGTTTTGGTTGGGTTTTAGAATGTTTTGTATTCTCTTGAGTTGTTTTTATTGTGTTGGCAGGTTTTGGAATGTTTGGATTCATTTTAGCGTGTTTTAAAATCTTTTGGCGGGTATTTGGAATGTTTTGGCAGGTATTCGGAAGGTTTTGATTAGTTTTGACGGGTTTTGAATTATTTTGGCGGGTTTTTAGATGGTTTAGATTTGTTTTGATTTGTTTTGATTCTGTTTAGCCCAGTTTTTGGTGTGTTTGGATTAGCTTTGGTGGGCTTTATCATGTTTTGTGAGGTTTTTTCGAATGTATTGATCACTTCTGTCTGGTTTTCTATTTTGGCGGGTTTGAAAATATTTTTGGATGAGTTTTGGCGGGTTTGAAAATATTTTGGCTCTTTGCGCAGAGATGACGGTGCTGGTTGCGGTGAGCTCCGGGGCGCTCCTTCTGCGGAAAGACGCCTGGCAGCGGCACTTGGGACAGCTCCGCGTCTCCGTATTCTGCGTTTCTTGCCTTCTGCATCTCAGCAAAATGCTTTCCCACTAGGTCTAGCAAGGAGAAACTGTGGCAGCTGAGTAGATGTAGCCCGGCCCGCCCTTTGAAGTTGACAAGTTCTTGGCATCTCAGAGCCTCAAGGGATGAGCAAGGTTATCTATGGTAGGCTGGGGCAGAACTAGCAGCACGCAGAGCAAAGTTGTCCAAGAATAGCTTCCATTGGAATGCTAATGGCAATTGAAGAGGCAGGCCAGTGGCAAGCCACTAGCTTCTAGCAGTTTGAAAGTTGCAGACACAGTGCAGGTGTTGTGCGATTTCCTTCTTGGCCTCCTCGAAGGTGCCGCGCTCTCCGTCTCTTGCGTGCCAATATGTTGCCTTGTTCCTCTTATTGTTTGGTTGTTTTGATTTGTTTTTATGATGTTTTGGCGGGTTTTCGGAATGTTTTGGTGGTGTTTTAGAATGTTTTGTTTTCTCTTGTGTTGTTTATATTGTCTTGGCAGGTTTTGGAATGTTTGGATTCCTTTTGGCGGGTTTTAAAATATTTTGGCGGGTATTTGGAATGTTTTGGTTTGCTTTCATTTGTTTTGATTATGTTTTGGCAAGTTATTGAAAGTTTCAATCACTTCTGACTGGTTTGATAGTATTTTGGCATCTTTTCAGAATGTTTTGATCAGTTTTGGCGGGTTCTAATCTATTTTGTCAGGTTTTTGGAATGTTTCGGTTGGTTTATGATTACTTTTTATGATGTTTTGCCAAGTATTTTGAATGTTTTGATCAGTTCTGGCTGGTTTTCTAATGTTTTGGCATCTTTTCAGAATGTTTTGATGAGTTTTGCGGGTCTAAATCATTTTGGCGGGTTTTTGGAATATTTTGGTTGGTTTTGATTTGTTTTGATGATGTTTTGTCGGGTTTTCGGAATGTTTTGGTTGGGTTTTAGAATGTTTTGTATTCTCTTGAGTTGTTTTTATTGTGTTGGCAGGTTTTGGAATGTTTGGATTCATTTTGGCGTGTTTTAAAATCTTTTGGCGGGTATTTGGAATGTTTTGGCAGGTATTCGGAATGTTTTGATTAGTTTTGACGGGTTTTGAATTATTTTGGCGGGTTTTTAGAAGGTTTCGATTTGTTTTGATTTGTTTTGATTCTGTTTAGCCCAGTTTTTGGTGTGTTTGGATTAGCTTTGGTGGGCTTTATCATGTTTTGTCAGGTTTTTTCGAATGTATTGATCACTTCTGTCTGGTTTTCTATTTTGGCGGGTTTGAAAATATTTTTGGATGAGTTTTGGCGGGTTTTCAAATATTTTGGTTTTTGCGCAGAGATGACGGTGCCGGTTGCGGTGCGCTCCAGGGCGCTCCTTCTGCGGAAAGACGCCTGGCAGCGGCACTTGGGACAGCTCCGCGTCTCCGTATTCTGCGTTTCTTGCCTTCTGCATCTCAGCAAAATGCTTTCCCACTAGGTCTAGCAAGGAGAAACTGTGGCAGCTGAGTAGATGTAGCCCGGCCCGCCCTTTGAAGTTGACAAGTTCTTGGCATCTCAGAGCCTCAAGGGAAGAGCAAGGTTATCTATGGTAGGCTGGGGCAGAACTAGCAGCAAGCAGAGCAAAGTTGTCCAAGAATAGCTTCCATTGGAATGCTAATGGCAATTGAAGAGGCAGGCCAGTGGCAAGCCACTAGCTTCTAGCAGTTTGAAAGTTGCAGACACAGTGCAGCTGTTGTGCGATTTCCTTCTTGGCCTCCTCGAAGGTGCCGCGCTCTCCGTCTCTTGCGTGCCAATATGTTGCCGTGTTCCTCTTATTGTTTGGTTGTTTTGATTTGTTTTTATGATGTTTTGGCGGGTTTTCGGAATGTTTTGGTGGTGTTTTAGAATGTTTTGTTTTCTCTTGTGTTGTTTATATTGTCTTGGCAGGTTTTGGAATGTTTGGATTCCTTTTGGCGGGTTTTAAAATATTTTGGCGGGTATTTGGAATGTTTTGGTTTGCTTTCATTTGTTTTGATTATGTTTTGGCAAGTTATTGAAAGTTTCAATCACTTCAGACTGGTTTGATAGTATTTTGGCATCTTTTCAGAATGTTTTGATCAGTTTTGGCGGGTTCTAATCTATTTTGTCAGGTTTTTGGAATGTTTCGGTTGGTTTATGATTACTTTTTATGATGTTTTGCCAAGTATTTTGAATGTTTTGATCAGTTCTGGCTGGTTTTCTAATGTTTTGGCATCTTTTCAGAATGTTTTGATGAGTTTTGCGGGTCTAAATCATTTTGGCGGGTTTTTGGAATATTTTGGTTGGTTTTGATTTGTTTTGATGATGTTTTGTCGGGTTTTCGGAATGTTTTGGTGGTGTTTCAGAATGTTTTGTTTTCTCTTGTGTTGTTTATATTGTCTTGGCAGGTTTTGGAATGTTTGGATTCCTTTTGGCGGGTTTTAAAATCTTTTGGCGGGTATTTGGAATGTTTTGGCGGGTATTCGGAAGGTTTTGATTAGTTTTGACGGGTTTTGAAATATTTTGGCGGGTTTTTAGAAGGTTTAGGTTTGTTTTGATTTGTTTTGATTCTGTTTAGCCCAGTTTTTGGTGTGTTTGGATTAGCTTTGGTGGGCTTTATCATGTTTTGTCAGGTTTTTTCGAATGTATTGATCACTTCTGTCTGGTTTTCTATTTTGGCGGGTTTGAAAATATTTTTGGATGAGTTTTGGCGGGTTTGAAAATATTTTGGCTCTTTGCGCAGAGATGACGGTGCTGGTTGCGGTGCGCTCCGGGGCGCTCCTTCTGCGGAAAGACGCCTGGCAGCGGCACTTGGGACAGCTCCGTGTCTCCGTATTCTGCGTTTCTTGCCTTCTGCATCTCAGCAAAATGCTTTCCCACTAGGTCTAGCAAGGAGAAACTGTGGCAGCTGAGTAGATGTAGCCCGGCCCGCCCTTTGAAGTTGACAAGTTCTTGGTATCTCAGAGCCTCAAGGGAAGAGCAAGGTTATCTGTGGTAGGCTGGGGCAGAACTAGCAGCAAGCAGAGCAAAGTTGTCCAAGAATAGCTTCCATTGGAATGTTAATAGCAATTGAAGAGGCAGGCCAGTGGCAAGCCACTAGCTTCTAGCAGTTTGAAAGTTGCAGACACAGTGCAGCTGTTGTGCGATTTCCTTCTTGGCCTCCTAGAAGGTGCCGCGCTCTCTGTCTCTTGCTTGCCAATATATTGCCGTGTTCCTCTTATTGTTTGGTTTGTTTTGATTTGTTTTCATGATGTTTTGGCGGGTTTTCAGAATGTTTTGGTGGTGTTTTAGAATGTTTTGTTTTCTCTTGTGTTGTTTATATTGTCTTGGCAGGTTTTGGAATGTTTGGATTCCTTTTGGCGGGTTTTAAAATATTTTGGCGGGTATTTGGAATGTTTTGGTTTGCTTTCATTTGTTTTGATTATGTTTTGGCAAGTTATTGAAAGTTTCGATCACTTCTGACTGGTTTAATAGTATTTTGGCATCTTTTCAGAATGTTTTGATGAGTTTTGGCGGGTTCTAAACTATTTTGTCGGGTTTTTGGAATGTTTTGGTTGGTTTTGATTTGTTTTTATGATGTTTTGGCCGGAGTTCGTAATATTTTGTCTGGTTGTTGGAATGTTTTGGTTGGTTTATGATTTGTTTTTATGATGTATTGCAAAGCTTTTTGAATGTTTTGATCAGTTCTGGCTGGTTTTCTAATGTTTTGGCATCTTTTCAGAATGTTTTGACGAGTTTTGTGGGTCTAAATCATTTTGGCGGGTCTTTGGAATATTTTGGTTGGTTTTGATTTGTTTTGATGATGTTTTGGCGGGTTTTCGGAATGTTTTGGTTGGGTTTTAGAATGTTTTGTATTCTCTTGAGTTGTTTTTAGTGTGTGGGCAGGTTTTGGAATGTTTGGATTCATTTTGGCGGGTTTTAAAATCTTTTGGCGGGTATTTGGAATGTTTTTTAACGGGTATTCGGAAGGTTTTGATTAGTTTTGACGGGTTTGGAAATATTTTGGCGGGTTTTACAAGGTTTAGATTTGTTTTGATTTGTTTTGATTCTGTTTAGCCCAGTTTTTGGTGTGTTTGGATTAGCTTTGGTGGGCTTTATCATGTTTTGTCAGGTTTTCTCGAATGTATTGATCACTTCTGTCTGGTTTTCTATTTTGGCGGGTTTGAAAATATTTTTGGATGAGTTTTGGCGGGTTTGAAAATATTTTGGTTTTTGCGCAGAGATGACGGTGCCGGTTGCGGTGCGCTCCGGGGCGCTCCTTCTGCGGAAAGACGCCTGGCAGCGGCACTTGGGACAGCTCCGCGTCTCCGTATTGTGCGTTTCTTGCCTTCTGCATCTCAGCAAAATGCTTTCCCACTAGGTCTAGCAAGGAGAAACTGTGGCAGCTGAGTAGATGTAGCCCGGCCCGCCCTTTGAAATTGACAAGTTCTTGGCGTCTCAGAGCCTCAAGGGAAGAGCAAGGTTATCTATGGTAGGCTGGGGCAGAACTAGCAGCAAGCAGAGCAAAGTTGTCCAAGAATAGCTTCCATTTGAATGCTAATGGCAATTGAAGAGGCAGGCCAGTGGCAAGCCACTAGCTTCTAGCAGTTTGAAAGTTGCAGACACAGTGCGGGTGTTGTGCGATTTCCTTCTTGGCCTCCTAGAAGGTGCCGCGCTCTCTGTCTCTTGCTTGCCAATATGTTGCCGTGTTCCTCTTATTGTTTGGTTTGTTTTGATTTGTTTTTATGATGTTTTGGCGGGTTTTCGGAATGTTTTGGTGGTGTTTTAGAATGTTTTGTTTTCTCTTGTGTTGTTTTTATTGTGTTGGCAGGTTTTGGAATGTTTGGATTCCTTTTGGCGGGTTTTAAAATATTTTGGCGGGTATTTGGAATGTTTTGGGTTGCTTTCATTTGTTTTGATTATGTTTTGGCAAGTTATTGAAAGTTTCGATCACTTCTGACTGGTTTAATAGTATTTTGGCATCTTTTCAGAATGTTTTGATCAGTTTTGTCGGGTTCTAAACTATTTTGTCCGGTTTTTGGAATGTTTTGGTTAGTTTTGATTTGTTTTTATGATATATTGTCAAGTTTTTTGAATGTTTTATCGGATCAGGCTGGTTTTCTAGTATTTTGGCATCTTTTCAGAATGTTTTGATGAGTTTTGCGGGTCTAAATTATTTTGGCGGGTTTTCGGAATGTTTTGGTTGGTTTTGATTTGTTTTTATGATGTTTTGGCGGGTTTTCGGAATGTTTTGGTTGGGTTTTAGAATGTTTTGTATTCTCTTGAGTTGTTTTTAGTGTGTGGGCAGGTTTTGGAATGTTTGGATTCATTTTGGCGGGTTTTAAAATCTTTTGGCGGGTATTTGGAATGTTTTGGCGGGTATTCGGAAGGTTTTGATTAGTTTTGACGGGTTTTGAAATATTTTGGCGGGTTTTTAGAAGGTTTAGGTTTGTTTTGATTTGTTTTGATTCTGTTTAGCCCAGTTTTTGGTGTGTTTGGATTAGCTTTGGTGGGCTTTATCATGTTTTGTCAGGTTTTTTTGAATGTATTGATCACTTCTGTCTGGTTTTCTATTTTGGCGGGTTTGAAAATATTTTTGGATTAGTTTTGGCGGGTTTGAAAATATTTTGGCTCTTTGCGCAGAGATGACGGTGCTGGTTGCGGTGCGCTCCGGGGCGCTCCTTCTGCGGAAAGACGCCTGGCAGCGGCACTTGGGACAGCTCCGCGTCTCCGTATTCTGCGTTTCTTGCCTTCTGCATCTCAGCAAAATGCTTTCCCACTAGGTCTAGCAAGGAGAAACTGTGGCAGCTGAGTAGATGTAGCCCGGCCCGCCCTTTGAAGTTGACAAGTTCTTGGCATCTCAGAGCCTCAAGGGAAGAGCAAGGTTATCTATGGTAGGCTGGGGCGGAACTAGCAGCAAGCAGAGCAAAGTTGCCCAAGAATAGCTTCCATTGGAATGTTAATAGCAATTGAAGAGGCAGGCCAGTGGCAAGCCACTAGCTTCTAGCAGTTTGAAAGTTGCAGACACAGTGCAGCTGTTGTGCGATTTCCTTCTTGGCCTCCTCGAAGGTGCCGCGCTCTCTGTCTCTTGCTTGCCAATATATTGCCGTGTTCCTCTTATTGTTTGGTTTGTTTTGATTTGTTTTTATGATGTTTTGGCGGGTTTTCAGAATGTTTTGGTGGTGTTTTAGAATGTTTTGTTTTCTCTTGTGTTGTTTATATTGTCTTGGCAGGTTTTGGAATGTTTGGATTCCTTTTGGCGGGTTTTAAAATATTTTGGCGGGTATTTGGAATGTTTTGGTTAGTTTTGTTTTTTTTTTTATGATATATTGCCAAGTTTTTTGGATGTTTTGATCAGTTCAGGCTGGTTTTCTAATATTTTGGCATCTTTTCAGAATGTTTTAATGAGTTTTGCGGGTCTAAATCATTTTGGCGGGTTTTCGGAGTATTTTGGTTGGTTTTGATTTGTTTTGATGATGTTTTGGCGGGTTTTCGGAATGTTTTGGTTGGGTTTTAGAATGTTTTGTATTCTCTTGAGTTGTTTTTATTGTGTTAGCAGGTTTTGGAATGTTTGGATTCATTTTGGCGGGTTTTAAAATATTTTGGCGGGTATTTGGAATGTTTTGCTTTGCTTTCATTTGTTTTGATTATGTTTTGGCAAGTTATTGAAAGTTTCAATCACTTCTGACTGGTTTAATAGTATTTTGGCATCTTTTCAGAATGTTTTGATGAGTTTTGGCGGGTTCTAAACTATTTTGTCGGGTTTTTGGAATGTTTTGGTTGGTTTTGATTTGTTTTTATGATGTTTTGGCCGGATTTCGTAATATTTTGGCTGGTTGTTGGAATGTTTCGGTTGGTTTATGATTTGTTTTTATGATGTATTGCAAAGCTTTTTGAATGTTTTGATCAGTTCTGGCTGGTTTTCTAATGTTTTGGCAACTTTTCAGAATGTTTTGACGAGTTTTGTGGGTCTAAATCATTTTGGCGGGTCTTTGGAATATTTTGGTTGGTTTTGATTTGTTTTGATGATGTTTTGGCGGGTTTTCGGAATGTTTTGTTTGGGTTTTAGAATGTTTTGTATTCTCTTGAGTTGTTTTTATTGTGTTGGCAGGTTTTGGAATGTTTGGATTCATTTTGGCGTGTTTTAAAATCTTTTGTCGGTTATTTGGAATGTTTTTTAACGGGTATTCGGAAGGTTTTGATTAGTTTTGACGGGTTTGGAAATATTTTGGCGGGTTTTTAGAAGGTTTAGATTTGTTTTGATTTGTTTTGATTCTGTTTAGCCCAGTTTTTGGTGTGTTTGGATTAGCTTTGGTGGGCTTTATCATGTTTTGTCAGGTTTTCTCGAATGTATTGATCACTTCTGTCTGGTTTTCTATTTTGGCGGGTTTGAAAATATTTTTGGATTAGTTTTGGCGGGTTTGAAAATATTTTGGTTTTTGCGCAGAGATGATGGTGCCGGTTGCGGTGCACTCCGGGGCGCTCCTTCTGCGGAAAGACGCCTGGCAGCGGCACTTGGGACAGCTCCGCGTCTCCGTATTCTGTGTTTCTTGCCTTCTGCATCTCAGCAAAATGCTTTCCCACTAGGTCTAGCAAGGAGAAACTGTGGCAGCTGAGTAGATGTAGCCCGGCCCGCCCTTTGAAGTTGACAAGTTCTTGGCATCTCAGAGCCTCAAGGGATGAGCAAGGTTATCTATGGTAGGCTGGGGCAGAACTAGCAGCAAGCAGAGCAAAGTTGTCCAAGAATAGCTTCCATTGGAATGCTAATGGCAATTGAAGAGGCAGGCCAGTGGCAAGCCACTAGCTTCTAGCAGTTTGAAAGTTGCAGACACAGTGCAGGTGTTGTGCGGCTCACTTCTTGGCCTCCTAGAAGGTGCCGCGTTCTCCGTCTCTTGCTTGCCAATATGTTGCCGTGTTCCTCTTATTGTTTCGTTTGTTTTGATTTGGTTTTATGATGTTTTGGCGGGTTTTCGGAATGTTTTGGTGGTGTTTTAGAATGTTTTGTTTTCTCTTGTGTTGTTTATATTGTGTTGGCAGGTTTTGGAATGTTTGGATTCCTTTTGGCGGGTTTTAAAATATTTTGGCGGGTATTTGGAATGTTTTGGTTTGCTTTCATTTGTTTTGATTATGTTTTGGCAAGTTATTGAAAGTTTCGATCACTTCTGATTGGTTTAATAGTATTTTGGCATCTTTTCAGAATGTTTTGATGAGTTTTGGCGGGTTCTAAACTATTTTGTCGGGTTTTTGGAATGTTTTGGTTGGTTTTGATTTGTTTTTATGATGTTTTGGCCGGATTTCGTAATATTTTGGCTGGTTTTTGGAATGTTTCGGTTGGTTTATGATTTGTTTTTATGATATATTGCAAAGCTTTTTGAATGTTTTGATCAGTTCTGGCTGGTTTTCTAATGTTTTGGCATCTTTTCAGAATGTTTTGACGAGTTTTGCGGGTCTAAATCATTTTGGCGGGTTTTTGGAATATTTTGGTTGGTTTTGATTTGTTTTGATGATGTTTTGTCGGGTTTTCGGGAATGTTTTGGTTGGGTTTTAGAATGTTTTGTATTCTCTTGAGTTGTTTTTATTGTGTTGGCAGGTTTTGGAATGTTTGGATTCATTTTAGCGTGTTTTAAAATCTTTTGGCGGGTATTTGGAATGTTTTGGCAGGTATTCGGAAGGTTTTGATTAGTTTTGACGGGTTTTGAATTATTTTGGCGGGTTTTTAGAAGGTTTAGATTTGTTTTGATTTGTTTTGATTCTGTTTAGCCCAGTTTTTGGTGTGTTTGGATTAGCTTTGGTGGGCTTTATCATGTTTTGTCAGGTTTTTTCGAATGTATTGATCACTTCTGTCTGGTTTTCTATTTTGGCGGGTTTGAAAATATTTTTGGATGAGTTTTGGCGGGTTTTCAAATATTTTGGCTCTTTGCGCAGAGATGACGGTGCTGGTTGCGGTGAGCTCCGGGGCGCTCCTTCTGCGGAAAGACGCCTGGCAGCGGCACTTGGGACAGCTCCGCGTCTCCGTATTCTGCGTTTCTTGCCTTCTGCATCTCAGCAAAATGCTTTCCCACTAGGTCTAGCAAGGAGAAACTGTGGCAGCTGAGTAGATGTAGCCCGGCCCGCCCTTTGAAGTTGACAAGTTCTTGGCATCTCAGAGCCTCAAGGGATGAGCAAGGTTATCTATGGTAGGCTGGGGCAGAACTAGCAGCAAGCAGAGCAAAGTTGTCCAAGAATAGCTTCCATTGGAATGCTAATGGCAATTGAAGAGGCAGGCCAGTGGCAAGCCACTAGCTTCTAGCAGTTTGAAAGTTGCAGACACAGTGCAGCTGTTGTGCGATTTCCTTCTTGGCCTCCTCGAAGGTGCCGCGCTCTCCGTCTCTTGCTTGCCAATATGTTGCCGTGTTCCTCTTATTGTTTGGTTGTTTTGGTTTGTTTTGATGATGTTTTGGCGGGTTTTCGGAATGTTTTGGTGGTGTTTTAGAATGTTTTGTTTTCTCTTGTGTTGTTTATATTGTCTTGGCAGGTTTTGGAATGTTTGGATTCCTTTTGGCGGGTTTTAAAATATTTTGGCGGGTATTTGGAATGTTTTGGTTTGCTTTCATTTGTTTTGATTATGTTTTGGCAAGTTATTGAAAGTTTCAATCACTTCAGACTGGTTTGATAGTATTTTGGCATCTTTTCAGAATGTTTTGATCAGTTTTGGCGGGTTCTAATCTATTTTGTCAGGTTTTTGGAATGTTTCGGTTGGTTTATGATTACTTTTTATGATGTTTTGCCAAGTATTTTGAATGTTTTGATCGGTTCTGGCTGGTTTTCTAATGTTTTGGCATCTTTTCAGAATGTTTTGATGAGTTTTGCGGGTCTAAATCATTTTGGCGGGTTTTTGGAATATTTTGGTTGGTTTTGATTTGTTTTGATGATGTTTTGTCGGGTTTTCGGAATGTTTTGGTGGTGTTTCAGAATGTTTTGTTTTCTCTTGTGTTGTTTATATTGTCTTGGCAGGTTTTGGAATGTTTGGATTCCTTTTGGCGGGTTTTAAAATCTTTTGGCGGGTATTCGGAATGTTTTGGCGGGTATTCGGAAGGTTTTGATTATTTTTCACGGCTTTTGAAATATTTTGGCGGGTTTTTAGAAGGTTTAGGTTTGTTTTGATTTGTTTTGATTCTGTTTAGCCCAGTTTTTGGTGTGTTTGGATTAGCTTTGGTGGGCTTTATCATGTTTTGTCAGGTTTTTTCGAATGTATTGATCACTTCTGTCTGGTTTTCTATTTTGGCGGGTTTGAAAATATTTTTGGATGAGTTTTGGCGGGTTTGAAAATATTTTGGCTCTTTGCGCAGAGATGACGGTGCTGGTTGCGGTGCGCTCCGGGGCGCTCCTTCTGCGGAAAGACGCCTGGCAGCGGCACTTGGGACAGCTCCGCGTCTCCGTATTCTGCGTTTCTTGCCTTCTGCATCTCAGCAAAATGCTTTCCCACTAGGTCTAGCAAGGAGAAACTGTGGCAGCTGAGTAGATGTAGCCCGGCCCGCCCTTTGAAGTTGACAAGTTCTTGGCATCTCAGAGCCTCAAGGGAAGAGCAAGGTTATCTATGGTAGGCTGGGGCAGAACTAGCAGCAAGCAGAGCAAAGTTGTCCAAGAATAGCTTCCATTGGAATGCTAATGGCAATTGAAGAGGCAGGCCAGTGGCAAGCCACTAGCTTCTAGCAGTTTGAAAGTTGCAGACACAGTGCAGGTGTTGTGCGATTTCCTTCTTGGCCTCCTCGAAGGTGCCGCGCTCTCCGTCTCTTGCTTGCCAATATGTTGCCGTGTTCCTCTTATTGTTTGGTTGTTTTGATTTGTTTTTATGATGTTTTGGCGGGTTTTCGGAATGTTTTGGTGGTGTTTTAGAATGTTTTGTTTTCTCTTGTGTTGTTTATATTGTCTTGGCAGGTTTTGGAATGTTTGGATTCCTTTTGGCGGGTTTTAAAATATTTTGGCGGGTATTTGGAATGTTTTGGTTTGCTTTCATTTGTTTTGATTATGTTTTGGCAAGTTATTGAAAGTTTCAATCACTTCAGACTGGTTTGATAGTATTTTGGCATCTTTTCAGAATGTTTTGATCAGTTTTGGCGGGTTCTAATCTATTTTGTCAGGTTTTTGGAATGTTTCGGTTGGTTTATGATTACTTTTTATGATGTTTTGCCAAGTATTTTGAATGTTTTGATCAGTTCTGGCTGGTTTTCTAATGTTTTGGCATCTTTTCAGAATGTTTTGATGAGTTTTGCGGGTCTAAATCATTTTGGCGGGTTTTTGGAATATTTTGGTTGGTTTTGATTTGTTTTGATGATGTTTTGTCGGGTTTTCGGGAATGTTTTGGTGGTGTTTCAGAATGTTTTGTTTTCTCTTGTGTTGTTTATATTGTCTTGGCAGGTTTTGGAATGTTTGGATTCCTTTTGGCGAGTTTTAAAATCTTTTGGCGGGTATTTGGAATGTTTTGGCAGGTATTCGGAAGGTTTTGATTAGTTTTGACGGGTTTTGAAATATTTTGGCGGGTTTTTAGAAGGTTTAGGTTTGTTTTGATTTGTTTTGATTCTGTTTAGCCCAGTTTTTGGTGTGTTTGGATTAGCTTTGGTGGGCTTTATCATGTTTTGTCAGGTTTTTTTGAATGTATTGATCACTTCTGTCTGGTTTTCTATTTTGGCGGGTTTGAAAATATTTTTGGATTAGTTTTGGCGGGTTTGAAAATATTTTGGCTCTTTGCGCAGAGATGACGGTGCTGGTTGCGGTGCGCTCCGGGGCGCTCCTTCTGCGGAAAGACGCCTGGCAGCGGCACTTGGGACAGCTCCGCGTCTCCGTATTCTGCGTTTCTTGCCTTCTGCATCTCAGCAAAATGCTTTCCCACTAGGTCTAGCAAGGAGAAACTGTGGCAGCTGAGTAGATGTAGCCCGGCCCGCCCTTTGAAGTTGACAAGTTCTTGGCATCTCAGAGCCTCAAGGGAAGAGCAAGGTTATCTATGGTAGGCTGGGGCAGAACTAGCAGCAAGCAGAGCAAAGTTGTCCAAGAATAGCTTCCATTGGAATGTTAATAGCAATTGAAGAGGCAGGCCAGTGGCAAGCCACTAGCTTCTAGCAGTTTGAAAGTTGCAGACACAGTGCAGCTGTTGTGCGATTTCCTTCTTGGCCTCCTCGAAGGTGCCGCGCTCTCTGTGTCTTGCTTGCCAATATATTGCCGTGTTCCTCTTATTGTTTGGTTTGTTTTGATTTGTTTTCATGATGTTTTGGCGGGTTTTCAGAATGTTTTGGTGGTGTTTTAGAATGTTTTCTTTTCTCTTGTGTTGTTTATATTGTCTTGGCAGGTTTTGGAATGTTTGGATTCCTTTTGGCGGGTTTTAAAATATTTTGGCGGGTATTTGGAATGTTTTGGTTTGCTTTCATTTGTTTTGATTATGTTTTGGCAAGTTATTGAAAGTTTCGATCACTTCTGACTGGTTTGATAGTATTTTGGCATCTTTTCAGAATGTTTTGATCAGTTTTGGCGGGTTCTAAACTATTTTGTCGGGTTTTTGGAATGTTTTGGTTGGTTTTGATTTGTTTTTATGATGTTTTGGCCGGATTTCGTAATATTTTGGCTGGTTTTTGGAATGTTTCGGTTGGTTTATGATTTGTTTTTATGATGTATTGCAAAGCTTTTTGAATGTTTTGATCAGTTCTGGCTGGTTTTCTAATGTTTTGGCATCTTTTCAGAATGTTTTGATGAGTTTTGCGGGTCTAAATCATTTTGGCGGGTCTTTGGAATATTTTGGTTGGTTTTGATTTGTTTTGATGATGTTTTGTCGGGTTTTCGGGAATGTTTTGGTTGGGTTTTAGAATGTTTTGTATTCTCTTGAGTTGTTTTTATTGTGTTGGCAGGTTTTGGAATGTTTGGATTCATTTTAGCGTGTTTTAAAATCTTTTGGCGGGTATTTGGAATGTTTTGGCAGGTATTCGGAAGGTTTTGATTAGTTTTGACGGGTTTGGAAATATTTTGGCGGGTTTTTAGAAGGTTTAGATTTGTTTTGATTTGTTTTGATTCTGTTTAGCCCAGTTTTTGGTGTGTTTGGATTAGCTTTGGTGGGCTTTATCATGTTTTGTCAGGTTTTTTCGAATGTATTGATCACTTCTGTCTGGTTTTCTATTTTGGCAGGTTTGAAAATATTTTTGGATGAGTTTTGGCGGGTTTGAAAATATTTTGGCTCTTTGCGCAGAGATGACGGTGCCGGTTGCGGTGAGCTCCGGGGCGCTCCTTCTGCGGAAAGACGCCTGGCAGCGGCACTTGGGACAGCTCCGCGTCTCCGTATTCTGCGTTTCTTGCCTTCTGCATCTCAGCAAAATGCTTTCCCACTAGGTCTAGCAAGGAGAAACTGTGGCAGCTGAGTAGATGTAGCCCGGCCCGCCCTTTGAAGTTGACAAGTTCTTGGCATCTCAGAGCCTCAAGGGATGAGCAAGGTTATCTATGGTAGGCTGGGGCAGAACTAGCAGCACGCAGAGCAAAGTTGTCCAAGAATAGCTTCCATTGGAATGCTAATGGCAATTGAAGAGGCAGGCCAGTGGCAAGCCACTAGCTTCTAGCAGTTTGAAAGTTGCAGACACAGTGCAGGTGTTGTGCGATTTCCTTCTTGGCCTCCTCGAAGGTGCCGCGCTCTCCGTCTCTTGCGTGCCAATATGTTGCCTTGTTCCTCTTATTGTTTGGTTGTTTTGATTTGTTTTTATGATGTTTTGGCGGGTTTTCGGAATGTTTTGGTGGTGTTTTAGAATGTTTTGTTTTCTCTTGTGTTGTTTATATTGTCTTGGCAGGTTTTGGAATGTTTGGATTCCTTTTGGCGGGTTTTAAAATATTTTGGCGGGTATTTGGAATGTTTTGGTTTGCTTTCATTTGTTTTGATTATGTTTTGGCAAGTTATTGAAAGTTTCAATCACTTCTGACTGGTTTGATAGTATTTTGGCATCTTTTCAGAATGTTTTGATCAGTTTTGGCGGGTTCTAATCTATTTTGTCAGGTTTTTGGAATGTTTCGGTTGGTTTATGATTACTTTTTATGATGTTTTGCCAAGTATTTTGAATGTTTTGATCAGTTCTGGCTGGTTTTCTAATGTTTTGGCATCTTTTCAGAATGTTTTGATGAGTTTTGCGGGTCTAAATCATTTTGGCGGGTTTTTGGAATATTTTGGTTGGTTTTGATTTGTTTTGATGATGTTTTGTCGGGTTTTCGGAATGTTTTGGTTGGGTTTTAGAATGTTTTGTATTCTCTTGAGTTGTTTTTATTGTGTTGGCAGGTTTTGGAATGTTTGGATTCATTTTGGCGTGTTTTAAAATCTTTTGGCGGGTATTTGGAATGTTTTGGCAGGTATTCGGAATGTTTTGATTAGTTTTGACGGGTTTTGAATTATTTTGGCGGGTTTTTAGAAGGTTTCGATTTGTTTTGATTTGTTTTGATTCTGTTTAGCCCAGTTTTTGGTGTGTTTGGATTAGCTTTGGTGGGCTTTATCATGTTTTGTCAGGTTTTTTCGAATGTATTGATCACTTCTGTCTGGTTTTCTATTTTGGCGGGTTTGAAAATATTTTTGGATGAGTTTTGGCGGGTTTTCAAATATTTTGGTTTTTGCGCAGAGATGACGGTGCCGGTTGCGGTGCGCTCCAGGGCGCTCCTTCTGCGGAAAGACGCCTGGCAGCGGCACTTGGGACAGCTCCGCGTCTCCGTATTGTGCGTTTCTTGCCTTCTGCATCTCAGCAAAATGCTTTCCCACTAGGTCTAGCAAGGAGAAACTGTGGCAGCTGAGTAGATGTAGCCCGGCCCGCCCTTTGAAATTGACAAGTTCTTGGCGTCTCAGAGCCTCAAGGGAAGAGCAAGGTTATCTATGGTAGGCTGGGGCAGAACTAGCAGCAAGCAGAGCAAAGTTGTCCAAGAATAGCTTCCATTTGAATGCTAATAGCAATTGAAGAGGCAGGCCAGTGGCAAGCCACTAGCTTCTAGCAGTTTGAAAGTTGCAGACACAGTGCGGGTGTTGTGCGATTTCCTTCTTGGCCTCCTAGAAGGTGCCGCGCTCTCTGTCTCTTGCTTGCCAATATGTTGCCGTGATCCTCTTATTGTTTGGTTTGTTTTGATTTGTTTTTATGATGTTTTGGCGGGTTTTCAGAATGTTTTGGTGGTGTTTCAGAATGTTTTGTTTTCTCTTGTGTTGTTTTTATTGTGTTGGCAGGTTTTGGAATGTTTGGATTCCTTTTGGCGGGTTTTAAAATCTTTTGGCGGGTATTTGGAATGTTTTGGGTTGCTTTCATTTGTTTTGATTATGTTTTGGCAAGTTATTGAAAGTTTCGATCACTTCTGACTGGTTTAATAGTATTTTGGCATCTTTTCAGAATGTTTTGATCAGTTTTGGCGGGTTCTAAACTATTTTGTCGGGTTTTTGGAATGTTTTGGTTGGTTTTGATTTGTTTTTATGATGTTTTGGCCGGATTTCGTAATATTTTGGCTGGTTTTTGGAATGTTTCGGTTGGTTTATGATTTGTTTTTATGATATATTGCAAAGCTTTTTGAATGTTTTGATCAGTTCTGGCTGGTTTTCTAATATTTTGGCATCTTTTCAGAATGTTTTGACGAGTTTTGCGGGTCTAAATCATTTTGGCGGGTCTTTGGAATATTTTGGTTGGTTTTGATTTGTTTTGATGATGTTTTGTCGGGTTTTCGGGAATGTTTCGGTTGGGTTTTAGAATGTTTTGTATTCTCTTGAGTTGTTTTTATTGTGTTGGCAGGTTTTGGAATGTTTGGATTCATTTTAGCGTGTTTTAAAATCTTTTGGCGGGTATTTGGAATGTTTTGGCAGGTATTCGGAAGGTTTTGATTAGTTTTGACGGGTTTTGAATTATTTTGGCGGGTTTTTAGATGGTTTAGATTTGTTTTGATTTGTTTTGATTCTGTTTAGCCCAGTTTTTGGTGTGTTTGGATTAGCTTTGGTGGGCTTTATCATGTTTTGTGAGGTTTTTTCGAATGTATTGATCACTTCTGTCTGGTTTTCTATTTTGGCGGGTTTGAAAATATTTTTGGATGAGTTTTGGCGGGTTTGAAAATATTTTGGCTCTTTGCGCAGAGATGACGGTGCTGGTTGCGGTGAGCTCCGGGGCGCTCCTTCTGCGGAAAGACGCCTGGCAGCGGCACTTGGGACAGCTCCGCGTCTCCGTATTCTGCGTTTCTTGCCTTCTGCATCTCAGCAAAATGCTTTCCCACTAGGTCTAGCAAGGAGAAACTGTGGCAGCTGAGTAGATGTAGCCCGGCCCGCCCTTTGAAGTTGACAAGTTCTTGGCATCTCAGAGCCTCAAGGGAAGAGCAAGGTTATCTATGGTAGGCTGGGGCAGAACTAGCAGCAAGCAGAGCAAAGTTGTCCAAGAATAGCTTCCATTGGAATGCTAATGGCAATTGAAGAGGCAGGCCAGTGGCAAGCCACTAGCTTCTAGCAGTTTGAAAGTTGCAGACACAGTGCAGCTGTTGTGCGATTTCCTTCTTGGCCTCCTCGAAGGTGCCGTGCTCTCCGTCTCTTGCGTGCCAATATGTTGCCGTGTTCCTCTTATTGTTTGGTTGTTTTGATTTGTTTTTATGATGTTTTGGCGGGTTTTCGGAATGTTTTGGTGGTGTTTTAGAATGTTTTGTTTTCTCTTGTGTTGTTTATATTGTCTTGGCAGGTTTTGGAATGTTTGGATTCCTTTTGGCGGGTTTTAAAATATTTTGGCGGGTATTTGGAATGTTTTGGTTTGCTTTCATTTGTTTTGATTATGTTTTGGCAAGTTATTGAAAGTTTCAATCACTTCTGACTGGTTTGATAGTATTTTGGCATCTTTTCAGAATGTTTTGATCAGTTTTGGCGGGTTCTAATCTATTTTGTCAGGTTTTTGGAATGTTTCGGTTGGTTTATGATTACTTTTTATGATGTTTTGCCAAGTATTTTGAATGTTTTGATCAGTTCTGGCTGGTTTTCTAATGTTTTGGCATCTTTTCAGAATGTTTTGATGAGTTTTGCGGGTCTAAATCATTTTGGCGGGTTTTTGGAATATTTTGGTTGGTTTTGATTTGTTTTGATGATGTTTTGTCGGGTTTTCGGAATGTTTTGGTGGTGTTTCAGAATGTTTTGTTTTCTCTTGTGTTGTTTATATTGTCTTGGCAGGTTTTGGAATGTTTGGATTCCTTTTGGCGGGTTTTAAAATCTTTTGGCGGGTATTTGGAATGTTTTGGCGGGTATTCGGAAGGTTTTGATTAGTTTTGACGGGTTTTGAAATATTTTGGCGGGTTTTTAGAAGGTTTAGGTTTGTTTTGATTTGTTTTGATTCTGTTTAGCCCAGTTTTTGGTGTGTTTGGATTAGCTTTGGTGGGCTTTATCATGTTTTGTCAGGTTTTTTCGAATGTATTGATCACTTCTGTCTGGTTTTCTATTTTGGCGGGTTTGAAAATATTTTTGGATGAGTTTTGGCGGGTTTGAAAATATTTTGGCTCTTTGCGCAGAGATGACGGTGCTGGTTGCGGTGCGCTCCGGGGCGCTCCTTCTGCGGAAAGACGCCTGGCAGCGGCACTTGGGACAGCTCCGCGTCTCCGTATTCTGCGTTTCTTGCCTTCTGCATCTCAGCAAAATGCTTTCCCACTAGGTCTAGCAAGGAGAAACTGTGGCAGCTGAGTAGATGTAGCCCGGCCCGCCCTTTGAAGTTGACAAGTTCTTGGCATCTCAGAGCCTCAAGGGAAGAGCAAGGTTATCTGTGGTAGGCTGGGGCAGAACTAGCAGCAAGCAGAGCAAAGTTGTCCAAGAATAGCTTCCATTGGAATGTTAATAGCAATTGAAGAGGCAGGCCAGTGGCAAGCCACTAGCTTCTAGCAGTTTGAAAGTTGCAGACACAGTGCAGCTGTTGTGCGATTTCCTTCTTGGCCGCCTAGAAGGTGCCGCGCTCTCTGTCTCTTGCTTGCCAATATATTGCCGTGTTCCTCTTATTGTTTGGTTTGTTTTGATTTGTTTTCATGATGTTTTGGCGGGTTTTCAGAATGTTTTGGTGGTGTTTTAGAATGTTTTGTTTTCTCTTGTGTTGTTTATATTGTCTTGGCAGGTTTTGGAATGTTTGGATTCCTTTTGGCGGGTTTTAAAATATTTTGGCGGGTATTTGGAATGTTTTGGTTTGCTTTCATTTGTTTTGATTATGTTTTGGCAAGTTATTGAAAGTTTCGATCACTTCTGACTGGTTTAATAGTATTTTGGCATCTTTTCAGAATGTTTTGATGAGTTTTGGCGGGTTCTAAACTATTTTGTCGGGTTTTTGGAATGTTTTGGTTGGTTTTGATTTGTTTTTATGATGTTTTGGCCGCAGTTCGTAATATTTTGTCTGGTTGTTGGAATGTTTTGGTTGGTTTATGATTTGTTTTTATGATGTATTGCAAAGCTTTTTGAATGTTTTGATCAGTTCTGGCTGGTTTTCTAATGTTTTGGCATCTTTTCAGAATGTTTTGACGAGTTTTGTGGGTCTAAATCATTTTGGCGGGTCTTTGGAATATTTTGGTTGGTTTTGATTTGTTTTGATGATGTTTTGGCGGGTTTTCGGAATGTTTTGGTTGGGTTTTAGAATGTTTTGTATTCTCTTGAGTTGTTTTTAGTGTGTGGGCAGGTTTTGGAATGTTTGGATTCATTTTGGCGGGTTTTAAAATCTTTTGTCGGGTATTTGGAATGTTTTTTAACGGGTATTCGGAAGGTTTTGATTAGTTTTGACGGGTTTGGAAATATTTTGGCGGGTTTTACAAGGTTTAGATTTGTTTTGATTTGTTTTGATTCTGTTTAGCCCAGTTTTTGGTGTGTTTGGATTAGCTTTGGTGGGCTTTATCATGTTTTGTCAGGTTTTCTCGAATGTATTGATCACTTCTGTCTGGTTTTCTATTTTGGCGGGTTTGAAAATATTTTTGGATGAGTTTTGGCGGGTTTGAAAATATTTTGGTTTTTGCGCAGACATGACGGTGCCGGTTGCGGTGCGCTCCGGGGCGCTCCTTCTGCGGAAAGACGCCTGGCAGCGGCACTTGGGACAGCTCCGCGTCTCCGTATTGTGCGTTTCTTGCCTTCTGCATCTCAGCAAAATGCTTTCCCACTAGGTCTAGCAAGGAGAAACTGTGGCAGCTGAGTAGATGTAGCCCGGCCCGCCCTTTGAAATTGACAAGTTCTTGGCGTCTCAGAGCCTCAAGGGAAGAGCAAGGTTATCTATGGTAGGCTGGGGCAGAACTAGCAGCAAGCAGAGCAAAGTTGTCCAAGAATAGCTTCCATTTGAATGCTAATGGCAATTGAAGAGGCAGGCCAGTGGCAAGCCACTAGCTTCTAGCAGTTTGAAAGTTGCAGACAGAGTGCGGGTGTTGTGCGATTTCCTTCTTGGCCTCCTAGAAGGTGCCGCGCTCTCTGTCTCTTGCTTGCCAATATGTTGCCGTGTTCCTCTTATTGTTTGGTTTGTTTTGATTTGTTTTTATGATGTTTTGGCGGGTTTTCGGAATGTTTTGGTGGTGTTTTAGAATGTTTTGTTTTCTCTTGTGTTGTTTTTATTGTGTTGGCAGGTTTTGGAATGTTTGGATTCCTTTTGGCGGGTTTTAAAATATTTTGGCGGGTATTTGGAATGTTTTGGGTTGCTTTCATTTGTTTTGATTATGTTTTGGCAAGTTATTGAAAGTTTCGATCACTTCTGACTGGTTTAATAGTATTTTGGCATCTTTTCAGAATGTTTTGATCAGTTTTGTCGGGTTCTAAACTATTTTGTCCGGTTTTTGGAATGTTTTGGTTAGTTTTGATTTGTTTTTATGATATATTGTCAAGTTTTTTGAATGTTTTATCGGATCAGGCTGGTTTTCTAGTATTTTGGCATCTTTTCAGAATGTTTTGATGAGTTTTGCGGGTCTAAATTATTTTGGCGGGTTTTCGGAATGTTTTGGTTGGTTTTGATTTGTTTTTATGATGTTTTGGCGGGTTTTCGGAATGTTTTGGTTGGGTTTTAGAATGTTTTGTATTCTCTTGAGTTGTTTTTAGTGTGTGGGCAGGTTTTGGAATGTTTGGATTCATTTTGGCGGGTTTTAAAATCTTTTGGCGGGTATTTGGAATGTTTTGGCGGGTATTCGGAAGGTTTTGATTAGTTTTGACGGGTTTTGAAATATTTTGGCGGGTTTTTAGAAGGTTTAGGTTTGTTTTGATTTGTTTTGATTCTGTTTAGCCCAGTTTTTGGTGTGTTTGGATTAGCTTTGGTGGGCTTTATCATGTTTTGTCAGGTTTTTTTGAATGTATTGATCACTTCTGTCTGGTTTTCTATTTTGGCGGGTTTGAAAATATTTTTGGATTAGTTTTGGCGGGTTTGAAAATATTTTGGCTCTTTGCGCAGAGATGACGGTGCTGGTTGCGGTGCGCTCCGGGGCGCTCCTTCTGCGGAAAGACGCCTGGCAGCGGCACTTGGGACAGCTCCGCGTCTCCGTATTCTGCGTTTCTTGCCTTCTGCATCTCAGCAAAATGCTTTCCCACTAGGTCTAGCAAGGAGAAACTGTGGCAGCTGAGTAGATGTAGCCCGGCCCGCCCTTTGAAGTTGACAAGTTCTTGGCATCTCAGAGCCTCAAGGGAAGAGCAAGGTTATCTATGGTAGGCTGGGGCGGAACTAGCAGCAAGCAGAGCAAAGTTGCCCAAGAATAGCTTCCATTGGAATGTTAATAGCAATTGAAGAGGCAGGCCAGTGGCAAGCCACTAGCTTCTAGCAGTTTGAAAGTTGCAGACACAGTGCAGCTGTTGTGCGATTTCCTTCTTGGCCTCCTCGAAGGTGCCGCGCTCTCTGTCTCTTGCTTGCCAATATATTGCCGTGTTCCTCTTATTGTTTGGTTTGTTTTGATTTGTTTTTATGATGTTTTGGCGGGTTTTCAGAATGTTTTGGTGGTGTTTTAGAATGTTTTGTTTTCTCTTGTGTTGTTTATATTGTCTTGGCAGGTTTTGGAATGTTTGGATTCCTTTTGGCGGGTTTTAAAATATTTTGGCGGGTATTTGGAATGTTTTGGTTAGTTTTGTTTTTTTTTTTATGATATATTGCCAAGTTTTTTGGATGTTTTGATCAGTTCAGGCTGGTTTTCTAATATTTTGGCATCTTTTCAGAATGTTTTGATGAGTTTTGCGGGTCTAAATCATTTTGGCGGGTTTTCGGAGTATTTTGGTTGGTTTTGATTTGTTTTGATGATGTTTTGGCGGGTTTTCGGAATGTTTTGGTTGGGTTTTAGAATGTTTTGTATTCTCTTGAGTTGTTTTTATTGTGTTGGCAGGTTTTGGAATGTTTGGATTCATTTTGGCGGGTTTTAAAATATTTTGGCGGGTATTTGGAATGTTTTGCTTTGCTTTCATTTGTTTTGATTATGTTTTGGCAAGTTATTGAAAGTTTCAATCACTTCTGACTGGTTTAATAGTATTTTGGCATCTTTTCAGAATGTTTTGATGAGTTTTGGCGGGTTCTAAACTATTTTGTCGGGTTTTTGGAATGTTTTGGTTGGTTTTGATTTGTTTTTATGATGTTTTGGCCGGATTTCGTAATATTTTGGCTGGTTGTTGGAATGTTTCGGTTGGTTTATGATTTGTTTTTATGATGTATTGCAAAGCTTTTTGAATGTTTTGATCAGTTCTGGCTGGTTTTCTAATGTTTTGGCAACTTTTCAGAATGTTTTGACGAGTTTTGTGGGTCTAAATCATTTTGGCGGGTCTTTGGAATATTTTGGTTGGTTTTGATTTGTTTTGATGATGTTTTGGCGGGTTTTCGGAATGTTTTGTTTGGGTTTTAGAATGTTTTGTATTCTCTTGAGTTGTTTTTATTGTGTTGGCAGGTTTTGGAATGTTTGGATTCATTTTGGCGTGTTTTAAAATCTTTTGTCGGTTATTTGGAATGTTTTTTAACGGGTATTCGGAAGGTTTTGATTAGTTTTGACGGGTTTGGAAATATTTTGGCGGGTTTTTAGAAGGTTTAGATTTGTTTTGATTTGTTTTGATTCTGTTTAGCCCAGTTTTTGGTGTGTTTGGATTAGCTTTGGTGGGCTTTATCATGTTTTGTCAGGTTTTCTCGAATGTATTGATCACTTCTGTCTGGTTTTCTATTTTGGCGGGTTTGAAAATATTTTTGGATTAGTTTTGGCGGGTTTGAAAATATTTTGGTTTTTGCGCAGAGATGATGGTGCCGGTTGCGGTGCACTCCGGGGCGCTCCTTCTGCGGAAAGACGCCTGGCAGCGGCACTTGGGACAGCTCCGCGTCTCCGTATTCTGTGTTTCTTGCCTTCTGCATCTCAGCAAAATGCTTTCCCACTAGGTCTAGCAAGGAGAAACTGTGGCAGCTGAGTAGATGTAGCCCGGCCCGCCCTTTGAAGTTGACAAGTTCTTGGCATCTCAGAGCCTCAAGGGATGAGCAAGGTTATCTATGGTAGGCTGGGGCAGAACTAGCAGCAAGCAGAGCAAAGTTGTCCAAGAATAGCTTCCATTGGAATGCTAATGGCAATTGAAGAGGCAGGCCAGTGGCAAGCCACTAGCTTCTAGCAGTTTGAAAGTTGCAGACACAGTGCAGGTGTTGTGCGGCTCACTTCTTGGCCTCCTAGAAGGTGCCGCGTTCTCCGTCTCTTGCTTGCCAATATGTTGCCGTGTTCCTCTTATTGTTTCGTTTGTTTTGATTTGGTTTTATGATGTTTTGGCGGGTTTTCGGAATGTTTTGGTGGTGTTTTAGAATGTTTTGTTTTCTCTTGTGTTGTTTTTATTGTGTTGGCAGGTTTTGGAATGTTTGGATTCCTTTTGGCGGGTTTTAAAATATTTTGGCGGGTATTTGGAATGTTTTGGTTTGCTTTCATTTGTTTTGATTATGTTTTGGCAAGTTATTGAAAGTTTCGATCACTTCTGATTGGTTTAATAGTATTTTGGCATCTTTTCAGAATGTTTTGATGAGTTTTGGCGGGTTCTAAACTATTTTGTCGGGTTTTTGGAATGTTTTGGTTGGTTTTGATTTGTTTTTATGATGTTTTGCCAAGTATTTTGAATGTTTTGATCAGTTCTGGCTGGTTTTCTAATGTTTTGGCATCTTTTCAGAATGTTTTGATGAGTTTTGCGGGTCTAAATCATTTTGGCGGGTTTTTGGAATATTTTGGTTGGTTTTGATTTGTTTTGATGATGTTTTGTCGGGTTTTCGGAATGTTTTGGTGGTGTTTCAGAATGTTTTGTTTTCTCTTGTGTTGTTTATATTGTCTTGGCAGGTTTTGGAATGTTTGGATTCCTTTTGGCGGGTTTTAAAATCTTTTGGCGGGTATTTGGAATGTTTTGGCAGGTATTCGGAAGGTTTTGATTAGTTTTGACGGGTTTGGAAATATTTTGGCGGGTTTTTAAAAGGTTTACATTTGTTTTGATTTGTTTTGATTCTGTTTAGCCCAGTTTTTGGTGTGTTTGGATTAGCTTTGGTGGGCTTTATCATGTTTTGTCAGGTTTTTTCGAATGTATTGATCACTTCTGTCTGGTTTTCTATTTTGGCGGGTTTGAAAATATTTTTGGATGAGTTTTGGCGGGTTTGAAAATATTTTGGTTTTTGAGCAGAGATGACGGTGCCGGTTGCGGTGCGCTCCAGGGCGCTCCTTCTGCGGCAAGACGCCTGGCAGCGGCACTTGGGACAGCTCCGCGTCTCCGTATTCTGCGTTTCTTGCCTTCTGCATCTCAGCAAAATGCTTTCCCACTAGGTCTAGCAAGGAGAAACTGTGGCAGCTGAGTAGATGTAGCCCGGCCCGCCCTTTGAAATTGACAAGTTCTTGGCGTCTCAGAGCCTCAAGGGAAGAGCAAGGTTATCTATGGTAGGCTGGGGCAGAACTAGCAGCAAGCAGAGCAAAGTTGTCCAAGAATAGCTTCCATTGGAATGCTAATGGCAATTGAAGAGGCAGGCCAGTGGCAAGCCACTAGCTTCTAGCAGTTTGAAAGTTGCAGACAGAGTGCGGGTGTTGTGCGATTTCCTTCTTGGCCTCCTAGAAGGTGCCGCGCTCTCTGTCTCTTGCTTGCCAATATGTTGCCGTGTTCCTCTTATTGTTTGGTTTGTTTTGATTTGTTTTTATGATGTTTTGGCGGGTTTTCAGAATGTTTTGGTGGTGTTTTAGAATGTTTTGTTTTCTCTTGTGTTGTTTTTATTGTGTTGGCAGGTTTTGGAATGTTTGGATTCCTTTTGGCGGGTTTTAAAATATTTTGGCGGGTATTTGGAATGTTTTGGTTTGCTTTCATTTGTTTTGATTATGTTTTGGCAAGTTATTGAAAGTTTCGATCACGTCTGACTGGTTTTCTAGTATTTTGGAATCTTTTCAGAATGTTTTGATGAGTTTTGGCGGGTTCTAAACTATTTTGTCGGGTTTTTGGAATGTTTTGGTTAGTTTTGATTTGTTTTTATGATATATTGTCAAGTTTTTTGAATGTTTTGATCGGTTCAGGCTGGTTTTCTAGTATTTTGGCATCTTTTCAGAATGTTTTGATGAGTTTTGCGGGTCTAAATCATTTTGGCGGGTTTTCGGAATGTTTTGGTTGGGTTTTAGAATGTTTTGTATTCTCTTGAGTTGTTTTTAGTGTGTGGGCAGGTTTTGGAATGTTTGGATTCATTTTGGCGGGTTTTAAAATCTTTTGGCGGGTATTTGGAATGTTTTTTAACGGGTATTCGGAAGGTTTTGATTAGTTTTGACGGGTTTGGAAATATTTTGGCGGGTTTTACAAGGTTTAGATTTGTTTTGATTTGTTTTGATTCTGTTTAGCCCAGTTTTTGGTGTGTTTGGATTAGCTTTGGTGGGCTTTATCATGTTTTGTCAGGTTTTCTCGAATGTATTGATCACTTCTGTCTGGTTTTCTATTTTGGCGGGTTTGAAAATATTTTTGGATTAGTTTTGGCGGGTTTGAAAATATTTTGGTTTTTGCGCAGACATGACGGTGCCGGTTGCGGTGCGCTCCAGGGCGCTCCTTCTGCGGAAAGACGCCTGGCAGCGGCACTTGGGACAGCTCCGCGTCTCCGTATTCTGCGTTTCTTGCCTTCTGCATCTCAGCAAAATGCTTTCCCACTAGGTCTAGCAAGGAGAAACTGTGGCAGCTGAGTAGATGTAGCCCGGCCCGCCCTTTGAAGTTGACAAGTTCTTGGCATCTCAGAGCCTCAAGGGAAGAGCAAGGTTATCTATGGTAGGCTGGGGCAGAACTAGCAGCAAGCAGAGCAAAGTTGTCCAAGAATAGCTTCCATTGGAATGCTAATGGCAATTGAAGAGGCAGGCCAGTGGCAAGCCACTAGCTTCTAGCAGTTTGAAAGTTGCAGACACAGTGCAGGTGTTGTGCGATTTCCTTCTTGGCCTCCTCGAAGGTGCCGCGCTCTCCGTCTCTTGCTTGCCAATATGTTGCCGTGTTCCTCTTATTGTTTGGTTGTTTTGATTTGTTTTTATGATGTTTTGGCGGGTTTTCGGAATGTTTTGGTGGTGTTTTAGAATGTTTTGTTTTCTCTTGTGTTGTTTATATTGTGTTGGCAGGTTTTGGAATGTTTGGATTCCTTTTGGCGGGTTTTAAAATATTTTGGCGGGTATTTGGAATGTTTTGGTTTGCTTTCATTTGTTTTGATTATGTTTTGGCAAGTTATTGAAAGTTTCAATCACTTCTGACTGGTTTAATAGTATTTTGGCATCTTTTCAGAATGTTTTGATCAGTTTTGGCGGGTTCTAATCTATTTTGTCAGGTTTTTGGAATGTTTCGGTTGGTTTATGATTACTTTTTATGATGTTTTGCCAAGTATTTTGAATGTTTTGATCAGTTCAGGCTGGTTTTCTAATGTTTTGGCATCTTTTCAGAATGTTTTGATGAGTTTTGCGGGTCTAAATCATTTTGGCGGGTTTTTGGAATATTTTGGTTGGTTTTGATTTGTTTTGATGATGTTTTGTCGGGTTTTCGGAATGTTTTGGTGGTGTTTCAGAATGTTTTGTTTTCTCTTGTGTTGTTTATATTGTCTTGGCAGGTTTTGGAATGTTTGGATTCCTTTTGGCGGGTTTTAAAATCTTTTGGCGGGTATTTGGAATGTTTTGGCAGGTATTCGGAAGGTTTTGATTAGTTTTGACGGGTTTCGAATTATTTTGGCGGGTTTTTAGAAGGTTTAGGTTTGTTTTGATTTGTTTTGATTCTGTTTAGCCCAGTTTTTGGTGTGTTTGGATTAGCTTTGGTGGGCTTTATCATGTTTTGTCAGGTTTTTTCGAATGTATTGATCACTTCTGTCTGGTTTTCTATTTTGGCGGGTTTGAAAATATTTTTGGATTAGTTTTGGCGGGTTTGAAAATATTTTGGCTCTTTGCACAGAGATGACGGCGCTGGTTGCGGTGCGCTCCGGGGCGCTCCTTCTGCGGAAAGACGCCTGGCAGCGGCACTTGGGACAGCTCCGCGTCTCCGTATTCTGCGTTTCTTGCCTTCTGCATCTCAGCAAAATGCTTTCCCACTAGGTCTAGCAAGGAGAAACTGTGGCAGCTGAGTAGATGTAGCCCGGCCCGCCCTTTGAAGTTGACAAGTTCTTGGCATCTCAGAGCCTCAAGGGAAGAGCAAGGTTATCTATGGTAGGCTGGGGCAGAACTAGCAGCAAGCAGAGCATAGTTGTCCAAGAATAGCTTCCATTGGAATGTTAATGGCAATTGAAGAGGCAGGCCAGTGGCAAGCCACTAGCTTCTAGCAGTTTGAAAGTTGCAGACACAGTGCAGGTGTTGTGCGGCTCACTTCTTGGCCTCCTAGAAGGTGCCGCGTTCTCCGTCTCTTGCTTGCCAATATGTTGCCGTGTTCCTCTTATTGTTTGGTTTGTTTTGATTTGTTTTTATGATGTTTTGGCGGGTTTTCGGAATGTTTTGGTGGTGTTTTAGAATGTTTTGTTTTCTCTTGTGTTGTTTATATTGTGTTGGCAGGTTTTGGAATGTTTGGATTCCTTTTGGCGGGTTTTAAAATATTTTGGCGGGTATTTGGAATGTTTTGGTTTGCTTTCATTTGTTTTGATTATGTTTTGGCAAGTTATTGAAAGTTTCGATCACTTCTGACTGGTTTAATAGTATTTTGGCATCTTTTCAGAATATTTTGATGAGTTTTGCGGGTTCTAAACTATTTTGTCGGGTTTTTGGAATGTTTTGGTTGGTTTTGATTTGTTTTTATGATGTTTTGCCAAGTTTTTTGAATGTTTTGATCAGTTCTGGCTGGTTTTCTAATGTTTTGGCATTTTTTCAGAATGTTTTGATGAGTTTTGTGGGTCTAAATTATTTTGGCGGGTTTTCGGAATATTTTGGTTGGTTTTGATTTGTTTTTATGATGTTTTGTCGGGTTTTCGGGAATGTTTTGGTTGGGTTTTAGAATGTTTTGTATTCTCTTGAGTTGTTTTTATTGTGTTGGCAGGTTTTGGAATGTTTGGATTCCTTTTGGCGGGGTTTAAAATATTTTGGCGGGTATTTGGAATGTTTTGGCGGGTATTCGGAATGTTTTGATTAGTTTTGACGGGTTTTGAAATATTTTGGCCGGTTTTTAGAAGGTTTTGATTCTGTTTAGCCCAGTTTTTGGTGTGTTTGGATTAGCTTTGGTGGGCTTTATCATGTTTTGTCAGGTTTTTTTGAATGTATTGATCACTTCTGTCTGGTTTTCTATTTTGGCGGGTTTGAAAATATTTTTGGATGAGTTTTGGCGGGTTTTCAAATATTTTGGCTCTTTGCGCAGAGACGACGGTGCCGGTTGCGGTGCGCTCCGGGGCGCTCCTTCTGCGGCAAGACGCCTGGCAGCGGCACTTGGGACAGCTCCGCGTCTCCGTATTCTGCGTTTCTTGCCCTCTGCATCTCAGCAAAATGCTTTCCCACTAGGTCTAGCAAGGAGAAACTGTGGCAGCTGAGTAGATGTAGCCCGGCCCGCCCTTTGAAGTTGACAAGTTCTTGGCATCTCAGAGCCTCAAGGGAAGAGCAAGGTTATCTATGGTAGGCTGGGGCAGAACTAGCAGCAAGCAGAGCAAAGTTGTCCAAGAATAGCTTCCATTGGAATGTTAATAGCAATTGAAGAGGCAGGCCAGTGGCAAGCCACTAGCTTCTAGCAGTTTGAAAGTTGCAGACACAGTGCAGGTGTTGTGCGATTTCCTTCTTGGCCTCCTCGAAGGTGCCGCGCTCTCTGTCTCTTGCTTGCCAATATATTGCCGTGTTCCTCTTATTGTTTGGTTTGTTTTGATTTGTTTTTATGATGTTTTGGCGGGTTTTCAGAATGTTTTGGTGGTGTTTCAGAATGTTTTGTTTTCTCTTGTGTTGTTTATATTGTCTTGGCAGGTTTTGGAATGTTTGGATTCCTTTTGGCGGGTTTTAAAATATTTTGGCGGGTATTTGGAATGTTTTGGTTAGTTTTGATTTGTTTTTATGATATATTGCCAAGTTTTTTGGATGTTTTGATCAGTTCAGGCTGGTTTTCTAATATTTTGGCATCTTTTCAGAATGTTTTGACGAGTTTTGTGGGTCTAAATCATTTTGGCGGGTCTTTGGAATATTTTGGTTGGTTTTGATTTGTTTTGATGATGTTTTGGCGGGTTTTCGGAATGTTTTGGTTGGGTTTTAGAATGTTTTGTATTCTCTTGAGTTGTTTTTATTGTGTTGGCAGGTTTTGGAATGTTTGGATTCATTTTGGCGTGTTTTAAAATCTTTTGTCGGGTATTTGGAATGTTTTTTAACGGGTATTCGGAAGGTTTTGATTAGTTTTGACGGGTTTGGAAATATTTTGGCGGGTTTTACAAGGTTTAGATTTGTTTTGATTTGTTTTGATTCTGTTTAGCCCAGTTTTTGGTGTGTTTGGATTAGCTTTGGTGGGCTTTATCATGTTTTGTCAGGTTTTCTCGAATGTATTGATCACTTCTGTGTGGTTTTCTATTTTGGCGGGTTTGAAAATATTTTTGGATGAGTTTTGGCGGGTTTGAAAATATTTTGGTTTTTGAGCAGAGATGATGGTGCCGGTTGCCGTGCACTCCGGGGCACTCCTTCTGCGGAAAGGCGCCTGGCAGCAGCACTTGGGACAGCTCCGCGTCTCCGTATTCTGCGTTTCTTGCCTTCTGCATCTCAGCAAAATGCTTTCCCACTAGGTCTAGCAAGGAGAAACTGTGGCAGCTGAGTAGATGTAGCCCGGCCCGCCCTTTGAAGTTGACAAGTTCTTGGCATCTCAGAGCCTCAAGGGAAGAGCAAGGTTATCTATGGTAGGCTGGGGCAGAACTAGCAGCAAGCAGAGCAAAGTTGTCCAAGAATAGCTTCCATTGGAATGCTAATGGCAATTGAAGAGGCAGGCCAGTGGCAAGCCACTAGCTTCTAGCAGTTTGAAAGTTGCAGACACAGTGCAGGTGTTGTGCGGCTCACTTCTTGGCCTCCTAGAAGGTGCCGCGTTCTCCGTCTCTTGCTTGCCAATATGTTGCCGTGTTCCTCTTATTGTTTCGTTTGTTTTGATTTGGTTTTATGATGTTTTGGCGGGTTTTCGGAATGTTTTGGTTGGGTTTTAGAATGTTTTGTTTTCTCTTGTGTTGTTTATATTGTCTTGGCAGGTTTTGGAATGTTTGGATTCCTTTTGGCGGGTTTTAAAATATTTTGGCGGGTATTTGGAATGTTTTGGTTTGCTTTCATTTGTTTTGATTATGTTTTGGCAAGTTATTGAAAGTTTCAATCACTTCTGACTGGTTTAATAGTATTTTGGCATCTTTTCAGAATGTTTTGATCAGTTTTGGCGGGTTCTAAACTATTTTGTCGGGTTTTTGGAATGTTTTGGTTGGTTTTGATTTGTTTTTATGATGTTTTGGCGGGATTTCGTAATATTTTGGCTGGTTTTTGGAATGTTTCGGTTGGTTTATGATTTGTTTTTATGATGTTTTGCCAAGTTTTTTGAATGTTTTGATCAGTTCTGGCTGGTTTTCTAATGTTTTGGCATCTTTTCAGAATGTTTTGACGAGTTTTGTGGGTCTAAATCATTTTGGCGGGTCTTTGGAATATTTTGGTTGGTTTTGATTTGTTTTGATGATGTTTTGGCGGGTTTTCGGAATGTTTTGGTTGGGTTTTAGAATGTTTTGTATTCTCTTGAGTTGTTTTTATTGTGTTGGCAGGTTTTGGAAAGTTTGGATTCATTTTGGCGTGTTTTAAAATCTTTTGGCGGGTATTTGGAATGTTTTGGCAGGTATTCGGAAGGTTTTGATTAGTTTTGATGGGTTTTGAATTATTTTGGCGGGTTTTTAGAAGGTTTAGATTTGTTTTGATTTGTTTTGATTCTGTTTAGCCCAGTTTTTGGTGTGTTTGGATTAGCTTTGGTGGGCTTTATCATGTTTTGTCAGGTTTTTTCGAATGTATTGATCACTTCTGTCTAGTTTTCTATTTTGGCGGGTTTGAAAATATTTTTGGATGAGTTTTGGCGGGTTTGAAAATATTTTGGTTTTTGCGCAGACATGACGGTGCCGGTTGCGGTGCGCTCCGGGGCGCTCCTTCTGCGGAAAGACGCCTGGCAGCGGCACTTGGGACAGCTCCGCGTCTCCGTATTCTGCGTTTCTTGCCTTCTGCATCTCAGCAAAATGCTTTCCCACTAGGTCTAGCAAGGAGAAACTGTGGCAGCTGAGTAGATGTAGCCCGGCCCGCCCTTTGAAGTTGACAAGTTCTTGGCATCTCAGAGCCTCAAGGGAAGAGCAAGGTTATCTATGGTAGGCTGGGGCAGAACTAGCAGCAAGCAGAGCATAGTTGTCCAAGAATAGCTTCCATTGGAATGTTAATAGCAATTGAAGAGGCAGGCCAGTGGCAAGCCACTAGCTTCTAGCAGTTTGAAAGTTGCAGACACAGTGCAGCTGTTGTGCGGCTCACTTCTTGGCCTCCTCGAAGGTGCCGCGCTCTCTGTCTCTTGCTTGCCAATATGTTGCCGTGTTCCTCTTATTGTTTGGTTTGTTTTGATTTGTTTTTATGATGTTTTGGCGGGTTTTCGGAATGTTTTGGTGGTGTTTTAGAATGTTTTGTTTTCTCTTGTGTTGTTTATATTGTCTTGGCAGGTTTTGGAATGTTTGGATTCCTTTTGGCGGGTTTTAAAATATTTTGGCGGGTATTTGGAATGTTTTGGTTAGTTTTGTTTTTTTTTTATGATATATTGCCAAGTTTTTTGGATGTTTTGATCAGTTCAGGCTGGTTTTCTAATATTTTGGCATCTTTTCAGAATGTTTTGATGAGTTTTGCGGGTCTAAATCATTTTGGCGGGTTTTCGGAGTATTTTGGTTGGTTTTGATTTGTTTTGATGATGTTTTGGCGGGTTTTCGGAATGTTTTGGTTGGGTTTTAGAATGTTTTGTATTCTCTTGAGTTGTTTTTATTGTGTTGGCAGGTTTTGGAATGTTTGGATTCATTTTGGCGGGTTTTAAAATCTTTTGTCGGGTATTTGGAATGTTTTTTAACGGGTATTCGGAAGGTTTTGATTAGTTTTGACGTGTTTTGAAATATTTTGGCGGGTTTTTAGATGGTTTAGATTTGTTTTGATTTGTTTTGATTCTGTTTAGCCCAGTTTTTGGTGTGTTTGGATTAGCTTTGGTGGGCTTTATCATGTTTTGTCAGGTTTTTTCGAATGTATTGATCACTTCTGTCTGGTTTTCTATTTTGGCGGGTTTGAAAATATTTTTGGATGAGTTTTGGCGGGTTTGAAAATATTTTGGTTTTTGAGCAGAGATGATGGTGCCGGTTGCGGTGCACTCCGGGGCGCTCCTTCTGCGGAAAGACGCCTGGCAGCGGCACTTGGGACAGCTCCGCGTCTCCGTATTCTGTGTTTCTTGCCTTCTGCATCTCAGCAAAATGCTTTCCCACTAGGTCTAGCAAGGAGAAACTGTGGCAGCTGAGTAGATGTAGCCCGGCCCGCCCTTTGAAGTTTACAAGTTCTTGGCATCTCAGAGCCTCAAGGGATGAGCAAGGTTATCTATGGTAGGCTGGGGCAGAACTAGCAGCAAGCAGAGCAAAGTTGTCCAAGAATAGCTTCCATTGGAATGCTAATGGCAATTGAAGAGGCAGGCCAGTGGCAAGCCACTAGCTTCTAGCAGTTTGAAAGTTGCAGACACAGTGCAGGTGTTGTGCGGCTCACTTCTTGGCCTCCTAGAAGGTGCCGCGTTCTCCGTCTCTTGCTTGCCAATATGTTGCCGTGTTCCTCTTATTGTTTGGTTTGTTTTGATTTGGTTTTATGATGTTTTGGCGGGTTTTCGGAATGTTTTGGTGGTGTTTTAGAATGTTTTGTTTTCTCTTGTGTTGTTTTTATTGTGTTGGCAGGTTTTGGAATGTTTGGATTCCTTTTGGCGGGTTTTAAAATATTTTGGCGGGTATTTGGAATGTTTTGGTTTGCTTTCATTTGTTTTGATTATGTTTTGGCAAGTTATTGAAAGTTTCGATCACTTCTGACTGGTTTAATAGTATTTTGGCATCTTTTCAGAATGTTTTGATCAGTTTTGGCGGGTTCTAATCTATTTTGTCGGGTTTTTGGAATGTTTTGGTTGGTTTTGATTTGTTTTTATGATGTTTTGCCAAGTATTTTGAATGTTTTGATCAGTTCTGGCTAGTTTTCTAATGTTTTGGCATCTTTTCAGAATGTTTTGATGAGTTTTGCGGGTCTAAATCATTTTGGCGGGTTTTTGGAATATTTTGGTTGGTTTTGATTTGTTTTGATGATGTTTTGTCGGGTTTTCGGAATGTTTTGGTGGTGTTTCAGAATGTTTTGTTTTCTCTTGTGTTGTTTATATTGTCTTGGCAGGTTTTGGAATGTTTGGATTCCTTTTGGCGGGTTTTAAAATCTTTTGGCGGGTATTTGGAATGTTTTGGCAGGTATTCGGAAGGTTTTGATTAGTTTTGACGGGTTTCGAATTATTTTGGCGGGTTTTTAGAAGGTTTAGATTTGTTTTGATTTGTTTTGATTCTGTTTAGCCCAGTTTTTGGTGTGTTTGGATTAGGTTTGGTGGGCTTTATCATGTTTTGTCAGGTTTTTTCGAATGTATTGATCACTTCTGTCTGGTTTTCTATTTTGGCGGGTTTGAAAATATTTTTGGATGAGTTTTGGCGGGTTTGAAAATATTTTGGTTTTTGAGCAGAGATGACGGTGCCGGTTGCGGTGCGCTCCAGGGCGCTCCTTCTGCGGCAAGACGCCTGGCAGCGGCACTTGGGACAGCTCCGCGTCTCCGTATTCTGCGTTTCTTGCCTTCTGCATCTCAGCAAAATGCTTTCCCACTAGGTCTAGCAAGGAGAAACTGTGGCAGCTGAGTAGATGTAGCCCGGCCCGCCCTTTGAAATTGACAAGTTCTTGGCGTCTCAGAGCCTCAAGGGAAGAGCAAGGTTATCTATGGTAGGCTGGGGCAGAACTAGCAGCAAGCAGAGCAAAGTTGTCCAAGAATAGCTTCCATTGGAATGCTAATGGCAATTGAAGAGGCAGGCCAGTGGCAAGCCACTAGCTTCTAGCAGTTTGAAAGTTGCAGACAGAGTGCGGGTGTTGTGCGATTTCCTTCTTGGCCTCCTAGAAGGTGCCGCGCTCTCTGTCTCTTGCTTGCCAATATGTTGCCGTGTTCCTCTTATTGTTTGGTTTGTTTTGATTTGTTTTTATGATGTTTTGGCGGGTTTTCAGAATGTTTTGGTGGTGTTTTAGAATGTTTTGTTTTCTCTTGTGTTGTTTTTATTGTGTTGGCAGGTTTTGGAATGTTTGGATTCCTTATGGCGGGTTTTAAAATATTTTGGCGGGTATTTGGAATGTTTTGGTTTGCTTTCATTTGTTTTGATTATGTTTTGGCAAGTTATTGAAAGTTTCGATCACGTCTGACTGGTTTTCTAGTATTTTGGAATCTTTTCAGAATGTTTTGATGAGTTTTGGCGGGTTCTAAACTATTTTGTCGGGTTTTTGGAATGTTTTGGTTAGTTTTGATTTGTTTTTATGATATATTGTCAAGTTTTTTGAATGTTTTGATCGGTTCAGGCTGGTTTTCTAGTATTTTGGCATCTTTTCAGAATGTTTTGATGAGTTTTGCGGGTCTAAATCATTTTGGCGGGTTTTCGGAATGTTTTGGTTGGGTTTTAGAATGTTTTGTATTCTCTGGAGTTGTTTTTAGTGTGTGGGCAGGTTTTGGAATGTTTGGATTCATTTTGGCGGGTTTTAAAATCTTTTGGCGGGTATTTGGAATGTTTTTTAACGGGTATTCGGAAGGTTTTGATTAGTTTTGACGGGTTTGGAAATATTTTGGCGGGTTTTACAAGGTTTAGATTTGTTTTGATTTGTTTTGATTCTGTTTAGCCCAGTTTTTGGTGTGTTTGGATTAGCTTTGGTGGGCTTTATCATGTTTTGTCAGGTTTTCTCGAATGTATTGATCACTTCTGTCTGGTTTTCTATTTTGGCGGGTTTGAAAATATTTTTGGATTAGTTTTGGCGGGTTTGAAAATATTTTGGTTTTTGCGCAGACATGACGGTGCCGGTTGCGGTGCGCTCCAGGGCGCTCCTTCTGCGGAAAGACGCCTGGCAGCGGCACTTGGGACAGCTCCGCGTCTCCGTATTCTGCGTTTCTTGCCTTCTGCATCTCAGCAAAATGCTTTCCCACTAGGTCTAGCAAGGAGAAACTGTGGCAGCTGAGTAGATGTAGCCCGGCCCGCCCTTTGAAGTTGACAAGTTCTTGGCATCTCAGAGCCTCAAGGGAAGAGCAAGGTTATCTATGGTAGGCTGGGGCAGAACTAGCAGCAAGCAGAGCAAAGTTGTCCAAGAATAGCTTCCATTGGAATGCTAATGGCAATTGAAGAGGCAGGCCAGTGGCAAGCCACTAGCTTCTAGCAGTTTGAAAGTTGCAGACACAGTGCAGCTGTTGTGCGGCTCACTTCTTGGCCTCCTCGAAGGTGCCGCGCTCTCTGTCTCTTGCTTGCCAATATGTTGCCGTGTTCCTCTTATTGTTTGGTTTGTTTTGATTTGTTTTTATGATGTTTTGGCGGGTTTTCGGAATGTTTTGGTGGTGTTTTAGAATGTTTTGTTTTCTCTTGTGTTGTTTATATTGTCTTGGCAGGTTTTGGAATGTTTGGATTCCTTTTGGCGGGTTTTAAAATATTTTGGCGGGTATTTGGAATGTTTTGGTTAGTTTTGTTTTTTTTTTATGATATATTGCCAAGTTTTTTGGATGTTTTGATCAGTTCAGGCTGGTTTTCTAATATTTTGGCATCTTTTCAGAATGTTTTGATGAGTTTTGCGGGTCTAAATCATTTTGGCGGGTTTTCGGAGTATTTTGGTTGGTTTTGATTTGTTTTGATGATGTTTTGGCGGGTTTTCGGAATGTTTTGGTTGGGTTTTAGAATGTTTTGTATTCTCTTGAGTTGTTTTTATTGTGTTGGCAGGTTTTGGAATGTTTGGATTCATTTTGGCGGGTTTTAAAATCTTTTGTCGGGTATTTGGAATGTTTTTTAACGGGTATTCGGAAGGTTTTGATTAGTTTTGACGTGTTTTGAAATATTTTGGCGGGTTTTTAGATGGTTTAGATTTGTTTTGATTTGTTTTGATTCTGTTTAGCCCAGTTTTTGGTGTGTTTGGATTAGCTTTGGTGGGCTTTATCATGTTTTGTCAGGTTTTTTCGAATGTATTGATCACTTCTGTCTGGTTTTCTATTTTGGCGGGTTTGAAAATATTTTTGGATGAGTTTTGGCGGGTTTGAAAATATTTTGGTTTTTGAGCAGAGATGATGGTGCCGGTTGCGGTGCACTCCGGGGCGCTCCTTCTGCGGAAAGACGCCTGGCAGCGGCACTTGGGACAGCTCCGCGTCTCCGTATTCTGTGTTTCTTGCCTTCTGCATCTCAGCAAAATGCTTTCCCACTAGGTCTAGCAAGGAGAAACTGTGGCAGCTGAGTAGATGTAGCCCGGCCCGCCCTTTGAAGTTTACAAGTTCTTGGCATCTCAGAGCCTCAAGGGATGAGCAAGGTTATCTATGGTAGGCTGGGGCAGAACTAGCAGCAAGCAGAGCAAAGTTGTCCAAGAATAGCTTCCATTGGAATGCTAATGGCAATTGAAGAGGCAGGCCAGTGGCAAGCCACTAGCTTCTAGCAGTTTGAAAGTTGCAGACACAGTGCAGGTGTTGTGCGGCTCACTTCTTGGCCTCCTAGAAGGTGCCGCGTTCTCCGTCTCTTGCTTGCCAATATGTTGCCGTGTTCCTCTTATTGTTTGGTTTGTTTTGATTTGGTTTTATGATGTTTTGGCGGGTTTTCGGAATGTTTTGGTGGTGTTTTAGAATGTTTTGTTTTCTCTTGTGTTGTTTTTATTGTGTTGGCAGGTTTTGGAATGTTTGGATTCCTTTTGGCGGGTTTTAAAATATTTTGGCGGGTATTTGGAATGTTTTGGTTTGCTTTCATTTGTTTTGATTATGTTTTGGCAAGTTATTGAAAGTTTCGATCACTTCTGACTGGTTTAATAGTATTTTGGCATCTTTTCAGAATGTTTTGATCAGTTTTGGCGGGTTCTAATCTATTTTGTCGGGTTTTTGGAATGTTTTGGTTGGTTTTGATTTGTTTTTATGATGTTTTGCCAAGTATTTTGAATGTTTTGATCAGTTCTGGCTAGTTTTCTAATGTTTTGGCATCTTTTCAGAATGTTTTGATGAGTTTTGCGGGTCTAAATCATTTTGGCGGGTTTTTGGAATATTTTGGTTGGTTTTGATTTGTTTTGATGATGTTTTGTCGGGTTTTCGGAATGTTTTGGTGGTGTTTCAGAATGTTTTGTTTTCTCTTGTGTTGTTTATATTGTCTTGGCAGGTTTTGGAATGTTTGGATTCCTTTTGGCGGGTTTTAAAATCTTTTGGCGGGTATTTGGAATGTTTTGGCAGGTATTCGGAAGGTTTTGATTAGTTTTGACGGGTTTCGAATTATTTTGGCGGGTTTTTAGAAGGTTTAGATTTGTTTTGATTTGTTTTGATTCTGTTTAGCCCAGTTTTTGGTGTGTTTGGATTAGCTTTGGTGGGCTTTATCATGTTTTGTCAGGTTTTTTCGAATGTATTGATCACTTCTGTCTGGTTTTCTATTTTGGCGGGTTTGAAAATATTTTTGGATGAGTTTTGGCGGGTTTGAAAATATTTTGGTTTTTGAGCAGAGATGACGGTGCCGGTTGCGGTGCGCTCCAGGGCGCTCCTTCTGCGGCAAGACGCCTGGCAGCGGCACTTGGGACAGCTCCGCGTCTCCGTATTCTGCGTTTCTTGCCTTCTGCATCTCAGCAAAATGCTTTCCCACTAGGTCTAGCAAGGAGAAACTGTGGCAGCTGAGTAGATGTAGCCCGGCCCGCCCTTTGAAATTGACAAGTTCTTGGCGTCTCAGAGCCTCAAGGGAAGAGCAAGGTTATCTATGGTAGGCTGGGGCAGAACTAGCAGCAAGCAGAGCAAAGTTGTCCAAGAATAGCTTCCATTGGAATGCTAATGGCAATTGAAGAGGCAGGCCAGTGGCAAGCCACTAGCTTCTAGCAGTTTGAAAGTTGCAGACAGAGTGCGGGTGTTGTGCGATTTCCTTCTTGGCCTCCTAGAAGGTGCCGCGCTCTCTGTCTCTTGCTTGCCAATATGTTGCCGTGTTCCTCTTATTGTTTGGTTTGTTTTGATTTGTTTTTATGATGTTTTGGCGGGTTTTCAGAATGTTTTGGTGGTGTTTTAGAATGTTTTGTTTTCTCTTGTGTTGTTTTTATTGTGTTGGCAGGTTTTGGAATGTTTGGATTCCTTTTGGCGGGTTTTAAAATATTTTGGCGGGTATTTGGAATGTTTTGGTTTGCTTTCATTTGTTTTGATTATGTTTTGGCAAGTTATTGAAAGTTTCGATCACGTCTGACTGGTTTTCTAGTATTTTGGAATCTTTTCAGAATGTTTTGATGAGTTTTGGCGGGTTCTAAACTATTTTGTCGGGTTTTTGGAATGTTTTGGTTAGTTTTGATTTGTTTTTATGATATATTGTCAAGTTTTTTGAATGTTTTGATCGGTTCAGGCTGGTTTTCTAGTATTTTGGCATCTTTTCAGAATGTTTTGATGAGTTTTGCGGGTCTAAATCATTTTGGCGGGTTTTCGGAATGTTTTGGTTGGGTTTTAGAATGTTTTGTATTCTCTTGAGTTGTTTTTAGTGTGTGGGCAGGTTTTGGAATGTTTGGATTCATTTTGGCGGGTTTTAAAATCTTTTGGCGGGTATTTGGAATGTTTTTTAACGGGTATTCGGAAGGTTTTGATTAGTTTTGACGGGTTTGGAAATATTTTGGCGGGTTTTACAAGGTTTAGATTTGTTTTGATTTGTTTTGATTCTGTTTAGCCCAGTTTTTGGTGTGTTTGGATTAGCTTTGGTGGGCTTTATCATGTTTTGTCAGGTTTTCTCGAATGTATTGATCACTTCTGTCTGGTTTTCTATTTTGGCGGGTTTGAAAATATTTTTGGATTAGTTTTGGCGGGTTTGAAAATATTTTGGTTTTTGCGCAGACATGACGGTGCCGGTTGCGGTGCGCTCCAGGGCGCTCCTTCTGCGGAAAGACGCCTGGCAGCGGCACTTGGGACAGCTCCGCGTCTCCGTATTCTGCGTTTCTTGCCTTCTGCATCTCAGCAAAATGCTTTCCCACTAGGTCTAGCAAGGAGAAACTGTGGCAGCTGAGTAGATGTAGCCCGGCCCGCCCGTTGAAGTTGACAAGTTCTTGGCATCTCAGAGCCTCAAGGGAAGAGCAAGGTTATCTATGGTAGGCTGGGGCAGAACTAGCAGCAAGCAGAGCAAAGTTGTCCAAGAATAGCTTCCATTGGAATGCTAATGGCAATTGAAGAGGCAGGCCAGTGGCAAGCCACTAGCTTCTAGCAGTTTGAAAGTTGCAGACACAGTGCAGGTGTTGTGCGATTTCCTTCTTGGCCTCCTAGAAGTTGCCGCGCTCTCCGTCTCTTGCTTGCCAATATGTTGCCGTGTTCCTCTTATTGTTTGGTTGTTTTGATTTGTTTTTATGATGTTTTGGCGGGTTTTCGGAATGTTTTGGTGGTGTTTTAGAATGTTTTGTTTTCTCTTGTGTTGTTTATATTGTCTTGGCAGGTTTTGGAATGTTTGGATTCCTTTTGGCGGGTTTTAAAATATTTTGGCGGGTATTTGGAATGTTTTGGTTTGCTTTCATTTGTTTTGATTATGTTTTGGCAAGTTATTGAAAGTTTCAATCACTTCAGACTGGTTTTCTAGTATTTTGGCATCTTTTCAGAATGTTTTGATCAGTTTTGGCGGGTTCTAATCTATTTTGTCAGGTTTTTGGAATGTTTCGGTTGGTTTATGATTACTTTTTATGATGTTTTGCCAAGTATTTTGAATGTTTTGATCAGTTCTGGCTGGTTTTCTAATGTTTTGGCATCTTTTCAGAATGTTTTGATGAGTTTTGCGGGTCTAAATCATTTTGGCGGGTTTTTGGAATATTTTGGTTGGTTTTGATTTGTTTTGATGATGTTTTGTCGGGTTTTCGGAATGTTTTGGTGGTGTTTCAGAATGTTTTGTTTTCTCTTGTGTTGTTTATATTGTCTTGGCAGGTTTTGGAATGTTTGGATTCCTTTTGGCGGGTTTTAAAATCTTTTGGCGGGTATTTGGAATGTTTTGGCAGGTATTCGGAAGGTTTTGATTAGTTTTGACGGGTTTCGAATTATTTTGGCGGGTTTTTAGAAGGTTTAGGTTTGTTTTGATTTGTTTTGATTCTGTTTAGCCCAGTTTTTGGTGTGTTTGGATTAGCTTTGGTGGGCTTTATCATGTTTTGTCAGGTTTTTTCGAATGTATTGATCACTTCTGTCTGGTTTTCTATTTTGGCGGGTTTGAAAATATTTTTGGATTAGTTTTGGCGGGTTTGAAAATATTTTGGCTCTTTGCACAGAGATGACGGCGCTGGTTGCGGTGCGCTCCGGGGCGCTCCTTCTGCGGAAAGACGCCTGGCAGCGGCACTTGGGACAGCTCCGCGTCTCCGTATTCTGCGTTTCTTGCCTTCTGCATCTCAGCAAAATGCTTTCCCACTAGGTCTAGCAAGGAGAAACTGTGGCAGCTGAGTAGATGTAGCCCGGCCCGCCCTTTGAAGTTGACAAGTTCTTGGCATCTCAGAGCCTCAAGGGAAGAGCAAGGTTATCTATGGTAGGCTGGGGCAGAACTAGCAGCAAGCAGAGCATAGTTGTCCAAGAATAGCTTCCATTGGAATGTTAATAGCAATTGAAGAGGCAGGCCAGTGGCAAGCCACTAGCTTCTAGCAGTTTGAAAGTTGCAGACACAGTGCAGCTGTTGTGCGGCTCACTTCTTGGCCTCCTCGAAGGTGCCGCGCTCTCTGTCTCTTGCTTGCCAATATATTGCCGTGTTCCTCTTATTGTTTGGTTTGTTTTGATTTGTTTTTATGATGTTTTGGCGGGTTTTCGGAATGTTTTGGTGGTGTTTTAGAATGTTTTGTTTTCTCTTGTGTTGTTTATATTGTCTTGGCAGGTTTTGGAATGTTTGGATTCCTTTTGGCGGGTTTTAAAATATTTTGGCGGGTATTTGGAATGTTTTGGTTAGTTTTGTTTTTTTTTTATGATATATTGCCAAGTTTTTTGGATGTTTTGATCAGTTCAGGCTGGTTTTCTAATATTTTGGCATCTTTTCAGAATGTTTTGATGAGTTTTGCGGGTCTAAATCATTTTGGCGGGTTTTCGGAGTATTTTGGTTGGTTTTGATTTGTTTTGATGATGTTTTGGCGGGTTTTCGGAATGTTTTGGTTGGGTTTTAGAATGTTTTGTATTCTCTTGAGTTGTTTTTATTGTGTTGGCAGGTTTTGGAATGTTTGGATTCATTTTGGCGGGTTTTAAAATCTTTTGTCGAGTATTTGGAATGTTTTTTAACGGGTATTCGGAAGGTTTTGATTAGTTTTGACGTGTTTTGAAATATTTTGGCGGGTTTTTAGATGGTTTAGATTTGTTTTGATTTGTTTTGATTCTGTTTAGCCCAGTTTTTGGTGTGTTTGGATTAGCTTTGGTGGGCTTTATCATGTTTTGTCAGGTTTTTTCGAATGTATTGATCACTTCTGTCTGGTTTTCTATTTTGGCGGGTTTGAAAATATTTTTGGATGAGTTTTGGCGGGTTTGAAAATATTTTGGTTTTTGAGCAGAGATGATGGTGCCGGTTGCGGTGCACTCCGGGGCGCTCCTTCTGCGGAAAGACGCCTGGCAGCGGCACTTGGGACAGCTCCGCGTCTCCGTATTCTGTGTTTCTTGCCTTCTGCATCTCAGCAAAATGCTTTCCCACTAGGTCTAGCAAGGAGAAACTGTGGCAGCTGAGTAGATGTAGCCCGGCCCGCCCTTTGAAGTTTACAAGTTCTTGGCATCTCAGAGCCTCAAGGGATGAGCAAGGTTATCTATGGTAGGCTGGGGCAGAACTAGCAGCAAGCAGAGCAAAGTTGTCCAAGAATAGCTTCCATTGGAATGCTAATGGCAATTGAAGAGGCAGGCCAGTGGCAAGCCACTAGCTTCTAGCAGTTTGAAAGTTGCAGACACAGTGCAGGTGTTGTGCGGCTCACTTCTTGGCCTCCTAGAAGGTGCCGCGTTCTCCGTCTCTTGCTTGCCAATATGTTGCCGTGTTCCTCTTATTGTTTGGTTTGTTTTGATTTGGTTTTATGATGTTTTGGCGGGTTTTCGGAATGTTTTGGTGGTGTTTTAGAATGTTTTGTTTTCTCTTGTGTTGTTTTTATTGTGTTGGCAGGTTTTGGAATGTTTGGATTCCTTTTGGCGGGTTTTAAAATATTTTGGCGGGTATTTGGAATGTTTTGGTTTGCTTTCATTTGTTTTGATTATGTTTTGGCAAGTTATTGAAAGTTTCGATCACTTCTGACTGGTTTAATAGTATTTTGGCATCTTTTCAGAATGTTTTGATCAGTTTTGGCGGGTTCTAATCTATTTTGTCGGGTTTTTGGAATGTTTTGGTTGGTTTTGATTTGTTTTTATGATGTTTTGCCAAGTATTTTGAATGTTTTGATCAGTTCTGGCTAGTTTTCTAATGTTTTGGCATCTTTTCAGAATGTTTTGATGAGTTTTGCGGGTCTAAATCATTTTGGCGGGTTTTTGGAATATTTTGGTTGGTTTTGATTTGTTTTGATGATGTTTTGTCGGGTTTTCGGAATGTTTTGGTGGTGTTTCAGAATGTTTTGTTTTCTCTTGTGTTGTTTATATTGTCTTGGCAGGTTTTGGAATGTTTGGATTCCTTTTGGCGGGTTTTAAAATCTTTTGGCGGGTATTTGGAATGTTTTGGCAGGTATTCGGAAGGTTTTGATTAGTTTTGACGGGTTTCGAATTATTTTGGCGGGTTTTTAGAAGGTTTAGATTTGTTTTGATTTGTTTTGATTCTGTTTAGCCCAGTTTTTGGTGTGTTTGGATTAGCTTTGGTGGGCTTTATCATGTTTTGTCAGGTTTTTTCGAATGTATTGATCACTTCTGTCTGGTTTTCTATTTTGGCGGGTTTGAAAATATTTTTGGATGAGTTTTGGCGGGTTTGAAAATATTTTGGTTTTTGAGCAGAGATGACGGTGCCGGTTGCGGTGCGCTCCAGGGCGCTCCTTCTGCGGCAAGACGCCTGGCAGCGGCACTTGGGACAGCTCCGCGTCTCCGTATTCTGCGTTTCTTGCCTTCTGCATCTCAGCAAAATGCTTTCCCACTAGGTCTAGCAAGGAGAAACTGTGGCAGCTGAGTAGATGTAGCCCGGCCCGCCCTTTGAAATTGACAAGTTCTTGGCGTCTCAGAGCCTCAAGGGAAGAGCAAGGTTATCTATGGTAGGCTGGGGCAGAACTAGCAGCAAGCAGAGCAAAGTTGTCCAAGAATAGCTTCCATTGGAATGCTAATGGCAATTGAAGAGGCAGGCCAGTGGCAAGCCACTAGCTTCTAGCAGTTTGAAAGTTGCAGACAGAGTGCGGGTGTTGTGCGATTTCCTTCTTGGCCTCCTAGAAGGTGCCGCGCTCTCTGTCTCTTGCTTGCCAATATGTTGCCGTGTTCCTCTTATTGTTTGGTTTGTTTTGATTTGTTTTTATGATGTTTTGGCGGGTTTTCAGAATGTTTTGGTGGTGTTTTAGAATGTTTTGTTTTCTCTTGTGTTGTTTTTATTGTGTTGGCAGGTTTTGGAATGTTTGGATTCCTTTTGGCGGGTTTTAAAATATTTTGGCGGGTATTTGGAATGTTTTGGTTTGCTTTCATTTGTTTTGATTATGTTTTGGCAAGTTATTGAAAGTTTCGATCACGTCTGACTGGTTTTCTAGTATTTTGGAATCTTTTCAGAATGTTTTGATGAGTTTTGGCGGGTTCTAAACTATTTTGTCGGGTTTTTGGAATGTTTTGGTTAGTTTTGATTTGTTTTTATGATATATTGTCAAGTTTTTTGAATGTTTTGATCGGTTCAGGCTGGTTTTCTAGTATTTTGGCATCTTTTCAGAATGTTTTGATGAGTTTTGCGGGTCTAAATCATTTTGGCGGGTTTTCGGAATGTTTTGGTTGGGTTTTAGAATGTTTTGTATTCTCTTGAGTTGTTTTTAGTGTGTGGGCAGGTTTTGGAATGTTTGGATTCATTTTGGCGGGTTTTAAAATCTTTTGTCGGGTATTTGGAATGTTTTTTAACGGGTATTCGGAAGGTTTTGATTAGTTTTGACGGGTTTGGAAATATTTTGGCGGGTTTTACAAGGTTTAGATTTGTTTTGATTTGTTTTGATTCTGTTTAGCCCAGTTTTTGGTGTGTTTGGATTAGCTTTGGTGGGCTTTATCATGTTTTGTCAGGTTTTCTCGAATGTATTGATCACTTCTGTCTGGTTTTCTATTTTGGCGGGTTTGAAAATATTTTTGGATTAGTTTTGGCGGGTTTGAAAATATTTTGGTTTTTGCGCAGACATGACGGTGCCGGTTGCGGTGCGCTCCAGGGCGCTCCTTCTGCGGAAAGACGCCTGGCAGCGGCACTTGGGACAGCTCCGCGTCTCCGTATTCTGCGTTTCTTGCCTTCTGCATCTCAGCAAAATGCTTTCCCACTAGGTCTAGCAAGGAGAAACTGTGGCAGCTGAGTAGATGTAGCCCGGCCCGCCCGTTGAAGTTGACAAGTTCTTGGCATCTCAGAGCCTCAAGGGAAGAGCAAGGTTATCTATGGTAGGCTGGGGCAGAACTAGCAGCAAGCAGAGCAAAGTTGTCCAAGAATAGCTTCCATTGGAATGCTAATGGCAATTGAAGAGGCAGGCCAGTGGCAAGCCACTAGCTTCTAGCAGTTTGAAAGTTGCAGACACAGTGCAGGTGTTGTGCGATTTCCTTCTTGGCCTCCTCGAAGGTGCCGCGCTCTCCGTCTCTTGCTTGCCAATATGTTGCCGTGTTCCTCTTATTGTTTGGTTGTTTTGATTTGTTTTTATGATGTTTTGGCGGGTTTTCGGAATGTTTTGGTGGTGTTTTAGAATGTTTTGTTTTCTCTTGTGTTGTTTATATTGTCTTGGCAGGTTTTGGAATGTTTGGATTCCTTTTGGCGGGTTTTAAAATATTTTGGCGGGTATTTGGAATGTTTTGGTTTGCTTTCATTTGTTTTGATTATGTTTTGGCAAGTTATTGAAAGTTTCAATCACTTCAGACTGGTTTTCTAGTATTTTGGCATCTTTTCAGAATGTTTTGATCAGTTTTGGCGGGTTCTAATCTATTTTGTCAGGTTTTTGGAATGTTTCGGTTGGTTTATGATTACTTTTTATGATGTTTTGCCAAGTATTTTGAATGTTTTGATCAGTTCTGGCTGGTTTTCTAATGTTTTGGCATCTTTTCAGAATGTTTTGATGAGTTTTGCGGGTCTAAATCATTTTGGCGGGTTTTTGGAATATTTTGGTTGGTTTTGATTTGTTTTGATGATGTTTTGTCGGGTTTTCGGAATGTTTTGGTGGTGTTTCAGAATGTTTTGTTTTCTCTTGTGTTGTTTATATTGTCTTGGCAGGTTTTGGAATGTTTGGATTCCTTTTGGCGGGTTTTAAAATCTTTTGGCGGGTATTTGGAATGTTTTGGCAGGTATTCGGAAGGTTTTGATTAGTTTTGACGGGTTTCGAATTATTTTGGCGGGTTTTTAGAAGGTTTAGGTTTGTTTTGATTTGTTTTGATTCTGTTTAGCCCAGTTTTTGGTGTGTTTGGATTAGCTTTGGTGGGCTTTATCATGTTTTGTCAGGTTTTTTCGAATGTATTGATCACTTCTGTCTGGTTTTCTATTTTGGCGGGTTTGAAAATATTTTTGGATTAGTTTTGGCGGGTTTGAAAATATTTTGGCTCTTTGCACAGAGATGACGGCGCTGGTTGCGGTGCGCTCCGGGGCGCTCCTTCTGCGGAAAGACGCCTGGCAGCGGCACTTGGGACAGCTCCGCGTCTCCGTATTCTGCGTTTCTTGCCTTCTGCATCTCAGCAAAATGCTTTCCCACTAGGTCTAGCAAGGAGAAACTGTGGCAGCTGAGTAGATGTAGCCCGGCCCGCCCTTTGAAGTTGACAAGTTCTTGGCATCTCAGAGCCTCAAGGGAAGAGCAAGGTTATCTATGGTAGGCTGGGGCAGAACTAGCAGCAAGCAGAGCATAGTTGTCCAAGAATAGCTTCCATTGGAATGTTAATGGCAATTGAAGAGGCAGGCCAGTGGCAAGCCACTAGCTTCTAGCAGTTTGAAAGTTGCAGACACAGTGCAGGTGTTGTGCGGCTCACTTCTTGGCCTCCTAGAAGGTGCCGCGTTCTCCGTCTCTTGCTTGCCAATATGTTGCCGTGTTCCTCTTATTGTTTGGTTTGTTTTGATTTGTTTTTATGATGTTTTGGCGGGTTTTCGGAATGTTTTGGTGGTGTTTTAGAATGTTTTGTTTTCTCTTGTGTTGTTTATATTGTGTTGGCAGGTTTTGGAATGTTTGGATTCCTTTTGGCGGGTTTTAAAATATTTTGGCGGGTATTTGGAATGTTTTGGTTTGCTTTCATTTGTTTTGATTATGTTTTGGCAAGTTATTGAAAGTTTCGATCACTTCTGACTGGTTTAATAGTATTTTGGCATCTTTTCAGAATGTTTTGATCAGTTTTGGCGGGTTCTAAACTATTTTGTCGGGTTTTTGGAATGTTTTAGTTTGTTTTGATTTGTTTTTATGATGTTTTGGCCGGATTTCGTAATATTTTGGCTGGTTTTTGGAATGTTTTGGTTGGTTTATGATTTGTTTTTATGATGTTTTGCCAAGTTTTTTGAATGTTTTGATCAGTTCTGGCTGGTTTTCTAATGTTTTGGCATCTTTTCAGAATGTTTTGACGAGTTTTGTGGGTCTAAATCATTTTGGCGGGTCTTTGGAATATTTTGGTTGGTTTTGATTTGTTTTGATGATGTTTTGGCGGGTTTTCGGAATGTTTTGGTTGGGTTTTAGAATGTTTTGTATTCTCTTGAGTTGTTTTTATTGTGTTGGCAGGTTTTGGAAAGTTTGGATTCATTTTGGCGTGTTTTAAAATCTTTTGGCGGGTATTTGGAATGTTTTGGCAGGTATTCGGAAGGTTTTGATTAGTTTTGACGGGTTTTGAAATATTTTGGCGGGTTTTTAGAAGGTTTAGATTTGTTTTGATTTGTTTTGATTCTGTTTAGCCCAGTTTTTGGTGTGTTTGGATTAGCTTTGGTGGGCTTTATCATGTTTTGTCAGGTTTTTTCGAATGTATTGATCACTTCTGTCTAGTTTTCTATTTTGGCGGGTTTGAAAATATTTTTGGATGAGTTTTGGCGGGTTTGAAAATATTTTGGTTTTTGCGCAGACATGACGGTGCCGGTTGCGGTGCGCTCCGGGGCGCTCCTTCTGCGGAAAGACGCCTGGCAGCGGCACTTGGGACAGCTCCGCGTCTCCGTATTCTGCGTTTCTTGCCTTCTGCATCTCAGCAAAATGCTTTCCCACTAGGTCTAGCAAGGAGAAACTGTGGCAGCTGAGTAGATGTAGCCCGGCCCGCCCTTTGAAATTGACAAGTTCTTGGCCTCTCAGAGCCTCAAGGGAAGAGCAAGATTATCTATGGTAGGCTGGGGCAGAACTAGCAGCAAGCAGAGCAAAGTTGTCCAAGAATAGCTTCCATTGGAATGCTAATGGCAATTGAAGAGGCAGGCCAGTGGCAAGCCACTAGCTTCTAGCAGTTTGAAAGTTGCAGACACAGTGCAGGTGTTGTGCGATTTCCTTCTTGGCCTCCTCGAAGGTGCCGCGCTCTCCGTCTCTTGCTTGCCAATATGTTGCCGTGTTCCTCTTATTGTTTGGTTTGTTTTGATTTGTTTTGATGATGTTTTAGCGGGTTTTCGGAATGTTTTGGTGGTGTTTTAGAATGTTTTGTTTTCTCTTGTGTTGTTTTTATTGTGTTGGCAGGTTTTGGAATGTTTGGATTCCTTTTGGCGGGTTTTAAAATATTTTGGCGGGTATTTGGAATGTTTTGGTTTGCTTTCATTTGTTTTGATTATGTTTTGGCAAGTTATTGAAAGTTTCGATCACTTCAGACTGGTTTTCTAGTATTTTGGCATCTTTTCAGAATGTTTTGATCAGTTTTGGCGGGTTCTAAACTATTTTGTCAGGTTTTTGGAATGTTTCGGTTGGTTTATGATTACTTTTTATGATGTTTTGCCAAGTATTTTGAATGTTTTGATCAGTTCTGGCTGGTTTTCTAATGTTTTGGCATCTTTTCAGAATGTTTTGATGAGTTTTGCGGTTCTAAATCATTTTGGCCGGTTTTTGGAATATTTTGGTTGGTTTTGATTTGTTTTGATGATGTTTTGTCGGGTTTTCGGAATGTTTTGGTGGTGTTTCAGAATGTTTTGTTTTCTCTTGTGTTGTTTATATTGTCTTGGCAGGTTTTGGAATGTTTGGATTCCTTTTGGCGGGTTTTAAAATCTTTTGGCGGGTATTTGGAATGTTTTGGCAGGTATTCGGAAGGTTTTGATTAGTTTTGACGGGTTTTGAATTATTTTGGCGGGTTTTTAGAAGGTTTAGATTTGTTTTGATTTGTTTTGATTCTGTTTAGCCCAGTTTTTGGTGTGTTTGGATTAGCTTTGGTGGGCTTTATCATGTTTTGTCAGGTTTTTTCGAATGTATTGATCACTTCTGTCTGGTTTTCTATTTTGGCGGGTTTGAAAATATTTTTGGATGAGTTTTGGCGGGTTTGAAAATATTTTGGTTTTTGAGCAGAGATGACGGTGCCGGTTGCGGTGCGCTCCAGGGCGCTCCTTCTGCGGAAAGACGCCTGGCAGCGGCACTTGGGACAGCTCCGCGTCTCCGTATTCTGCGTTTCTTGCCTTCTGCATCTCAGCAAAATGCTTTCCCACTAGGTCTAGCAAGGAGAAACTGTGGCAGCTGAGTAGATGTAGCCCGGCCCGCCCTTTGAAATTGACAAGTTCTTGGCGTCTCAGAGCCTCAAGGGAAGAGCAAGGTTATCTATGGTAGGCTGGGGCAGAACTAGCAGCAAGCAGAGCAAAGTTGTCCAAGAATAGCTTCCATTGGAATGCTAATGGCAATTGAAGAGGCAGGCCAGTGGCAAGCCACTAGCTTCTAGCAGTTTGAAAGTTGCAGACAGAGTGCGGGTGTTGTGCGATTTCCTTCTTGGCCTCCTAGAAGGTGCCGCGCTCTCTGTCTCTTGCTTGCCAATATGTTGCCGTGTTCCTCTTATTGTTTGGTTTGTTTTGATTTGTTTTGATGATGTTTTGGCGGGTTTTCAGAATGTTTTGGTGGTGTTTTAGAATGTTTTGTTTTCTCTTGTGTTGTTTTTATTGTGTTGGCAGGTTTTGGAATGTTTGGATTCCTTTTGGCGGGTTTTAAAATATTTTGGCGGGTATTTGGAATGTTTTGGTTTGCTTTCATTTGTTTTGATTATGTTTTGGCAAGTTATTGAAAGTTTCGATCACGTCTGACTGGTTTTCTAGTATTTTGGAATCTTTTCAGAATGTTTTGATGAGTTTTGGTGGGTTCTAAACTATTTTGTCGGGTTTTTGGAATGTTTTGGTTAGTTTTGATTTGTTTTTATGATATATTGTCAAGTTTTTTGAATGTTTTGATCGGTTCAGGCTGGTTTTCTAGTATTTTGGCATCTTTTCAGAATGTTTTGATGAGTTTTGCGGGTCTAAATCATTTTGGCGGGTTTTCGGAATGTTTTGGTTGGGTTTTAGAATGTTTTGTATTCTCTTGAGTTGTTTTTATTGTGTGGGCAGGTTTTGGAATGTTTGGATTCATTTTGGCGGGTTTTAAAATCTTTTGGCGGGTATTTGGAATGTTTTTTAACGGGTATTCGGAAGGTTTTGATTAGTTTTGACGGGTTTGGAAATATTTTGGCGGGTTTTACAAGGTTTAGATTTGTTTTGATTTGTTTTGATTCTGTTTAGCCCAGTTTTTGGTGTGTTTGGATTAGCTTTGGTGGGCTTTATCATGTTTTGTCAGGTTTTTTCGAATGTATTGATCACTTCTGTCTAGTTTTCTATTTTGGCGGGTTTGAAAATATTTTTGGATGAGTTTTGGCGGGTTTGAAAATATTTTGGTTTTTGCGCAGACATGACGGTGCCGGTTGCGGTGCGCTCCGGGGCGCTCCTTCTGCGGAAAGACGCCTGGCAGCGGCACTTGGGACAGCTCCGCGTCTCCGTATTCTGCGTTTCTTGCCTTCTGCATCTCAGCAAAATGCTTTCCCACTAGGTCTAGCAAGGAGAAACTGTGGCAGCTGAGTAGATGTAGCCCGGCCCGCCCTTTGAAATTGACAAGTTCTTGGCCTCTCAGAGCCTCAAGGGAAGAGCAAGATTATCTATGGTAGGCTGGGGCAGAACTAGCAGCAAGCAGAGCAAAGTTGTCCAAGAATAGCTTCCATTGGAATGCTAATGGCAATTGAAGAGGCAGGCCAGTGGCAAGCCACTAGCTTCTAGCAGTTTGAAAGTTGCAGACACAGTGCAGGTGTTGTGCGATTTCCTTCTTGGCCTCCTCGAAGGTGCCGCGCTCTCCGTCTCTTGCTTGCCAATATGTTGCCGTGTTCCTCTTATTGTTTGGTTTGTTTTGATTTGTTTTGATGATGTTTTAGCGGGTTTTCGGAATGTTTTGGTGGTGTTTTAGAATGTTTTGTTTTCTCTTGTGTTGTTTTTATTGTGTTGGCAGGTTTTGGAATGTTTGGATTCCTTTTGGCGGGTTTTAAAATATTTTGGCGGGTATTTGGAATGTTTTGGTTTGCTTTCATTTGTTTTGATTATGTTTTGGCAAGTTATTGAAAGTTTCGATCACTTCAGACTGGTTTTCTAGTATTTTGGCATCTTTTCAGAATGTTTTGATCAGTTTTGGCGGGTTCTAAACTATTTTGTCAGGTTTTTGGAATGTTTCGGTTGGTTTATGATTACTTTTTATGATGTTTTGCCAAGTATTTTGAATGTTTTGATCAGTTCTGGCTGGTTTTCTAATGTTTTGGCATCTTTTCAGAATGTTTTGATGAGTTTTGCGGTTCTAAATCATTTTGGCCGGTTTTTGGAATATTTTGGTTGGTTTTGATTTGTTTTGATGATGTTTTGTCGGGTTTTCGGAATGTTTTGGTGGTGTTTCAGAATGTTTTGTTTTCTCTTGTGTTGTTTATATTGTCTTGGCAGGTTTTGGAATGTTTGGATTCCTTTTGGCGGGTTTTAAAATCTTTTGGCGGGTATTTGGAATGTTTTGGCAGGTATTCGGAAGGTTTTGATTAGTTTTGACGGGTTTTGAATTATTTTGGCGGGTTTTTAGAAGGTTTAGATTTGTTTTGATTTGTTTTGATTCTGTTTAGCCCAGTTTTTGGTGTGTTTGGATTAGCTTTGGTGGGCTTTATCATGTTTTGTCAGGTTTTTTCGAATGTATTGATCACTTCTGTCTGGTTTTCTATTTTGGCGGGTTTGAAAATATTTTTGGATGAGTTTTGGCGGGTTTGAAAATATTTTGGTTTTTGAGCAGAGATGACGGTGCCGGTTGCGGTGCGCTCCAGGGCGCTCCTTCTGCGGAAAGACGCCTGGCAGCGGCACTTGGGACAGCTCCGCGTCTCCGTATTCTGCGTTTCTTGCCTTCTGCATCTCAGCAAAATGCTTTCCCACTAGGTCTAGCAAGGAGAAACTGTGGCAGCTGAGTAGATGTAGCCCGGCCCGCCCTTTGAAATTGACAAGTTCTTGGCGTCTCAGAGCCTCAAGGGAAGAGCAAGGTTATCTATGGTAGGCTGGGGCAGAACTAGCAGCAAGCAGAGCAAAGTTGTCCAAGAATAGCTTCCATTGGAATGCTAATGGCAATTGAAGAGGCAGGCCAGTGGCAAGCCACTAGCTTCTAGCAGTTTGAAAGTTGCAGACAGAGTGCGGGTGTTGTGCGATTTCCTTCTTGGCCTCCTAGAAGGTGCCGCGCTCTCTGTCTCTTGCTTGCCAATATGTTGCCGTGTTCCTCTTATTGTTTGGTTTGTTTTGATTTGTTTTGATGATGTTTTGGCGGGTTTTCAGAATGTTTTGGTGGTGTTTTAGAATGTTTTGTTTTCTCTTGTGTTGTTTTTATTGTGTTGGCAGGTTTTGGAATGTTTGGATTCCTTTTGGCGGGTTTTAAAATATTTTGGCGGGTATTTGGAATGTTTTGGTTTGCTTTCATTTGTTTTGATTATGTTTTGGCAAGTTATTGAAAGTTTCGATCACGTCTGACTGGTTTTCTAGTATTTTGGAATCTTTTCAGAATGTTTTGATGAGTTTTGGTGGGTTCTAAACTATTTTGTCGGGTTTTTGGAATGTTTTGGTTAGTTTTGATTTGTTTTTATGATATATTGTCAAGTTTTTTGAATGTTTTGATCGGTTCAGGCTGGTTTTCTAGTATTTTGGCATCTTTTCAGAATGTTTTGATGAGTTTTGCGGGTCTAAATCATTTTGGCGGGTTTTCGGAATGTTTTGGTTGGGTTTTAGAATGTTTTGTATTCTCTTGAGTTGTTTTTATTGTGTGGGCAGGTTTTGGAATGTTTGGATTCATTTTGGCGGGTTTTAAAATCTTTTGGCGGGTATTTGGAATGTTTTTTAACGGGTATTCGGAAGGTTTTGATTAGTTTTGACGGGTTTGGAAATATTTTGGCGGGTTTTACAAGGTTTAGATTTGTTTTGATTTGTTTTGATTCTGTTTAGCCCAGTTTTTGGTGTGTTTGGATTAGCTTTGGTGGGCTTTATCATGTTTTGTCAGGTTTTTTCGAATGTATTGATCACTTCTGTCTGGTTTTCTATTTTGGCGGGTTTGAAAATATTTTTGGATTAGTTTTGGCGGGTTTGAAAATATTTTGGCTCTTTGCACAGAGATGACGGCGCTGGTTGCGGTGCGCTCCGGGGCGCTCCTTCTGCGGAAAGACGCCTGGCAGCGGCACTTGGGACAGCTCCGCGTCTCCGTATTCTGCGTTTCTTGCCTTCTGCATCTCAGCAAAATGCTTTCCCACTAGGTCTAGCAAGGAGAAACTGTGGCAGCTGAGTAGATGTAGCCCGGCCCGCCCTTTGAAGTTGACAAGTTCTTGGCATCTCAGAGCCTCAAGGGAAGAGCAAGGTTATCTATGGTAGGCTGGGGCAGAACTAGCAGCAAGCAGAGCATAGTTGTCCAAGAATAGCTTCCATTGGAATGTTAATGGCAATTGAAGAGGCAGGCCAGTGGCAAGCCACTAGCTTCTAGCAGTTTGAAAGTTGCAGACACAGTGCAGGTGTTGTGCGGCTCACTTCTTGGCCTCCTAGAAGGTGCCGCGTTCTCCGTCTCTTGCTTGCCAATATGTTGCCGTGTTCCTCTTATTGTTTGGTTTGTTTTGATTTGTTTTTATGATGTTTTGGCGGGTTTTCGGAATGTTTTGGTGGTGTTTTAGAATGTTTTGTTTTCTCTTGTGTTGTTTATATTGTGTTGGCAGGTTTTGGAATGTTTGGATTCCTTTTGGCGGGTTTTAAAATATTTTGGCGGGTATTTGGAATGTTTTGGTTTGCTTTCATTTGTTTTGATTATGTTTTGGCAAGTTATTGAAAGTTTCGATCACTTCTGACTGGTTTAATAGTATTTTGGCATCTTTTCAGAATGTTTTGATCAGTTTTGGCGGGTTCTAAACTATTTTGTCGGGTTTTTGGAATGTTTTAGTTTGTTTTGATTTGTTTTTATGATGTTTTGGCCGGATTTCGTAATATTTTGGCTGGTTTTTGGAATGTTTTGGTTGGTTTATGATTTGTTTTTATGATGTTTTGCCAAGTTTTTTGAATGTTTTGATCAGTTCTGGCTGGTTTTCTAATGTTTTGGCATCTTTTCAGAATGTTTTGACGAGTTTTGTGGGTCTAAATCATTTTGGCGGGTCTTTGGAATATTTTGGTTGGTTTTGATTTGTTTTGATGATGTTTTGGCGGGTTTTCGGAATGTTTTGGTTGGGTTTTAGAATGTTTTGTATTCTCTTGAGTTGTTTTTATTGTGTTGGCAGGTTTTGGAAAGTTTGGATTCATTTTGGCGTGTTTTAAAATCTTTTGGCGGGTATTTGGAATGTTTTGGCAGGTATTCGGAAGGTTTTGATTAGTTTTGACGGGTTTTGAAATATTTTGGCGGGTTTTTAGAAGGTTTAGATTTGTTTTGATTTGTTTTGATTCTGTTTAGCCCAGTTTTTGGTGTGTTTGGATTAGCTTTGGTGGGCTTTATCATGTTTTGTCAGGTTTTTTCGAATGTATTGATCACTTCTGTCTAGTTTTCTATTTTGGCGGGTTTGAAAATATTTTTGGATGAGTTTTGGCGGGTTTGAAAATATTTTGGTTTTTGCGCAGACATGACGGTGCCGGTTGCGGTGCGCTCCGGGGCGCTCCTTCTGCGGAAAGACGCCTGGCAGCGGCACTTGGGACAGCTCCGCGTCTCCGTATTCTGCGTTTCTTGCCTTCTGCATCTCAGCAAAATGCTTTCCCACTAGGTCTAGCAAGGAGAAACTGTGGCAGCTGAGTAGATGTAGCCCGGCCCGCCCTTTGAAATTGACAAGTTCTTGGCCTCTCAGAGCCTCAAGGGAAGAGCAAGATTATCTATGGTAGGCTGGGGCAGAACTAGCAGCAAGCAGAGCAAAGTTGTCCAAGAATAGCTTCCATTGGAATGCTAATGGCAATTGAAGAGGCAGGCCAGTGGCAAGCCACTAGCTTCTAGCAGTTTGAAAGTTGCAGACACAGTGCAGGTGTTGTGCGATTTCCTTCTTGGCCTCCTCGAAGGTGCCGCGCTCTCCGTCTCTTGCTTGCCAATATGTTGCCGTGTTCCTCTTATTGTTTGGTTTGTTTTGATTTGTTTTGATGATGTTTTAGCGGGTTTTCGGAATGTTTTGGTGGTGTTTTAGAATGTTTTGTTTTCTCTTGTGTTGTTTTTATTGTGTTGGCAGGTTTTGGAATGTTTGGATTCCTTTTGGCGGGTTTTAAAATATTTTGGCGGGTATTTGGAATGTTTTGGTTTGCTTTCATTTGTTTTGATTATGTTTTGGCAAGTTATTGAAAGTTTCGATCACTTCTGACTGGTTTAATAGTATTTTGGCATCTTTTCAGAATGTTTTGATCAGTTTTGGCGGGTTCTAATCTATTTTGTCGGGTTTTTGGAATGTTTTGGTTGGTTTTGATTTGTTTTTATGATGTTTTGCCAAGTATTTTGAATGTTTTGATCAGTTCTGGCTAGTTTTCTAATGTTTTGGCATCTTTTCAGAATGTTTTGATGAGTTTTGCGGGTCTAAATCATTTTGGCGGGTTTTTGGAATATTTTGGTTGGTTTTGATTTGTTTTGATGATGTTTTGTCGGGTTTTCGGAATGTTTTGGTGGTGTTTCAGAATGTTTTGTTTTCTCTTGTGTTGTTTATATTGTCTTGGCAGGTTTTGGAATGTTTGGATTCCTTTTGGCGGGTTTTAAAATCTTTTGGCGGGTATTTGGAATGTTTTGGCAGGTATTCGGAAGGTTTTGATTAGTTTTGACGGGTTTCGAATTATTTTGGCGGGTTTTTAGAAGGTTTAGATTTGTTTTGATTTGTTTTGATTCTGTTTAGCCCAGTTTTTGGTGTGTTTGGATTAGCTTTGGTGGGCTTTATCATGTTTTGTCAGGTTTTTTCGAATGTATTGATCACTTCTGTCTGGTTTTCTATTTTGGCGGGTTTGAAAATATTTTTGGATGAGTTTTGGCGGGTTTGAAAATATTTTGGTTTTTGAGCAGAGATGACGGTGCCGGTTGCGGTGCGCTCCAGGGCGCTCCTTCTGCGGCAAGACGCCTGGCAGCGGCACTTGGGACAGCTCCGCGTCTCCGTATTCTGCGTTTCTTGCCTTCTGCATCTCAGCAAAATGCTTTCCCACTAGGTCTAGCAAGGAGAAACTGTGGCAGCTGAGTAGATGTAGCCCGGCCCGCCCTTTGAAATTGACAAGTTCTTGGCGTCTCAGAGCCTCAAGGGAAGAGCAAGGTTATCTATGGTAGGCTGGGGCAGAACTAGCAGCAAGCAGAGCAAAGTTGTCCAAGAATAGCTTCCATTGGAATGCTAATGGCAATTGAAGAGGCAGGCCAGTGGCAAGCCACTAGCTTCTAGCAGTTTGAAAGTTGCAGACAGAGTGCGGGTGTTGTGCGATTTCCTTCTTGGCCTCCTAGAAGGTGCCGCGCTCTCTGTCTCTTGCTTGCCAATATGTTGCCGTGTTCCTCTTATTGTTTGGTTTGTTTTGATTTGTTTTTATGATGTTTTGGCGGGTTTTCAGAATGTTTTGGTGGTGTTTTAGAATGTTTTGTTTTCTCTTGTGTTGTTTTTATTGTGTTGGCAGGTTTTGGAATGTTTGGATTCCTTTTGGCGGGTTTTAAAATATTTTGGCGGGTATTTGGAATGTTTTGGTTTGCTTTCATTTGTTTTGATTATGTTTTGGCAAGTTATTGAAAGTTTCGATCACGTCTGACTGGTTTTCTAGTATTTTGGAATCTTTTCAGAATGTTTTGATGAGTTTTGGCGGGTTCTAAACTATTTTGTCGGGTTTTTGGAATGTTTTGGTTAGTTTTGATTTGTTTTTATGATATATTGTCAAGTTTTTTGAATGTTTTGATCGGTTCAGGCTGGTTTTCTAGTATTTTGGCATCTTTTCAGAATGTTTTGATGAGTTTTGCGGGTCTAAATCATTTTGGCGGGTTTTCGGAATGTTTTGGTTGGGTTTTAGAATGTTTTGTATTCTCTTGAGTTGTTTTTAGTGTGTGGGCAGGTTTTGGAATGTTTGGATTCATTTTGGCGGGTTTTAAAATCTTTTGTCGGGTATTTGGAATGTTTTTTAACGGGTATTCGGAAGGTTTTGATTAGTTTTGACGGGTTTGGAAATATTTTGGCGGGTTTTACAAGGTTTAGATTTGTTTTGATTTGTTTTGATTCTGTTTAGCCCAGTTTTTGGTGTGTTTGGATTAGCTTTGGTGGGCTTTATCATGTTTTGTCAGGTTTTCTCGAATGTATTGATCACTTCTGTCTGGTTTTCTATTTTGGCGGGTTTGAAAATATTTTTGGATTAGTTTTGGCGGGTTTGAAAATATTTTGGTTTTTGCGCAGACATGACGGTGCCGGTTGCGGTGCGCTCCAGGGCGCTCCTTCTGCGGAAAGACGCCTGGCAGCGGCACTTGGGACAGCTCCGCGTCTCCGTATTCTGCGTTTCTTGCCTTCTGCATCTCAGCAAAATGCTTTCCCACTAGGTCTAGCAAGGAGAAACTGTGGCAGCTGAGTAGATGTAGCCCGGCCCGCCCGTTGAAGTTGACAAGTTCTTGGCATCTCAGAGCCTCAAGGGAAGAGCAAGGTTATCTATGGTAGGCTGGGGCAGAACTAGCAGCAAGCAGAGCAAAGTTGTCCAAGAATAGCTTCCATTGGAATGCTAATGGCAATTGAAGAGGCAGGCCAGTGGCAAGCCACTAGCTTCTAGCAGTTTGAAAGTTGCAGACACAGTGCAGGTGTTGTGCGATTTCCTTCTTGGCCTCCTCGAAGGTGCCGCGCTCTCCGTCTCTTGCTTGCCAATATGTTGCCGTGTTCCTCTTATTGTTTGGTTGTTTTGATTTGTTTTTATGATGTTTTGGCGGGTTTTCGGAATGTTTTGGTGGTGTTTTAGAATGTTTTGTTTTCTCTTGTGTTGTTTATATTGTCTTGGCAGGTTTTGGAATGTTTGGATTCCTTTTGGCGGGTTTTAAAATATTTTGGCGGGTATTTGGAATGTTTTGGTTTGCTTTCATTTGTTTTGATTATGTTTTGGCAAGTTATTGAAAGTTTCAATCACTTCAGACTGGTTTTCTAGTATTTTGGCATCTTTTCAGAATGTTTTGATCAGTTTTGGCGGGTTCTAATCTATTTTGTCAGGTTTTTGGAATGTTTCGGTTGGTTTATGATTACTTTTTATGATGTTTTGCCAAGTATTTTGAATGTTTTGATCAGTTCTGGCTGGTTTTCTAATGTTTTGGCATCTTTTCAGAATGTTTTGATGAGTTTTGCGGGTCTAAATCATTTTGGCGGGTTTTTGGAATATTTTGGTTGGTTTTGATTTGTTTTGATGATGTTTTGTCGGGTTTTCGGAATGTTTTGGTGGTGTTTCAGAATGTTTTGTTTTCTCTTGTGTTGTTTATATTGTCTTGGCAGGTTTTGGAATGTTTGGATTCCTTTTGGCGGGTTTTAAAATCTTTTGGCGGGTATTTGGAATGTTTTGGCAGGTATTCGGAAGGTTTTGATTAGTTTTGACGGGTTTCGAATTATTTTGGCGGGTTTTTAGAAGGTTTAGGTTTGTTTTGATTTGTTTTGATTCTGTTTAGCCCAGTTTTTGGTGTGTTTGGATTAGCTTTGGTGGGCTTTATCATGTTTTGTCAGGTTTTTTCGAATGTATTGATCACTTCTGTCTGGTTTTCTATTTTGGCGGGTTTGAAAATATTTTTGGATTAGTTTTGGCGGGTTTGAAAATATTTTGGCTCTTTGCACAGAGATGACGGCGCTGGTTGCGGTGCGCTCCGGGGCGCTCCTTCTGCGGAAAGACGCCTGGCAGCGGCACTTGGGACAGCTCCGCGTCTCCGTATTCTGCGTTTCTTGCCTTCTGCATCTCAGCAAAATGCTTTCCCACTAGGTCTAGCAAGGAGAAACTGTGGCAGCTGAGTAGATGTAGCCCGGCCCGCCCTTTGAAGTTGACAAGTTCTTGGCATCTCAGAGCCTCAAGGGAAGAGCAAGGTTATCTATGGTAGGCTGGGGCAGAACTAGCAGCAAGCAGAGCATAGTTGTCCAAGAATAGCTTCCATTGGAATGTTAATGGCAATTGAAGAGGCAGGCCAGTGGCAAGCCACTAGCTTCTAGCAGTTTGAAAGTTGCAGACACAGTGCAGGTGTTGTGCGGCTCACTTCTTGGCCTCCTAGAAGGTGCCGCGTTCTCCGTCTCTTGCTTGCCAATATGTTGCCGTGTTCCTCTTATTGTTTGGTTTGTTTTGATTTGTTTTTATGATGTTTTGGCGGGTTTTCGGAATGTTTTGGTGGTGTTTTAGAATGTTTTGTTTTCTCTTGTGTTGTTTATATTGTGTTGGCAGGTTTTGGAATGTTTGGATTCCTTTTGGCGGGTTTTAAAATATTTTGGCGGGTATTTGGAATGTTTTGGTTTGCTTTCATTTGTTTTGATTATGTTTTGGCAAGTTATTGAAAGTTTCGATCACTTCTGACTGGTTTAATAGTATTTTGGCATCTTTTCAGAATGTTTTGATCAGTTTTGGCGGGTTCTAAACTATTTTGTCGGGTTTTTGGAATGTTTTAGTTTGTTTTGATTTGTTTTTATGATGTTTTGGCCGGATTTCGTAATATTTTGGCTGGTTTTTGGAATGTTTTGGTTGGTTTATGATTTGTTTTTATGATGTTTTGCCAAGTTTTTTGAATGTTTTGATCAGTTCTGGCTGGTTTTCTAATGTTTTGGCATCTTTTCAGAATGTTTTGACGAGTTTTGTGGGTCTAAATCATTTTGGCGGGTCTTTGGAATATTTTGGTTGGTTTTGATTTGTTTTGATGATGTTTTGGCGGGTTTTCGGAATGTTTTGGTTGGGTTTTAGAATGTTTTGTATTCTCTTGAGTTGTTTTTATTGTGTTGGCAGGTTTTGGAAAGTTTGGATTCATTTTGGCGTGTTTTAAAATCTTTTGGCGGGTATTTGGAATGTTTTGGCAGGTATTCGGAAGGTTTTGATTAGTTTTGACGGGTTTTGAAATATTTTGGCGGGTTTTTAGAAGGTTTAGATTTGTTTTGATTTGTTTTGATTCTGTTTAGCCCAGTTTTTGGTGTGTTTGGATTAGCTTTGGTGGGCTTTATCATGTTTTGTCAGGTTTTTTCGAATGTATTGATCACTTCTGTCTAGTTTTCTATTTTGGCGGGTTTGAAAATATTTTTGGATGAGTTTTGGCGGGTTTGAAAATATTTTGGTTTTTGCGCAGACATGACGGTGCCGGTTGCGGTGCGCTCCGGGGCGCTCCTTCTGCGGAAAGACGCCTGGCAGCGGCACTTGGGACAGCTCCGCGTCTCCGTATTCTGCGTTTCTTGCCTTCTGCATCTCAGCAAAATGCTTTCCCACTAGGTCTAGCAAGGAGAAACTGTGGCAGCTGAGTAGATGTAGCCCGGCCCGCCCTTTGAAGTTGACAAGTTCTTGGCCTCTCAGAGCCTCAAGGGAAGAGCAAGATTATCTATGGTAGGCTGGGGCAGAACTAGCAGCAAGCAGAGCAAAGTTGTCCAAGAATAGCTTCCATTGGAATGCTAATGGCAATTGAAGAGGCAGGCCAGTGGCAAGCCACTAGCTTCTAGCAGTTTGAAAGTTGCAGACACAGTGCAGGTGTTGTGCGATTTCCTTCTTGGCCTCCTCGAAGGTGCCGCGCTCTCCGTCTCTTGCTTGCCAATATGTTGCCGTGTTCCTCTTATTGTTTGGTTTGTTTTGATTTGTTTTGATGATGTTTTAGCGGGTTTTCGGAATGTTTTGGTGGTGTTTTAGAATGTTTTGTTTTCTCTTGTGTTGTTTTTATTGTGTTGGCAGGTTTTGGAATGTTTGGATTCCTTTTGGCGGGTTTTAAAATATTTTGGCGGGTATTTGGAATGTTTTGGTTTGCTTTCATTTGTTTTGATTATGTTTTGGCAAGTTATTGAAAGTTTCGATCACTTCAGACTGGTTTTCTAGTATTTTGGCATCTTTTCAGAATGTTTTGATCAGTTTTGGCGGGTTCTAAACTATTTTGTCAGGTTTTTGGAATGTTTCGGTTGGTTTATGATTACTTTTTATGATGTTTTGCCAAGTATTTTGAATGTTTTGATCAGTTCTGGCTGGTTTTCTAATGTTTTGGCATCTTTTCAGAATGTTTTGATGAGTTTTGCGGTTCTAAATCATTTTGGCCGGTTTTTGGAATATTTTGGTTGGTTTTGATTTGTTTTGATGATGTTTTGTCGGGTTTTCGGAATGTTTTGGTGGTGTTTCAGAATGTTTTGTTTTCTCTTGTGTTGTTTATATTGTCTTGGCAGGTTTTGGAATGTTTGGATTCCTTTTGGCGGGTTTTAAAATCTTTTGGCGGGTATTTGGAATGTTTTGGCAGGTATTCGGAAGGTTTTGATTAGTTTTGACGGGTTTTGAATTATTTTGGCGGGTTTTTAGAAGGTTTAGATTTGTTTTGATTTGTTTTGATTCTGTTTAGCCCAGTTTTTGGTGTGTTTGGATTAGCTTTGGTGGGCTTTATCATGTTTTGTCAGGTTTTTTCGAATGTATTGATCACTTCTGTCTGGTTTTCTATTTTGGCGGGTTTGAAAATATTTTTGGATGAGTTTTGGCGGGTTTGAAAATATTTTGGTTTTTGAGCAGAGATGACGGTGCCGGTTGCGGTGCGCTCCAGGGCGCTCCTTCTGCGGCAAGACGCCTGGCAGCGGCACTTGGGACAGCTCCGCGTCTCCGTATTCTGCGTTTCTTGCCTTCTGCATCTCAGCAAAATGCTTTCCCACTAGGTCTAGCAAGGAGAAACTGTGGCAGCTGAGTAGATGTAGCCCGGCCCGCCCTTTGAAATTGACAAGTTCTTGGCGTCTCAGAGCCTCAAGGGAAGAGCAAGGTTATCTATGGTAGGCTGGGGCAGAACTAGCAGCAAGCAGAGCAAAGTTGTCCAAGAATAGCTTCCATTGGAATGCTAATGGCAATTGAAGAGGCAGGCCAGTGGCAAGCCACTAGCTTCTAGCAGTTTGAAAGTTGCAGACAGAGTGCGGGTGTTGTGCGATTTCCTTCTTGGCCTCCTAGAAGGTGCCGCGCTCTCTGTCTCTTGCTTGCCAATATGTTGCCGTGTTCCTCTTATTGTTTGGTTTGTTTTGATTTGTTTTTATGATGTTTTGGCGGGTTTTCAGAATGTTTTGGTGGTGTTTTAGAATGTTTTGTTTTCTCTTGTGTTGTTTTTATTGTGTTGGCAGGTTTTGGAATGTTTGGATTCCTTTTGGCGGGTTTTAAAATATTTTGGCGGGTATTTGGAATGTTTTGGTTTGCTTTCATTTGTTTTGATTATGTTTTGGCAAGTTATTGAAAGTTTCGATCACGTCTGACTGGTTTTCTAGTATTTTGGAATCTTTTCAGAATGTTTTGATGAGTTTTGGTGGGTTCTAAACTATTTTGTCGGGTTTTTGGAATGTTTTGGTTAGTTTTGATTTGTTTTTATGATATATTGTCAAGTTTTTTGAATGTTTTGATCGGTTCAGGCTGGTTTTCTAGTATTTTGGCATCTTTTCAGAATGTTTTGATGAGTTTTGCGGGTCTAAATCATTTTGGCGGGTTTTCGGAATGTTTTGGTTGGGTTTTAGAATGTTTTGTATTCTCTTGAGTTGTTTTTATTGTGTGGGCAGGTTTTGGAATGTTTGGATTCATTTTGGCGGGTTTTAAAATCTTTTGGCGGGTATTTGGAATGTTTTTTAACGGGTATTCGGAAGGTTTTGATTAGTTTTGACGGGTTTGGAAATATTTTGGCGGGTTTTACAAGGTTTAGATTTGTTTTGATTTGTTTTGATTCTGTTTAGCCCAGTTTTTGGTGTGTTTGGATTAGCTTTGGTGGGCTTTATCATGTTTTGTCAGGTTTTTTCGAATGTATTGATCACTTCTGTCTGGTTTTCTATTTTGGCGGGTTTGAAAATATTTTTGGATTAGTTTTGGCGGGTTTGAAAATATTTTGGCTCTTTGCACAGAGATGACGGCGCTGGTTGCGGTGCGCTCCGGGGCGCTCCTTCTGCGGAAAGACGCCTGGCAGCGGCACTTGGGACAGCTCCGCGTCTCCGTATTCTGCGTTTCTTGCCTTCTGCATCTCAGCAAAATGCTTTCCCACTAGGTCTAGCAAGGAGAAACTGTGGCAGCTGAGTAGATGTAGCCCGGCCCGCCCTTTGAAGTTGACAAGTTCGTGGCATCTCAGAGCCTCAAGGGAAGAGCAAGGTTATCTATGGTAGGCTGGGGCAGAACTAGCAGCAAGCAGAGCATAGTTGTCCAAGAATAGCTTCCATTGGAATGTTAATGGCAATTGAAGAGGCAGGCCAGTGGCAAGCCACTAGCTTCTAGCAGTTTGAAAGTTGCAGACACAGTGCAGGTGTTGTGCGGCTCACTTCTTGGCCTCCTAGAAGGTGCCGCGTTCTCCGTCTCTTGCTTGCCAATATGTTGCCGTGTTCCTCTTATTGTTTGGTTTGTTTTGATTTGTTTTTATGATGTTTTGGCGGGTTTTCGGAATGTTTTGGTGGTGTTTTAGAATGTTTTGTTTTCTCTTGTGTTGTTTATATTGTGTTGGCAGGTTTTGGAATGTTTGGATTCCTTTTGGCGGGTTTTAAAATATTTTGGCGGGTATTTGGAATGTTTTGGTTTGCTTTCATTTGTTTTGATTATGTTTTGGCAAGTTATTGAAAGTTTCGATCACTTCTGACTGGTTTAATAGTATTTTGGCATCTTTTCAGAATGTTTTGATCAGTTTTGGCGGGTTCTAAACTATTTTGTCGGGTTTTTGGAATGTTTTAGTTTGTTTTGATTTGTTTTAATGATGTTTTGGCCGGATTTCGTAATATTTTGGCTGGTTTTTGGAATGTTTTGGTTGGTTTATGATTTGTTTTTATGATGTTTTGCCAAGTTTTTTGAATGTTTTGATCAGTTCTGGCTGGTTTTCTAATGTTTTGGCATCTTTTCAGAATGTTTTGACGAGTTTTGTGGGTCTAAATCATTTTGGCGGGTCTTTGGAATATTTTGGTTGGTTTTGATTTGTTTTGATGATGTTTTGGCGGGTTTTCGGAATGTTTTGGTTGGGTTTTAGAATGTTTTGTATTCTCTTGAGTTGTTTTTATTGTGTTGGCAGGTTTTGGAAAGTTTGGATTCATTTTGGCGTGTTTTAAAATCTTTTGGCGGGTATTTGGAATGTTTTGGCAGGTATTCGGAAGGTTTTGATTAGTTTTGACGGGTTTTGAAATATTTTGGCGGGTTTTTAGAAGGTTTAGATTTGTTTTGATTTGTTTTGATTCTGTTTAGCCCAGTTTTTGGTGTGTTTGGATTAGCTTTGGTGGGCTTTATCATGTTTTGTCAGGTTTTTTCAAATGTATTGATCACTTCTGTCTAGTTTTCTATTTTGGCGGGTTTGAAAATATTTTTGGATGAGTTTTGGCGGGTTTGAAAATATTTTGGTTTTTGCGCAGACATGACGGTGCCGGTTGCGGTGCGCTCCGGGGCGCTCCTTCTGCGGAAAGACGCCTGGCAGCGGCACTTGGGACAGCTCCGCGTCTCCGTATTCTGCGTTTCTTGCCTTCTGCATCTCAGCAAAATGCTTTCCCACTAGGTCTAGCAAGGAGAAACTGTGGCAGCTGAGTAGATGTAGCCCGGCCCGCCCTTTGAAATTGACAAGTTCTTGGCCTCTCAGAGCCTCAAGGGAAGAGCAAGATTATCTATGGTAGGCTGGGGCAGAACTAGCAGCAAGCAGAGCAAAGTTGTCCAAGAATAGCTTCCATTGGAATGCTAATGGCAATTGAAGAGGCAGGCCAGTGGCAAGCCACTAGCTTCTAGCAGTTTGAAAGTTGCAGACACAGTGCAGGTGTTGTGCGATTTCCTTCTTGGCCTCCTCGAAGGTGCCGCGCTCTCCGTCTCTTGCTTGCCAATATGTTGCCGTGTTCCTCTTATTGTTTGGTTTGTTTTGATTTGTTTTGATGATGTTTTAGCGGGTTTTCGGAATGTTTTGGTGGTGTTTTAGAATGTTTTGTTTTCTCTTGTGTTGTTTTTATTGTGTTGGCAGGTTTTGGAATGTTTGGATTCCTTTTGGCGGGTTTTAAAATATTTTGGCGGGTATTTGGAATGTTTTGGTTTGCTTTCATTTGTTTTGATTATGTTTTGGCAAGTTATTGAAAGTTTCGATCACTTCAGACTGGTTTTCTAGTATTTTGGCATCTTTTCAGAATGTTTTGATCAGTTTTGGCGGGTTCTAATCTATTTTGTCAGGTTTTTGGAATGTTTCGGTTGGTTTATGATTACTTTTTATGATGTTTTGCCAAGTATTTTGAATGTTTTGATCAGTTCTGGCTGGTTTTCTAATGTTTTGGCATCTTTTCAGAATGTTTTGATGAGTTTTGCGGTTCTAAATCATTTTGGCCGGTTTTTGGAATATTTTGGTTGGTTTTGATTTGTTTTGATGATGTTTTGGCGGGTTTTCGGAATGTTTTGGTGGTGTTTCAGAATGTTTTGTTTTCTCTTGTGTTGTTTATATTGTCTTGGCAGGTTTTGGAATGTTTGGATTCCTTTTGGCGGGTTTTAAAATCTTTTGGCGGGTATTTGGAATGTTTTGGCAGGTATTCGGAAGGTTTTGATTAGTTTTGACGGGTTTTGAATTATTTTGGCGGGTTTTTAGAAGGTTTAGATTTGTTTTGATTTGTTTTGATTCTGTTTAGCCCAGTTTTTGGTGTGTTTGGATTAGCTTTGGTGGGCTTTATCATGTTTTGTCAGGTTTTTTCGAATGTATTGATCACTTCTGTCTGGTTTTCTATTTTGGCGGGTTTGAAAATATTTTTGGATGAGTTTTGGCGGGTTTGAAAATATTTTGGTTTTTGAGCAGAGATGACGGTGCCGGTTGCGGTGCGCTCCAGGGCGCTCCTTCTGCGGAAAGACGCCTGGCAGCGGCACTTGGGACAGCTCCGCGTCTCCGTATTCTGCGTTTCTTGCCTTCTGCATCTCAGCAAAATGCTTTCCCACTAGGTCTAGCAAGGAGAAACTGTGGCAGCTGAGTAGATGTAGCCCGGCCCGCCCTTTGAAATTGACAAGTTCTTGGCGTCTCAGAGCCTCAAGGGAAGAGCAAGGTTATCTATGGTAGGCTGGGGCAGAACTAGCAGCAAGCAGAGCAAAGTTGTCCAAGAATAGCTTCCATTGGAATGCTAATGGCAATTGAAGAGGCAGGCCAGTGGCAAGCCACTAGCTTCTAGCAGTTTGAAAGTTGCAGACAGAGTGCGGGTGTTGTGCGATTTCCTTCTTGGCCTCCTAGAAGGTGCCGCGCTCTCTGTCTCTTGCTTGCCAATATGTTGCCGTGTTCCTCTTATTGTTTGGTTTGTTTTGATTTGTTTTTATGATGTTTTGGCGGGTTTTCAGAATGTTTTGGTGGTGTTTTAGAATGTTTTGTTTTCTCTTGTGTTGTTTTTATTGTGTTGGCAGGTTTTGGAATGTTTGGATTCCTTTTGGCGGGTTTTAAAATATTTTGCCGGGTATTTGGAATGTTTTGGTTTGCTTTCATTTGTTTTGATTATGTTTTGGCAAGTTATTGAAAGTTTCGATCACGTCTGACTGGTTTTCTAGTATTTTGGAATCTTTTCAGAATGTTTTGATGAGTTTTGGTGGGTTCTAAACTATTTTGTCGGGTTTTTGGAATGTTTTGGTTAGTTTTGATTTGTTTTTATGATATATTGTCAAGTTTTTTGAATGTTTTGATCGGTTCAGGCTGGTTTTCTAGTATTTTGGCATCTTTTCAGAATGTTTTGATGAGTTTTGCGGGTCTAAATCATTTTGGCGGGTTTTCGGAATGTTTTGGTTGGGTTTTAGAATGTTTTGTATTCTCTTGAGTTGTTTTTATTGTGTGGGCAGGTTTTGGAATGTTTGGATTCATTTTGGCGGGTTTTAAAATCTTTTGGCGGGTATTTGGAATGTTTTTTAACGGGTATTCGGAAGGTTTTGATTAGTTTTGACGGGTTTGGAAATATTTTGGCGGGTTTTACAAGGTTTAGATTTGTTTTGATTTGTTTTGATTCTGTTTAGCCCAGTTTTTGGTGTGTTTGGATTAGCTTTGGTGGGCTTTATCATGTTTTGTCAGGTTTTCTCGAATGTATTGATCACTTCTGTCTGGTTTTCTATTTTGGCGGGTTTGAAAATATTTTTGGATTAGTTTTGGCGGGTTTGAAAATATTTTGGTTTTTGCGCAGACATGACGGTGCCGGTTGCGGTGCGCTCCAGGGCGCTCCTTCTGCGGAAAGACGCCTGGCAGCGGCACTTGGGACAGCTCCGCGTCTCCGTATTCTGCGTTTCTTGCCTTCTGCATCTCAGCAAAATGCTTTCCCACTAGGTCTAGCAAGGAGAAACTGTGGCAGCTGAGTAGATGTAGCCCGGCCCGCCCTTTGAAGTTGACAAGTTCTTGGCATCTCAGAGCCTCAAGGGAAGAGCAAGGTTATCTATGGTAGGCTGGGGCAGAACTAGCAGCAAGCAGAGCAAAGTTGTCCAAGAATAGCTTCCATTGGAATGCTAATGGCAATTGAAGAGGCAGGCCAGTGGCAAGCCACTAGCTTCTAGCAGTTTGAAAGTTGCAGACACAGTGCAGGTGTTGTGCGATTTCCTTCTTGGCCTCCTAGAAGGTGCCGCGCTCTCCGTCTCTTGCTTGCCAATATGTTGCCGTGTTCCTCTTATTGTTTGGTTGTTTTGATTTGTTTTTATGATGTTTTGGCGGGTTTTCGGAATGTTTTGGTGGTGTTTTAGAATGTTTTGTTTTCTCTTGTGTTGTTTATATTGTCTTGGCAGGTTTTGGAATGTTTGGATTCCTTTTGGCGGGTTTTAAAATATTTTGGCGGGTATTTGGAATGTTTTGGTTTGCTTTCATTTGTTTTGATTATGTTTTGGCAAGTTATTGAAAGTTTCAATCACTTCAGACTGGTTTGATAGTATTTTGGCATCTTTTCAGAATGTTTTGATCAGTTTTGGCGGGTTCTAATCTATTTTGTCAGGTTTTTGGAATGTTTCGGTTGGTTTATGATTACTTTTTATGATGTTTTGCCAAGTATTTTGAATGTTTTGATCAGTTCTGGCTGGTTTTCTAATGTTTTGGCATCTTTTCAGAATGTTTTGATGAGTTTTGCGGGTCTAAATCATTTTGGCGGGTTTTTGGAATATTTTGGTTGGTTTTGATTTGTTTTGATGATGTTTTGTCGGGTTTTCGGAATGTTTTGGTGGTGTTTCAGAATGTTTTGTTTTCTCTTGTGTTGTTTATATTGTCTTGGCAGGTTTTGGAATGTTTGGATTCCTTTTGGCGGGTTTTAAAATCTTTTGGCGGGTATTTGGAATGTTTTTTAACGGGTATTCGGAAGGTTTTGATTAGTTTTGACGGGTTTTGAAATATTTTGGCGGGTTTTTAGAAGGTTTAGACTTGTTTTGATTTGTTTTGATTCTGTTTAGCCCAGTTTTTGGTGTGTTTGGATTAGCTTTGGTGGGCTTTATCATGTTTTGTCAGGTTTTTTCAAATGTATTGATCACTTCTGTCTAGTTTTCTATTTTGGCGGGTTTGAAAATATTTTTGGATGAGTTTTGGCGGGTTTTCAAATATTTTGGCTTTTTGCGCAGAGATGACGGTGCCCGTTGCGGTGCGCTCCGGGGCGCTCCTTCTGCGGAAAGACGCCTGGCAGCGGCACTTGGGACAGCTCCGCGTCTCCGTATTCTGCGTTTCTTGCCTTCTGCATCTCAGCAAAATGCTTTCCCACTAGGTCTAGCAAGGAGAAACTGTGGCAGCTGAGTAGATGTAGCCCGGCCCGCCCTTTGAAATTGACAAGTTCTTGGCGTCTCAGAGCCTCAAGGGAAGAGCAAGGTTATCTATGGTAGGCTGGGGCAGAACTAGCAGCAAGCAGAGCAAAGTTGTCCAAGAATAGCTTCCGTTGGAATGCTAATGGCAATTGAAAAGGCAGGCCAGTGGCAAGCCACTAGCTTCTAGCAGTTTGAAAGTTGCAGACACAGTGCAGGTGTTGTGCGGCTTCTTTCTTGGCCTCCTCGAAGGTGCCGCGCTCTCTGTCTCTTGCTTGCCAATATGTTGCCGTGTTCCTCTTATTGTTTGGTTTGTTTTGATTTGTTTTTATGATGTTTTGGCGGGTTTTCGGAATGTTTTGGTGGTGTTTTAGAATGTTTTGTTTTCTCTTGTGTTGTTTTTATTGTGTTGGCAGGTTGTGGAACGTTTGGATTTGTTTTAGTGGGTTTTAAAATATTTTGGCGGGTATTTGGAATGTTTTGGTTTGCTTTCATTTGTTTTGATTATGTTTTGGCAAGTTATTGAAAGTTTCGATCACTTCAGACTGGTTTTCTAGTATTTTGGCATCTTTTCAAAATGTTTTGATGAGTTTTGCGGGTTCTAAACTATTTTGTCGGGTTTTTGGAATGTTTTGGTTGGTTTTGATTTGTTTTTATGATGTTTTGCCAAGTTTTTTGAATGTTTTGATCAGTTCTGGCTGGTTTTCTAATGTTTTGGCATTTTTTCAGAATGTTTTGATGAGTTTTGTGGGTCTAAATTATTTTGGCGGGTTTTCGGAATATTTTGGTTGGTTTTGATTTGTTTTTATGATGTTTTGGCGGGTTTTCAGAATGTTTTGGTGGTGTTTCAGAATGTTTTGTTTTCTCTTGTGTTGTTTATATTGTCTTGGCAGGTTTTGGAATGTTTGGATTCCTTTTGGCGGGTTTTAAAATATTTTGGCGGGTATTTGGAATGTTTTGGTTAGTTTTGATTTGTTTTTATGATATATTGCCAAGTTTTTTGGATGTTTTGATCAGTTCAGGCTGGTTTTCTAATATTTTGGCATCTTTTCAGAATGTTTTGACGAGTTTTGTGGGTCTAAATCATTTTGGCGGGTCTTTGGAATATTTTGGTTGGTTTTGATTTGTTTTGATGATGTTTTGGCGGGTTTTCGGAATGTTTTGGTTGGGTTTTAGAATGTTTTGTATTCTCTTGAGTTGTTTTTATTGTGTTGGCAGGTTTTGGAATGTTTGGATTCATTTTGGCGGGTTTTAAAATCTTTTGTCGGGTATTTGGAATGTTTTTTAACGGGTATTCGGAAGGTTTTGATTAGTTTTGACGGGTTTGGAAATATTTTGGCGGGTTTTACAAGGTTTAGATTTGTTTTGATTTGTTTTGATTCTGTTTAGCCCAGTTTTTGGTGTGTTTGGATTAGCTTTGGTGGGCTTTATCATGTTTTGTCAGGTTTTCTCGAATGTATTGATCACTTCTGTCTGGTTTTCTATTTTGGCGGGTTTGAAAATATTTTTGGATGAGTTTTGGCGGGTTTGAAAATATTTTGGTTTTTGAGCAGAGATGATGGTGCCGGTTGCCGTGCACTCCGGGGCACTCCTTCTGCGGAAAGACGCCTGGCAGCAGCACTTGGGACAGCTCCGCGTCTCCGTATTCTGCGTTTCTTGCCTTCTGCATCTCAGCAAAATGCTTTCCCACTAGGTCTAGCAAGGAGAAACTGTGGCAGCTGAGTAGATGTAGCCCGGCCCGCCCTTTGAAGTTGACAAGTTCTTGGCATCTCAGAGCCTCAAGGGAAGAGCAAGGTTATCTATGGTAGGCTGGGGCAGAACTAGCAGCAAGCAGAGCAAAGTTGTCCAAGAATAGCTTCCATTGGAATGCTAATGGCAATTGAAGAGGCAGGCCAGTGGCAAGCCACTAGCTTCTAGCAGTTTGAAAGTTGCAGACACAGTGCAGGTGTTGTGCGGCTCACTTCTTGGCCTCCTAGAAGGTGCCGCGTTCTCCGTCTCTTGCTTGCCAATATGTTGCCGTGTTCCTCTTATTGTTTCGTTTGTTTTGATTTGGTTTTATGATGTTTTGGCGGGTTTTCGGAATGTTTTGGTGGTGTTTTAGAATGTTTTGTTTTCTCTTGTGTTGTTTTTATTGTGTTGGCAGGTTTTGGAATGTTTGGATTCCTTTTGGCGGGTTTTAAAATATTTTGGCGGGTATTTGGAATGTTTTGGTTTGCTTTCATTTGTTTTGATTATGTTTTGGCAAGTTATTGAAAGTTTCGATCACTTCTGACTGGTTTAATAGTATTTTGGCATCTTTTCAGAATGTTTTGATCAGTTTTGGCGGGTTCTAAACTATTTTGTCAGGTTTTTGGAATGTTTCGGTTGGTTTATGATTACTTTTTATGATGTTTTGCCAAGTATTTTGAATGTTTTGATCAGTTCTGGCTGGTTTTCTAATGTTTTGGCATCTTTTCAGAATGTTTTGATGAGTTTTGCGGTTCTAAATCATTTTGGCGGGTTTTTGGAATATTTTGGTTGGTTTTGATTTGTTTTGATGATGTTTTGTCGGGTTTTCGGAATGTTTTGGTGGTGTTTCAGAATGTTTTGTTTTCTCTTGTGTTGTTTATATTGTCTTGGCAGGTTTTGGAATGTTTGGACTCCTTTTGGCGGGTTTTAAAATCTTTTGGCGGGTATTTGGAATGTTTTGGCAGGTATTCGGAAGGTTTTGATTAGTTTTGACGGGTTTTGAATTATTTTGGCGGGTTTTTAGAAGGTTTAGATTTGTTTTGATTTGTTTTGATTCTGTTTAGCCCAGTTTTTGGTGTGTTTGGATTAGCTTTGGTGGGCTTTATCATGTTTTGTCAGGTTTTTTCGAATGTATTGATCACTTCTGTCTGGTTTTCTATTTTGGCGGGTTTGAAAATATTTTTGGATGAGTTTTGGCGGGTTTGAAAATATTTTGGTTTTTGAGCAGAGATGACGGTGCCGGTTGCGGTGCGCTCCAGGGCGCTCCTTCTGCGGCAAGACGCCTGGCAGCGGCACTTGGGACAGCTCCGCGTCTCCGTATTCTGCGTTTCTTGCCTTCTGCATCTCAGCAAAATGCTTTCCCACTAGGTCTAGCAAGGAGAAACTGTGGCAGCTGAGTAGATGTAGCCCGGCCCGCCCTTTGAAATTGACAAGTTCTTGGCGTCTAAGAGCCTCAAGGGAAGAGCAGGGTTATCTATGGTAGGCTGGGGCAGAACTAGCAGCAAGCAGAGCAAAGTTGTCCAAGAATAGCTTCCATTGGAATGCTAATGGCAATTGAAGAGGCAGGCCAGTGGCAAGCCACTAGCTTCTAGCAGTTTGAAAGTTGCAGACACAGTGCAGGTGTTGTGCGGCTTCCTTCTTGGCCTCCTAGAAGGTGCCGCGCTCTCTGTCTCTTGCTTGCCAATATGTTGCCGTGTTCCTCTTATTGTTTGGTTTGTTTTGATTTGTTTTTATGATGTTTTGGCGGGTTTTCGGAATGTTTTGGTGGTGTTTTAGAATGTTTTGTTTTCTCTTGTGTTGTTTTTATTGTGTTGGCAGGTTTTGGAATGTTTGGATTCCTTTTGGCGGGTTTTAAAATATTTTGGCGGGTATTTGGAATGTTTTGGTTTGCTTTCATTTGTTTTGATTATGTTTTGGCAAGTTATTGAAAGTTTCGATCACGTCTGACTGGTTTTCTAGTATTTTGGAATCTTTTCAGAATGTTTTGATGAGTTTTGGCGGGTTCTAAACTATTTTGTCGGGTTTTTGGAATGTTTTGGTTAGTTTTGATTTGTTTTTATGATATATTGTCAAGTTTTTTGAATGTTTTGATCGGTTCAGGCTGGTTTTCTAGTATTTTGGCATCTTTTCAGAATGTTTTGATGAGTTTTGCGGGTCTAAATCATTTTGGCGGGTTTTCGGAATGTTTTGGTTGGGTTTTAGAATGTTTTGTATTCTCTTGAGTTGTTTTTAGTGTGTGGGCAGGTTTTGGAATGTTTGGATTCATTTTGGCGGGTTTTAAAATCTTTTGGCGGGTATTTGGAATGTTTTTTAACGGGTATTCGGAAGGTTTTGATTAGTTTTGACGGGTTTGGAAATATTTTGGCGGGTTTTACAAGGTTTAGATTTGTTTTGATTTGTTTTGATTCTGTTTAGCCCAGTTTTTGGTGTGTTTGGATTAGCTTTGGTGGGCTTTATCATGTTTTGTCAGGTTTTCTCGAATGTATTGATCACTTCTGTCTGGTTTTCTATTTTGGCGGGTTTGAAAATATTTTTGGATTAGTTTTGGCGGGTTTGAAAATATTTTGGTTTTTGCGCAGACATGACGGTGCCGGTTGCGGTGCGCTCCAGGGCGCTCCTTCTGCGGAAAGACGCCTGGCAGCGGCACTTGGGACAGCTCCGCGTCTCCGTATTCTGCGTTTCTTGCCTTCTGCATCTCAGCAAAATGCTTTCCCACTAGGTCTAGCAAGGAGAAACTGTGGCAGCTGAGTAGATGTAGCCCGGCCCGCCCTTTGAAGTTGACAAGTTCTTGGCATCTCAGAGCCTCAAGGGAAGAGCAAGGTTATCTATGGTAGGCTGGGGCAGAACTAGCAGCAAGCAGAGCAAAGTTGTCCAAGAATAGCTTCCATTGGAATGCTAATGGCAATTGAAGAGGCAGGCCAGTGGCAAGCCACTAGCTTCTAGCAGTTTGAAAGTTGCAGACACAGTGCAGGTGTTGTGCGATTTCCTTCTTGGCCTCCTCGAAGGTGCCGCGCTCTCCGTCTCTTGCTTGCCAATATGTTGCCGTGTTCCTCTTATTGTTTGGTTGTTTTGATTTGTTTTGATGATGTTTTGGCGGGTTTTCGGAATGTTTTGGTGGTGTTTTAGAATGTTTTGTTTTCTCTTGTGTTGTTTATATTGTCTTGGCAGGTTTTGGAATGTTTGGATTCCTTTTGGCGGGTTTTAAAATATTTTGGCGGGTATTTGGAATGTTTTGGTTTGCTTTCATTTGTTTTGATTATGTTTTGGCAAGTTATTGAAAGTTTCAATCACTTCAGACTGGTTTTCTAGTATTTTGGCATCTTTTCAGAATGTTTTGATCAGTTTTGGCGGGTTCTAATCTATTTTGTCAGGTTTTTGGAATGTTTCGGTTGGTTTATGATTACTTTTTATGATGTTTTGCCAAGTATTTTGAATGTTTTGATCAGTTCTGGCTGGTTTTCTAATGTTTTGGCATCTTTTCAGAATGTTTTGATGAGTTTTGCGGTTCTAAATCATTTTGGCGGGTTTTTGGAATATTTTGGTTGGTTTTGATTTGTTTTGATGATGTTTTGTCGGGTTTTCGGAATGTTTTGGTGGTGTTTCAGAATGTTTTGTTTTCTCTTGTGTTGTTTATATTGTCTTGGCAGGTTTTGGAATGTTTGGATTCCTTTTGGCGGGTTTTAAAATCTTTTGGCGGGTATTTGGAATGTTTTGGCAGGTATTCGGAAGGTTTTGATTAGTTTTGACGGGTTTTGAATTATTTTGGCGGGTTTTTAGAAGGTTTAGATTTGTTTTGATTTGTTTTGATTCTGTTTAGCCCAGTTTTTGGTGTGTTTGGATTAGCTTTGGTGGGCTTTATCATGTTTTGTCAGGTTTTCTCGAATGTATTGATCACTTCTGTCTGGTTTTCTATTTTGGCGGGTTTGAAAATATTTTTGGATGAGTTTTGGCGGGTTTGAAAATATTTTGGTTTTTGAGCAGAGATGACGGTGCCGGTTGCGGTGCGCTCCAGGGCGCTCCTTCTGCGGCAAGACGCCTGGCAGCGGCACTTGGGACAGCTCCGCGTCTCCGTATTCTGCGTTTCTTGCCTTCTGCATCTCAGCAAAATGCTTTCCCACTAGGTCTAGCAAGGAGAAACTGTGGCAGCTGAGTAGATGTAGCCCGGCCCGCCCTTTGAAGTTGACAAGTTCTTGGCATCTCAGAGCCTCAAGGGAAGAGCAAGGTTATCTATGGTAGGCTGGGGCAGAACTAGCAGCAAGCAGAGCATAGTTGTCCAAGAATAGCTTCCATTGGAATGTTAATGGCAATTGAAGAGGCAGGCCAGTGGCAAGCCACTAGCTTCTAGCAGTTTGAAAGTTGCAGACACAGTGCAGGTGTTGTGCGGCTCACTTCTTGGCCTCCTAGAAGGTGCCGCGTTCTCCGTCTCTTGCTTGCCAATATGTTGCTGTGTTCCTCTTATTGTTTGGTTTGTTTTGATTTGTTTTTATGATGTTTTGGCGGGTTTTCGGAATGTTTTGGTGGTGTTTTAGAATGTTTTGTTTTCTCTTGTGTTGTTTATATTGTGTTGGCAGGTTTTGGAATGTTTGGATTCCTTTTGGCGGGTTTTAAAATATTTTGGCGGGTATTTGGAATGTTTTGGTTTGCTTTCATTTGTTTTGATTATGTTTTGGCAAGTTATTGAAAGTTTCGATCACTTCTGACTGGTTTAATAGTATTTTGGCATCTTTTCAGAATGTTTTGATCAGTTTTGGCGGGTTCTAAACTATTTTGTCGGGTTTTTGGAATGTTTTGGTTTGTTTTGATTTGTTTTTATGATGTTTTGGCCGGATTTCGTAATATTTTGGCTGGTTTTTGGAATGTTTTGGTTGGTTTATGATTTGTTTTTATGATGTTTTGCCAAGGTTTTTGAATGTTTTGATCAGTTCTGGCTGGTTTTCTAATGTTTTGACATCTTTTCAGAATGTTTTGACGAGTTTTGTGGGTCTAAATCATTTTGGCGGGTCTTTGGAATATTTTGGTTGGTTTTGATTTGTTTTGATGATGTTTTGGCGGGTTTTCGGAATGTTTTGGTTGGGTTTTAGAATGTTTTGTATTCTCTTGAGTTGTTTTTATTGTGTTGGCAGGTTTTGGAATGTTTGGATTCATTTTGGCGTGTTTTAAAATCTTTTGGCGGGTATTTGGAATGTTTTGGCAGGTATTCGGAAGGTTTTGATTAGTTTTGACGGGTTTTGAATTATTTTGGCGGGTTTTTAGAAGGTTTAGATTTGTTTTGATTTGTTTTGATTCTGTTTAGCCCAGTTTTTGGTGTGTTTGGATTAGCTTTGGTGGGCTTTATCATGTTTTGTCAGGTTTTTTCGAATGTATTGATCACTTCTGTCTGGTTTTCTATTTTGGCGGGTTTGAAAATATTTTTGGATGAGTTTTGGCGGGTTTGAAAATATTTTGGTTTTTGCGCAGACATGACGGTGCCGGTTGCGGTGCGCTCCAGGGCGCTCCTTCTGCGGAAAGACGCCTGGCAGCAGCACTTGGGACAGCTCCGCGTCTCCGTATTCTGCGTTTCTTGCCTTCTGCATCTCAGCAAAATGCTTTCCCACTAGGTCTAGCAAGGAGAAACTGTGGCAGCTGAGTAGATGTAGCCCGGCCCGCCCTTTGAAGTTGACAAGTTCTTGGCATCTCAGAGCCTCAAGGGAAGAGCAAGGTTATCTATGGTAGGCTGGGGCAGAACTAGCAGCAAGCAGAGCAAAGTTGTCCAAGAATAGCTTCCATTGGAATGCTAATGGCAATTGAAGAGGCAGGCCAGTGGCAAGCCACTAGCTTCTAGCAGTTTGAAAGTTGCAGACACAGTGCGGGTGTTGTGCGATTTCCTTCTTGGCCTCCTCGAAGGTGCCGCGCTCTCCGTCTCTTGCTTGCCAATATGTTGCCGTGTTCCTCTTATTGTTTGGTTGTTTTGATTTGTTTTGATGATGTTTTGGCGGGTTTTCGGAATGTTTTGGTGGTGTTTTAGAATGTTTTGTTTTCTCTTGTGTTGTTTTTATTGTGTTGGCAGGTTTTGGAATGTTTGGATTCCTTTTGGCGGGTTTTAAAATATTTTGGCGGGTATTTGGAATGTTTTGGTTTGCTTTCATTTGTTTTGATTATGTTTTGGCAAGTTATTGAAAGTTTCAATCACTTCAGACTGGTTTGATAGTATTTTGGCATCTTTTCAGAATGTTTTGATCAGTTTTGGCGGGTTCTAATCTATTTTGTCAGGTTTTTGGAATGTTTCGGTTGGTTTATGATTACTTTTTATGATGTTTTGCCAAGTATTTTGAATGTTTTGATCAGTTCTGGCTGGTTTTCTAATGTTTTGGCATCTTTTCAGAATGTTTTGATGAGTTTTGCGGTTCTAAATCATTTTGGCGGGTTTTTGGAATATTTTGGTTGGTTTTGATTTGTTTTGATGATGTTTTGTCGGGTTTTCGGAATGTTTTGGTGGTGTTTCAGAATGTTTTGTTTTCTCTTGTGTTGTTTATATTGTCTTGGCAGGTTTTGGAATGTTTGGATTCCTTTTGGCGGGTTTTAAAATCTTTTGGCGGGTATTTGGAATGTTTTGGCAGGTATTCGGAAGGTTTTGATTAGTTTTGACGGGTTTTGAATTATTTTGGCGGGTTTTTAGAAGGTTTAGATTTGTTTTGATTTGTTTTGATTCTGTTTAGCCCAGTTTTTGGTGTGTTTGGATTAGCTTTGGTGGGCTTTATCATGTTTTGTCAGGTTTTCTCGAATGTATTGATCACTTCTGTCTGGTTTTCTATTTTGGCGGGTTTGAAAATATTTTTGGATGAGTTTTGGCGGGTTTGAAAATATTTTGGTTTTTGAGCAGAGATGACGGTGCCGGTTGCGGTGCGCTCCAGGGCGCTCCTTCTGCGGCAAGACGCCTGGCAGCGGCACTTGGGACAGCTCCGCGTCTCCGTATTCTGCGTTTCTTGCCTTCTGCATCTCAGCAAAATGCTTTCCCACTAGGTCTAGCAAGGAGAAACTGTGGCAGCTGAGTAGATGTAGCCCGGCCCGCCCTTTGAAATTGACAAGTTCTTGGCGTCTCAGAGCCTCAAGGGAAGAGCAAGGTTATCTATGGTAGGCTGGGGCAGAACTAGCAGCAAGCAGAGCAAAGTTGTCCAAGAATAGCTTCCATTGGAATGCTAATGGCAATTGAAGAGGCAGGCCAGTGGCAAGCCACTAGCTTCTAGCAGTTTGAAAGTTGCAGACAGAGTGCGGGTGTTGTGCGATTTCCTTCTTGGCCTCCTAGAAGGTGCCGCGCTCTCTGTCTCTTGCTTGCCAATATGTTGCCGTGTTCCTCTTATTGTTTGGTTTGTTTTGATTTGTTTTTATGATGTTTTGGCGGGTTTTCAGAATGTTTTGGTGGTGTTTTAGAATGTTTTGTTTTCTCTTGTGTTGTTTATATTGTCTTGGCAGGTTTTGGAATGTTTGGATTCCTTTTGGCGGGTTTTAAAATATTTTGGCGGGTATTTGGAATGTTTTGGTTTGCTTTCATTTGTTTTGATTATGTTTTGGCAAGTTATTGAAAGTTTCGATCACGTCTGACTGGTTTTCTAGTATTTTGGAATCTTTTCAGAATGTTTTGATGAGTTTTGGCGGGTTCTAAACTATTTTGTCGGGTTTTTGGAATGTTTTGGTTAGTTTTGATTTGTTTTTATGATATATTGTCAAGTTTTTTGAATGTTTTGATCGGTTCAGGCTGGTTTTCTAGTATTTTGGCATCTTTTCAGAATGTTTTGATGAGTTTTGCGGGTCTAAATCATTTTGGCGGGTTTTCGGAATGTTTTGGTTGGGTTTTAGAATGTTTTGTATTCTCTTGAGTTGTTTTTAGTGTGTGGGCAGGTTTTGGAATGTTTGGATTCATTTTGGCGGGTTTTAAAATCTTTTGGCGGGTATTTGGAATGTTTTTTAACGGGTATTCGGAAGGTTTTGATTAGTTTTGACGGGTTTGGAAATATTTTGGCGGGTTTTACAAGGTTTAGATTTGTTTTGATTTGTTTTGATTCTGTTTAGCCCAGTTTTTGGTGTGTTTGGATTAGCTTTGGTGGGCTTTATCATGTTTTGTCAGGTTTTCTCGAATGTATTGATCACTTCTGTCTGGTTTTCTATTTTGGCGGGTTTGAAAATATTTTTGGATTAGTTTTGGCGGGTTTGAAAATATTTTGGTTTTTGCGCAGACATGACGGTGCCGGTTGCGGTGCGCTCCAGGGCGCTCCTTCTGCGGAAAGACGCCTGGCAGCGGCACTTGGGACAGCTCCGCGTCTCCGTATTCTGCGTTTCTTGCCTTCTGCATCTCAGCAAAATGCTTTCCCACTAGGTCTAGCAAGGAGAAACTGTGGCAGCTGAGTAGATGTAGCCCGGCCCGCCCTTTGAAGTTGACAAGTTCTTGGCATCTCAGAGCCTCAAGGGAAGAGCAATGTTATCTATGGTAGGCTGGGGCAGAACTAGCAGCAAGCAGAGCAAAGTTGTCCAAGAATAGCTTCCATTGGAATGCTAATGGCAATTGAAGAGGCAGGCCAGTGGCAAGCCACTAGCTTCTAGCAGTTTGAAAGTTGCAGACACAGTGCAGGTGTTGTGCGATTTCCTTCTTGGCCTCCTCGAAGGTGCCGCGCTCTCCGTCTCTTGCTTGCCAATATGTTGCCGTGTTCCTCTTATTGTTTGGTTGTTTTGATTTGTTTTGATGATGTTTTGTCGGGTTTTCGGAATGTTTTGGTGGTGTTTCAGAATGTTTTGTTTTCTCTTGTGTTGTTTATATTGTCTTGGCAGGTTTTGGAATGTTTGGATTCCTTTTGGCGGGTTTTAAAATCTTTTGGCGGGTATTTGGAATGTTTTGGCAGGTATTCGGAAGGTTTTGATTAGTTTTGACGGGTTTCGAATTATTTTGGCGGGTTTTTAGAAGGTTTAGGTTTGTTTTGATTTGTTTTGATTCTGTTTAGCCCAGTTTTTGGTGTGTTTGGATTAGCTTTGGTGGGCTTTATCATGTTTTGTCAGGTTTTTTCGAATGTATTGATCACTTCTGTCTGGTTTTCTATTTTGGCGGGTTTGAAAATATTTTTGGATGAGTTTTGGCGGGTTTGAAAATATTTTGGTTTTTGAGCAGAGATGACGGTGCCGGTTGCGGTGCGCTCCAGGGCGCTCCTTCTGCGGCAAGACGCCTGGCAGCGGCACTTGGGACAGCTCCGCGTCTCCGTATTCTGCGTTTCTTGCCTTCTGCATCTCAGCAAAATGCTTTCCCACTAGGTCTAGCAAGGAGAAACTGTGGCAGCTGAGTAGATGTAGCCCGGCCCGCCCTTTGAAGTTGACAAGTTCTTGGCATCTCAGAGCCTCAAGGGAAGAGCAAGGTTATCTATGGTAGGCTGGGGCAGAACTAGCAGCAAGCAGAGCATAGTTGTCCAAGAATAGCTTCCATTGGAATGTTAATGGCAATTGAAGAGGCAGGCCAGTGGCAAGCCACTAGCTTCTAGCAGTTTGAAAGTTGCAGACACAGTGCAGGTGTTGTGCGGCTCACTTCTTGGCCTCCTAGAAGGTGCCGCGTTCTCCGTCTCTTGCTTGCCAATATGTTGCTGTGTTCCTCTTATTGTTTGGTTTGTTTTGATTTGTTTTTATGATGTTTTGGCGGGTTTTCGGAATGTTTTGGTGGTGTTTTAGAATGTTTTGTTTTCTCTTGTGTTGTTTATATTGTGTTGGCAGGTTTTGGAATGTTTGGATTCCTTTTGGCGGGTTTTAAAATATTTTGGCGGGTATTTGGAATGTTTTGGTTTGCTTTCATTTGTTTTGATTATGTTTTGGCAAGTTATTGAAAGTTTCGATCACTTCTGACTGGTTTAATAGTATTTTGGCATCTTTTCAGAATGTTTTGATCAGTTTTGGCGGGTTCTAAACTATTTTGTCGGGTTTTTGGAATGTTTTGGTTTGTTTTGATTTGTTTTTATGATGTTTTGGCCGGATTTCGTAATATTTTGGCTGGTTTTTGGAATGTTTTGGTTGGTTTATGATTTGTTTTTATGATGTTTTGCCAAGGTTTTTGAATGTTTTGATCAGTTCTGGCTGGTTTTCTAATGTTTTGACATCTTTTCAGAATGTTTTGACGAGTTTTGTGGGTCTAAATCATTTTGGCGGGTCTTTGGAATATTTTGGTTGGTTTTGATTTGTTTTGATGATGTTTTGGCGGGTTTTCGGAATGTTTTGGTTGGGTTTTAGAATGTTTTGTATTCTCTTGAGTTGTTTTTATTGTGTTGGCAGGTTTTGGAATGTTTGGATTCATTTTGGCGTGTTTTAAAATCTTTTGGCGGGTATTTGGAATGTTTTGGCAGGTATTCGGAAGGTTTTGATTAGTTTTGACGGGTTTTGAATTATTTTGGCGGGTTTTTAGAAGGTTTAGATTTGTTTTGATTTGTTTTGATTCTGTTTAGCCCAGTTTTTGGTGTGTTTGGATTAGCTTTGGTGGGCTTTATCATGTTTTGTCAGGTTTTTTCGAATGTATTGATCACTTCTGTCTGGTTTTCTATTTTGGCGGGTTTGAAAATATTTTTGGATGAGTTTTGGCGGGTTTGAAAATATTTTGGTTTTTGCGCAGACATGACGGTGCCGGTTGCGGTGCGCTCCAGGGCGCTCCTTCTGCGGAAAGACGCCTGGCAGCAGCACTTGGGACAGCTCCGCGTCTCCGTATTCTGCGTTTCTTGCCTTCTGCATCTCAGCAAAATGCTTTCCCACTAGGTCTAGCAAGGAGAAACTGTGGCAGCTGAGTAGATGTAGCCCGGCCCGCCCTTTGAAGTTGACAAGTTCTTGGCATCTCAGAGCCTCAAGGGAAGAGCAAGGTTATCTATGGTAGGCTGGGGCAGAACTAGCAGCAAGCAGAGCAAAGTTGTCCAAGAATAGCTTCCATTGGAATGCTAATGGCAATTGAA